>NW_006399751.1:4277449-4294090 GCF_000299155.1 Elephantulus edwardii
CTTTGTCTTCTTGATGTTGAGCTTCAATCCATATTGAAGACTACAGTCCTTGACCTTTTGCAGCAAGTGCTTCAGGTCCTCGTCTCCATGAGGCTCTCTGTAACAAGATCGTTCTAGAGTGATCACTCACCTGCTCATCTCTGCTCTGGGCACCACCTCAGAGTCACTGAGGAGTGACTGACTGCATTCATCCTTAGCTACCAGGTTCTAGAGGAAGTGACCGAACCCCTTGCCGGGTTCTCATGGGTTTGATGAAAGAGGATGGCTGGGACTAAATGAATCATTTGGCTCAGTCTTGCTCATTGATGAGTAGGGTCAGCTGAATAATGGCTCCATCTAAAGTTCCAGAATTGTTCTCATCACTGTAACGATTCCCTGGGGCAAGACTTTCCCCATTAACTAGCTGTGAATGTTTACTCTTTCAATCATCTTATTCGCTCCGGGTTCCAAATATTACAAAGTACAGTCCAAGTCAAGGGCTTAAAACGCAAGAAAAATTAATAAATTCAGCTGGGTAGACGGCTGAGTTATCTCCCAGAAAAAAATAAAGTTGCTATAGAGTTGGTTCCAGCTCACAGTGTGCAGGAACCTGCTATAAAGCAGGGTGTAGAACTTCCTCACAGGGTTTCCAAGGCTGTAAATGTTTGCGAATCCCACAAGGTGGTCAGTGGGTTAAAAACAGCAACCTTTGATTAGTAGTTGAGCAAGTGCACTTAACCACTGCACCGTCAGGGCTCCTTGAAAAATCTCCTGGAAATAGAAAGTTTAATGCAGTGTCTAACCTTAAAACCTAAAGAAGGGTAACTTCTCAGTCATTTTTAGAGGGTGAATATCTTTAGTGAGATTCCATCTAAACGCTCCTAGGGACCAAGCCTACCTAACATATCTAGCAGCAAGGTTAAGAGGCAGCAAGCAGGAAACAAATAGACTTACTGCTATTTTTAAACACCTTGTATATTTTAAATGCCTTGTAAATACATAAAATGCAAACTTATAATTGTTACTGTTAGGTGTTGCTGACTTGACTACGACTCACAGCAGCCCTGTGAACAAGAGATGGGAACCTTGAGCTATCCGCTCCATCCTTGTGAGCGCCCATATGATCAAGCCCTCTATTACAGTCACTGTGTCAACTCATCTTGTTGAGGGTCTTCCGCTTTGCAACTTTAAGAGTCAGTACTTAAAGTCCACAAAAACAGGGCTCTTCCTCTTACTTTGGTGGATACTAATTGGAATTTTAAAACTAGTTAGTGACCATCCAAGGTGCAACTCTTGGTCTTTCCTCATTTACAACAAAGGAAGAGTAAAGAATATCATAGATATATGGAACAATTGGTCCAAAGGGTTAATGGACCATGTATGTCTCAACCTCTTGGACCTTTTTACCAGAAGAACTAGATAGTGCCCGGCTACCATTGCTGAACATTGCTGGAAAGGATCCCCACAGAATGTTTTAAATGTAAGGGAGAAAACTATGAATCAAAAATTAAAATAATACAAAAAGATGAAGCTTGCTGGTCTGATAGAAACTGTTGGAACACCCAAACCATAAATTCACCCCTGTGATTCAACTTCCGGCAAAATAAAAGAAAGGCCTATAAGGTGAACAATAACACCAAGTAGGTACTCCCTTTTTAAAACAATCAACTAACAAGAGAATAAGAGCAGCATTTGCCCATGGACAGAGTTGAAGAAGCAGGAAGAAGAGATGCCTGGACATGGTAAACAGAAGAAATGGGAAGACTGTTGTTACATTATAGGAAATGGAATAAAAAATTTGAAATAAAATGTGCACAAATCATTGTTGCATGGAGAACTAATTTGCTCTGTAAACTTTCATTCAAACAATCAAGTTTTTTTTAAAGCCAGTCTTTAATTTCTGAGACACTTGGGAAAATTTGAACAGTGATTTAAGTATATTATAATAAGGAAATACTGGAAATGATATAGTGGTTTTATTTTTAGTAAGAGGAGAACAGTTGAATATTTTAGTTTTTGCAGGCCATATTGTTTCTGACACAACTTTTAACTCTGCCATTGTAAAAGCAAAACATATATAGTTTGTAATAAATTATTGTTTCTATGTTCCAATAAAACTTTATTTACATAAAAGGTAGTGGGCCAGATTGCCTACAGACTACACTTTGCCAATTCTGTATAATAAGGGCTGGTAAAATACTGAATCTGAATGTTGAGAACATGAGGGTTCAGAGCATTGTTCTAATTCTGTGCATGCAAAACTGTTCAAAAGTTTCTTTTAATTTAAGAAATCCATGTTTAACATTAGTAACGTAACTTGACTTTAAGCCAAAGCGGAAAACAGAAGGAAGGCTAATGATGACAGATTTTGAATTTCATTCCCAGAAAGGGTAAAGAAAACACAAGCATCCTACTGGAAAAATGAGCTGAGCTGTGGAAATTTGGAGGACTAGAAGGTGAGGAGGTACCAGCCAGCGGAACCAACAGGGCACTGGTAATCTCCATATTTCTCACCTCCGCCATCCCTTCCCTCTGCAAATTTAGGGGGAACAGTTCCTTTTTATACATGAAGGTGTATTACAGGGAAGCAATTTTTCCCCAAGGGCAGAAACCAATCTCTTGAAAAGCTCTCAGGATTGGGAGACACATGTGGAAAAGAACTTTCTGTCCCTGGCAGACAGGGAAACACACCCTTCTCTTGAACTTGGACAGACAGTCTTCCTTCACTTGGACACCACACTCATCCTTGGGTTCTGGAGGACTTAGCTCCCTCTCACACAGTATGGCTGAGCGAAATGCACAGCACCTTCAGGGACAGGCTGGGCACAGGCTACTGTGAAATACATCAGCACTCTTCCTATTTCAGCCTCTCTCTGCCCGTTTCCCACAAGAGATTCTCCAAAAACACAAGGACAATCTGAGAAATTAACACAGAACTGAGTGAGCAAAGCTTGGACTTAACCAAGGGACTTGGAAAATTTGTGCCTGTAGTTTGCCACCTCTGCTTTAAGGGACCAAAAACCTGGCCACAGCATCTGTGTCTGTAGGACGAAATGACTGGCAGCATCAAGACATAAAAGGCTCAGGAAACTTCCAGCCTACGTTCCTTCAGGACCCAACTGCGGATCAGATCTCAATCTTAAAGCCTGTGGCCTTCAGTCAAAAGCCAAAACAAGAAGAAACATATAGGAGGAAAGGAAAAAAAAAAAAAAAGACTGTAGAAGGGGAAGACTCTGAGAGTAGAGGGGAAACTGCAGGAAAAGGAAGAAAGAGTGGAATAAAACAAGCTGGCGAATGTGGCAGCAAGTAGGAGCAGCGGAGTGTCAGTGCTCCTCCATCCTTGCCTTACCCCGGAGGAAGAGGCCGTTCCCACGTGGTGGTCTTGGTGTTGTGGTCAACATAATAGACACGCCCATTGGGCAGCTCTCGCTGTTCCCATCTGAAAAATAAAGGCAAAGAAAGCAATGAGGCAAAGGGCAAAGGTCCTCATTTCTAAGTCCTTATAGAAAAGGAATCCTTCAGTGCCAGTATTGTTCATTTAAAGGGACACTTCACAGATGAGGGATCAAACCAGCAGCAGAGCCGGCCCTGCACCATCCATGCCAGTGACAACAAAGGGTGCTCCCTGAGGAAATGTTAGTAGCTCCCTTTTATGGTATTTGCCACACAGATGGCTCTAAAGATCTCTGAACAACCCATGTGGATGTAAATCACAAGTTTTCTAAATTACAGTTTCTTGGCCAGTTTGAGAGCAATGACCCTTTTGGAAATGGAAAGAAAACTGATGACCTTTTCCTTCAAAATGTACTTTCCAACTAACATTTCTATGCAATTCCAAGGCTGTGTGGCATTCTCCTAAAGTTTACATCTGAGCTTTCCAGTCTCTGAACCTTACCGATTCAAAACCAAAACCACTGCCCTGGGTAAACTCCAACTCACAGCCACCCTGCAAGACAGAGCAGAGCTGCCCAATACGGATTCAAAGGCCATAAATCCTTACGGAAGCCACCAGCAACGTCTTTCACCCACGGAGTGCCTGTGGGTTACAACCTTTTGGCTAGTGGTCAAGTGTTTTAATCAATGCACTACCACTGGCTCCTTTTATCCTGAAGCACCTCTTAAAGCAACAATCTGCATGCCTATTGCTGTTCTTCTAGCAACCTCTATAGTCATGACCACGTTTTTCAAACACGGCATTCACTCAAGGAGAGGTCTTTACAAAACAGACTCTGTGGATCAAGAAACATACTGTTTCTTTGTGATACTTGCATACTGTTGCTTTGTGACAAGCAGACCCACCATGAAGTTAAGTTCATATGGGATCAGGATAGTGAGGGTGGCACTGTCAATGTAATTATCTCTGCCAGGAAATGATAACAATGTAGCCGATGATCCAAAGAAAGAATCCACAATCATCACCATACACAATCAAAGACCACTCCATTCCCACACTCTCATTATCTGTGCACTCAACAGAGTGTTATGCTGAATCCATTTAGCTAGACTATAAACCTGTAAGTAATATAAAAAATGTACACAAACATCACTCATTCAATTAATTCATTATCCTAAAATTGGAACTGGAACATCGCTGACCCTCTAGCGGGTTTTCAGAGACTATAAATCACATGGCAGGAGACTGTCCATCTGTCTCCTGCATATATATGCATGTGTGTGTATATACAACACTGGTTTCACTTATATATATATTATATAATTATACATATACATATATATATATATATATATATATAATTTATATACATACACACACCCTTAATATTCACCCCTTTATAAAGGACATTAATAGTTCTGTTTGCCTGTATATTTTAATAATCTTTTTTCCTTCTACTTTTGGGTACTACCTAGAAGAAGGTGGTGGCCTGTTTGGCTGCAAGCCTCAGGGTCAGCAATTTTAACCCATCAGCTGACTCACTTGGTGTGGAGAGGGGCGCAGAATTAATTAGCCAGTCTTCTTCCATATAGAGTAAATCTCAGGAACCCTACAGGGCAGTTCAGCTCTGTCCTCTAGGGTCACTATGAGTCAGAATCATCTTGACAGCAGTGGCTAAAGAACAATCAGTTTTGCTTTAACATTTGTTTCAGTGGAATAGTATATAAGGGAGTAAAACAAGAATCATTTATATCTTACATTTGTTTGATTTTTCTCTATGAGAAATATTAAATACAGAAAGTTGTGTCCAGCTGACGCAAAGTAGCCAGTCAACTAAGAAGTACAAACTCCAAATATATCCGTTTATTGTGTTTTGTGTGCCACACTTACCAATGAGTGGTACTGTAATTGAGTCTCATTTCAGAGAGACCTTTTGCCACTTCACAGTAACTCAAACTGCAACGTTTCGTATGGCCAAATGTCAGGTCTTATGCAAGGTAAAGTGCTGTCTTTATTACAGGGCTTTGTATTTCATTGCCATTCAACATATGTAAAACTGTGTCACCATTTTTATTAATTATTAATTAATACGGTACCTTTTGAATATTGAGTATTTATTAATCAATATATTTTTCCATATACACCTTGTGCTTTATATACCTGTTGTAGCAGTATTGATGGACTAAAAAAAGAAATACTCCAACTTCTATTAGTGAGCCTTCTGTGTGTACACTGAGATGTTAGCTTTAAATTATACCATTTCTCACTTAAACTGGGAAGTCTCAACAGCAACCTTAGAATCCTAAGACACAGATACTGAGAGGTTCAGTTTCCGACCACTGCAACAGAGTAATTCTCATGACAAAGAGAGTGTGGTTGTTAGGGCTTCTAAAAATGGCATTGCTAGCCGTTCTCTTAGCTGCCTCTGTGGATGTGGTTCCCAGTTGCCTCAGCTGCACATCTACGGCTCACCACTGAGCAGCCTCTTTTATATCATCAACGACTGTGGGGCCATCATAAGAGGGAGAGTAGGCCACACTGTGAAGAGACTGTGGTGAGACGGAGCCTGGCAGAGTCTTGGAGATGGAGCCAGAGTTAAAGGTTTTGCTTGCTGGATGACAGTAGCAAGAGTTGACTTGTGATTGCTATTAGACAAAGCTTGCTGAATGACTGAGGAAACCAGAAGTTTCTTCCATTTCTGCTGCTGACCTGAACCTGGACTTTCATTTGTTGACTGAGAAGCTATCTGAATGAACTGAGGAATTGTATCTTGCTGTTAATCTGGCTTGGAGCCGATGCTCACTAAATCTACACTTCCACTGTGTGATATCCTTTGCCTCCCCCATTCCCAATCTATTTACCTAATAAACCTCAAAACTGTAAGTAAGGGGAGCTCTGGTGGCCTAGTGGCAAGAAGCTGCAACTACAATCCCAGAGGTGCACAGTTCGAATCCACCAGATGCTCTGCCGGGGAAGGAGGGGCACTTTCCTCCTGTACCAGTCAGATCTGATTTGATGGTACACGCACACAAAAATAATAAAACTTTTAAAAAATTTAAAAAAACAACCACAAAACTGTAAGTAAAGTCTGTGAGTTAATTTGCAATGAACATCAGACTAGTAATTAGTAGAAGTAGGTATAGGAGCATGGGAATCTATGTTTGATATTTGTTTGGGATTATGGGCTACAGGTCGTAATTCACGCAAAATGGGTTTTACAAACAACATAACGTTTACTACAGGAAAATAGTGCTGGGTAGGACAAAGCTGCAGTTGAGAATTTGTACAACACAGGTTTCACAAAACAACGTATTCTTAAACATTGCAATTCGTGCAACAAGGGTTTAACAAAACAACATATGGTATCCACCTTGGAAATATTAGTATGTAAGACAGAGCTGCAGTTGAGGATTCATACAACACTGGTTTCACTAAACATCATAGTCTTTCATGGAAATACTGCAGTTCAGAATTAGTGCAACGTAGGTTTCACAAAAGAACATATGGGTTACTACTTGGAAATACTGGTATACAGGACAAAACTGCAGCTGAGAATTTGTACAGTACAATTTTAACAAAACAACATAATCTTTCCTTGATAAAAGCACTGTAATTCAGGGGAAAGCTGGAGTTCAAAATTCGTGCAGCACTGGTTTCACCAAGCAGTGTATGGCATATTACTTGGAAATAGTGGCATGAGGCAAAAAGCTGCAGTTGAGAAGTTGTAAAACACAGGTTTCACAAAACAAAGTGTGCTTTCTTACACAGAAACATGCTAATGTAGGGTAAAGCTGCAGTTCATAATTTGTGTAAAAAGTGTTTCACAAAACAAAGTATTCTTTACTATTGGAAAAACTGGAATGCCAGAAGAAGCTGTAATTTAGAATTTGTGCAACACAGGTTTCATAAAACATCATATTGCTGGGAGCTCTGGTGGCCTAGTGGCAAGAAGCTGCACTGCAATCCCAGAGGTGTGCTGACAGAATCCACCAGATGCCCTGCTTGAGGAGGGACCATCTCCTCCTGTACCAGTCAGAGTGATCTGACAGTACACGCACAAAACCAAACAAACAAAACAACCAAAAACATCATATTGTTAACTACTTCGAAATAGTATGGAGGACAAAACTGCAGTTGACAATTCGTAAAATACGGGTCTCTCAAAAGTTGTGGCTCTGGAGAAGATTTCCAAATATCCCACAGACTGCCAAAAGTAAAAATGTCTTGGAGAGAGTGCAACTAGGGTAGGGTACTCCTTAGAGACAAGTATGACAAAGCTTCATCTCATATACTTTGGGTATGCTGTTAGGAGGAGCTTGGAAAAGTGGAGGGTCAAAGAAAGAGAGGAAGATCCTCAAAGAGGTGGACTGACACAGTGACTGGAACAATGGACTAAAGTATATCAGAGATAGTGTGGATTGCACAGGATAGGCTAGGGTTCGGATCTGTTCATAGGGTTGTTATGGGTCATAGTCACCTTGATGGCATCTAACAACAACAGCAATATACTTGTGTACAGGGAGGTGGCATCCTTACTGGGATCTACAGTGAGCTGAGGGGCTGAGGGTGGATGTTTTATTTATGCCACCCTTGCCTTGATCTGTTAAAATGGAAATCAACACAAAGGAAACTGAGACTCAGAAAAGCTAAATAACCTCTTAGCTGGGATTCAAATTCAGCTATGACTCCTAAGCCTAGAGTGTGAGCATACTGTGTTGACGGGGAAAAGGGAAGAGCAGGGAAGCGAACTGCCAATTAAAGAGACTCCCCTACACAGTCTATTGGTCCAGTGGTGAGGATTTTTGTTTTTGTGATGGTGAGGTGTAATCCCTATTGAAGGCTCTAGTCGCTGAACTTCTGAAGCATTTCAAGTCTTCTTCACTTTCTGCAAGGAAAGCTGTGTCACCTACAGACTGTAGATGAGCCTTTTTCTAATCCTGATGATATTCTTCATAAGAGTTCAGTTTATCAGACTGTTAACACAGCATACAAATTTAATAGGTAAATTCAGATTGAAAACGGATACAACCCTGAGGCACACATTTCCTGATTTTAAACCATGTAGTGTTACCTCTTGGTCTGTGTATAGATTTCTCATAAGCACAATTAAACATTCTGGAATTTCCATTCTTCTCCACTTCTCCATATTAATCATAATTTGTATGATCCACATAGTTCAATGCTTTTGCATAGTCAATTAAACACAAGGAAACACCTTGCTGGTATTTTCTGCTCTCAGCCAAGATCCATCTAACATAAGCAACAATAGCTCTCATTCTATAGCTTCTTCTGAATCCAGCTTGACTTTCAGGCAGTTACCTATTGCTGTCCTGTTCTAGCCAATTTTTAATAATCTTCAGCATGATTTTGCTGCATGTCATACTAAAGACATGGTTTGATAATTTTCGTACTCTTTTGGATCACCATTTCTTAGAAGAGATCGTAGGCAACATCATGATAAATGGAGAGAAAACTGAAGTTTTCAAAGACTTCTTTTACTTGGATACACAATTAATACAGGCTAGAGCAAGGTTTGATCTGTTGTTCAAAGGCTTGTTATGGGTCATAGTTGACTCAATGGCACATAACACCATCACTGTATGGCAGAATAAGATGCCTTCACAATGCTGATTGAAAAGCGAACAGCTCCACTTAGCTCTGGTGCTGATGTAGGGGTACTGCTGGATCAAGAGGGCAAGAAAGAAATTATAATGAGCATACTCTGTTCGTTTTCAGGTGCCATTTTAATCATGACCTATTGCTCATGTACTAGTTACCAGAAGAGGGTACACCTTTTGCATCATGGTGGGAGCCAGCCCCAGTGAGCAGTGGTATTTGGGGTCTTCACTTATGCCCCTTCTACAAGTGGAATTAATTTCTAGGTTGAAGACCAACACCCTACAAGCACTTTTGAGCTGTACCCAGGAAGTATTTGTTTCTAGAATGTTCTCACTCAAGGCTTCAGCTGAAGCAGGGACTGGTGATGTGAGCCAGATGCCATCGTTTGTCCCACCACAGAAGAACGATTCTTGCATTTCACTCCATAAGCTTATTAAAAAGGCAGTCTTTTGGCAAAAGTAGCCCAGTGAAAATGTGCATTAGTTAAATATGAAAGTATCTTCTTCCCCTGGATGCCCTTCTGAACTAAACAAAGACCTAACACTGCCAGCCCATGATGCTATTATCTCAAACATGGGCTCGGGGAGGGAGGCAGACAGCTAACAGTCTGCAACTCCCTCAAGTCCTCCAAGCCCCATCTGTCCGCTCCATAATAGAGGAGCAAAATCCGATACCCTCCTTTTCATCTGAATTTGGAAATGAGGAAAAGCCTTGAGAGAGACACTTGGCTTAAGTGTGAGAGTAATGAAAAATGGACACTCCTTGAGCCAATAGCAGCAAACCACGCTTTCATAACATTTGCCTCTAACAAGATTGAAGGAGTTGAGGAGGCTCCAGCTTTCCCCAAGTTCGTTATATCCTTCCCTTCTTTGAAATCGGGAGCTTTTTGCTACAGTTCTGCCACACCAAATTAGTTTGCCCAGTTTTCAATCCTGTCTGGAAAATTGCCCTTATGTAATGGGACAGGACCTTTCATAAAGATAAAATATGTGCCATACCAATGGGAGAGGAGGTGGAAAAAAACCCGCTAAATACATTTTTCTTTTATTCTAACAAATCTTTTGTTATAACTTTCATCTCACAAGTGTCCTCCACTTTTGACAATCTCTTTTATGTTTCACTTGAGAAGAGGGGCACGGCTTTGGTTTTATTACACTTGAACTAATATTTTAATTTGAAGATGGGATAATACAGTAAATCCCTAGAAGTAAATGCCTTTAATTGACACAGTGGTTTTCCTCCCCAATAGTACGACACCAGAAAGGAAATCTGCTTGAAGTCTCTTCTCTTGTATTCAAGGGTTACCGCGGCTCTAGGGACTGTACAAGCCCAGACAAGATCTGCCTGGCCCATCTTTGATCCCAGCTGATCCTAGAAATGAAAGTCTCTCTCTTCCAGGGACTACTATTGTCCAGCAAAGCTTATTGTCCTTCTATGAACCCACTCAATTGGCTTAGCTAGAAACACAGTTACCAGAGAAAGAAGACCTTTCTTCCAATACCTTTTTTGATATCAGCATTTTTTTTTCTTCCCTTTTAACACTGGACTCCTGCTCAGATGAAATATCCATGTGGGTTGTCCCTGATCCATGACCTGGCCTAACTGCTTTTCTTAGCGAACTCTCAGCTCCTCCCTTACCTGCATGGCTATTCACAATTCACACACATCTCTTACCTTCATTCATGTGGCACAGTTGGTTGATTCTATTGTCAATCAAACAAGCTTTCCGATTCTCATTTCTGCTCAGTAACTGCTGACCCACATAGATTAAGCTTTCTGACTGCCTTGGTTTGGTCTCCCCAGGCCAAGATGTGCCACTGGCCTCAACTGTTTTCATCAGCACATCTCTGTCAGGGGTTTGGCTTCTGTCTCTTCCAGGCATCTTCTTCACACCGAGATTAAAAGGCTTTCAATCAAACTACCAGTGGGTCTCAATACTGCATCTTGGTCACATGGGTCACATCCTGTCCTACTGAAGAGTTTTCTTTGATACTCTCAGACACAGTGTTCAAAGCATCGAGCTGGCTTCGGGTCTCTACCCAACATATTACTCCTTGGCCTTCAATGAGCAACATTCAGCTGGACATGGACTGCACCAGCCTTTGTACTTGAAAGTACTTTTCAAGTAGTCTCCAATTTCAATTAATTACAGGCACTTTTCTTTACCTAAATTATCTTTAACTCTGGATTTTAACCTCTCTTTTTATTTCTCAGCTATGTGTCCATGATGGTAGGCTATAATGTCAAGTATTACAAAGTTAAAGGGTAGTGAAAAGGAAGGCAATATACAATAAGGAATTGATTAGACACTGTAATGAATTGATATGAATTGATGTGAAATCACTGATCTGAATTAGATCACTCAATGATAATGTCATAAAACTAAATGTCTATGAATGATTGAATGAAAATCTGATATGATTTGAAAACTTTCACTCAATTTTTTTTTAAACTAAAGGCTAAATATCCTAATCTTGTTATTAGGATAACAAACAGAAATCATTATTATATTCATTGAAAATAAATGTTCTTGTTTCTTCTAAAATCCTCAAGAAATTAATTCCCAAGTCTCAACTATACTTAGCACCACACCTCCAGGGTAGAGCCCCTTTGGACAAAATTGAAATTTCACCAAAAGGAGCAAGTTGGGAAGGGATTAAAATTGAACCAGAAGGAGAGGTGTGTTATAAGAGTTTTATAAATTTACATAATGAAAATGCTAAGAAAAATTGTAGTAGGCATATTATTAACTTTTATTTATTCATGTGTTCCCTTTAATAGCACAGCCTTTGGGCAACAGAAAAGCTGAATCTTAATCAAAATACCCTCTCATCATTTGAAAGCGAAGTTACGCTGTACTCCTTCCACACCCTGAAGATGGCTCGGTACTTACTTTAACTAAACTCTGGGCGAGCGTACAGGAAAAAATACAGCGCACAAGTATTCCTAAAGCTGCCTCTGCAGAAGGTCAGCTCCACTGGGCCAAATCCACAGGAAATGCATATTTTTTTTCTTATTTTATGTCCCTCAATGATAAACGACTCTAAACCAGACCTATTCTTCCCCTAGTTTGGCTACTTCCTGGGTGAACAGTAAGATTTCTTTCCTCTGGAGGCTTGTTTTCAGGCTGTTTTATGAGTCAGAAATCTCTGTGTATTGGAACACATCTCCTGCTCCCTGTTTTCATTGCTTAGGTCAGTCCTTATAAACTGGCAGTAGAGATGTGTTTGACTCAGTCCTGCCCCCAAGAACCTTTCTCAAAAGAGTGAATTATCCTTTTAAAGATACCAACCTCCTTTTCAGAAATGTCAAAGCTACTGAGGCTTCTGGACTCAGCCTGTTTTCCTTCCCTCACTTCTGCAAATGTCCCATTTCTTTCCCTTTGAACAATTTTCAAAGCTCTTCAGTGGAAGCTGGCAGTATTAAAGTGTATGCTTTCAACAACAGACAAGAGAACTGCTAAAGCTGTGTCAATCACAAACCTCTTCATTTTCTTACAGATGTAAGGCTGTCAATTGAAGGAGATGTTGTTGTTGTTGTTGTTATATGCCATCGATTCACTTGCGACTCATGGTGACCCTACGTACAAAAGCCCTAAACCCTGCTCTATCCTGTGCCAACCTCACTGTCTCTAACACATCAACTCCCATCACCCCAATCACTGAATCAATCCATCTAATCGAGGGTCTTCCTCTCCTGCACTGTCCCTCCACTCTCCCAAACGTGATGTCCTTCTCCAAGAACTGGTCCTCCTTGTAACATGTCCAAAGTACGTCAGATGAAGCTTCAGAATCCTTGTCTCCAAGGAGCAACTCGGTTTCACCCTCTCCAGAACAAACTTATTTGTTCTCCTAGCAGTCCATGATATATTCAACACTCTTCTTCAGAACTACAGTACAAAGACATCAATTCTCCTTGTATCATCCCTAGTCACTGTCCAGCTCTCTGATGCACAGCACGAAATTGTGAAGACTATGGCTCGAAACAGGTGCACCTTAGTCTCCAGACTGACAGCGTTGCTCTTCAGTACTCTGGAGACAGCTGACTTTCCCAATGCAATTCGTCTCTTGACTTCCTGGCTGCTGGTACCAAGAGTGTTGATTGTGGAACCAAGCAAACTAAAACTGTTAACAATCTCAATCTCTTCATCATCTATAATGATGCTGCCAATTAGCCCAGTGGTGAGAATCTTTGTTTTCTTGATGTTGAGCTTCAATCCATATTGAAGGCTGCAGTCCTTGACCTTCTGCAACAAGCACTTCAGGTCCTCCTTAGTTTCATCAAGCAAGGTTGTGTCATCTGCATAACACAGGTTGTTGATGGAGAAGTTCACTGTCCAAAACATTTCTGGTTTTGTGTGTGTGTGTCATGTAGTCAACTGTGACTCACAGTGACCAGAAGAACAACAGATCTGAACCTGGCCCTATCTTGAATCAGCCTCACATCTACAATAAACTTGAGCCCATTGTTACAGTCTCCATGTCAATCTATCTTGTTGAAGGTCTTCCTCTCCTAGAATCACCCACCATCTATCCAACCATGATGCTCTTCTCCAAAAACTGGCCCCTCCTAACAACATGTTCAAAAGTTAGTAAAACAAAGCTTCCTCATCTTTGCTTTCCAAGAGCACTTTCTCCAAGACAGCCTTGTTTGTTCTTTTGGCAGTTCATGTGGGAGCAAAAAATTGCCTGGAGAATGATTTGGCAACTTGGTCAAATCTTTACAGTCTGGATTCCTTTTAACTCAACACTTCTACTGCCAGGGCATATACTGAGGAAATAATTACATATCAGTGATGCTACTATACATGATCTGTTACTACAGAGTTTCAAGAAGTAAAATGGAAATACTCTATGTCAAATGGAAGATTATAAAATATTTTTATGGAATTTCTATAATGGGTACTCAGTTACTGAAAATAGTATTGTCTATTTGACTTATTCAGGCATTAACAAGATATTTGAGAGGAAAGAAGTTAAATAACTTTATGTACTGGACAAACAAAATTTTGTTCAAATAATATAGCTTTTCATTGAATCTAAAATACTATCAATTATAAATTTAACATACTATTTTACAAAAACACACTCACTTTAATTAAACTCTGACATCCCAATGCCTATAAAATCTTTATTGTAAAGAAATGAAAATGTGAAATAACATATATATCATAAGCAATAAAGTGTGTGCATGTCCATAAAACTTTTACAACTTCAGCGGAAGGAAGGATTTGAGACAACTACAAAAGCCCCATGGAAAAGGTGAACAAATGTAGCCCTTTTAAATTTTTAAATTCCTGTGCAATGAAAGACACTATAAAAAGACAAGCCACAGACCAGAAGAAAATATTTGCAATGCACTTAAATGAGAAGCAGTTGGCATCCACCATGAAATTCTGTAGATTACAAAGAAATGGACAGCCCAATAGAAATGTGAACAAAAATTTAATAGACAATTCACAGAAATGGAAACCAAAGAACCAAAAAAATGTAAAAGGAGGTTCAACCTCAACAGCAATCAAGAACTTCAATTAAGGCCACAAAGAAATACTATTCACACCGTCAGACTGGCCAGAAAACAGCTGATAATACTAAGCTTCCACAAGAACATCTACGCCTGCCGGTAGTAATGTCAACTGATTCAGAAAACATAGGGACCTAGAAAGCCTCTACTGAAATTAAAGCTCTTAATTGGCACAACTCAGAAATCACAACTCCAGAAATGTACTATTCTAAAGAAACAAGTATCTACGCAAAAACACAGGTACCGAAAAACAAAAAAAGCCTAACCGAAATATGGTTTGTAATGATGAAAAAACCAGGAGAAGAGATGCATCGCAGTAAATCTATTCATACAAGGAAATATGACATAACAGTTAAGGTTGAGTAGTTAGCCCATGGGTATTTCTTGAGAAATAATTTAAATCACATACTGATGTTCTGTGAATTACCTCTCAATTTTTTAAAAACCTTATACTAGAAAATTCAGACCCAACTCACTGCTGTCAAGTCAGTTTCAACTCATAGTGACCCTTTATTGGTTTCCTATACATTTTTATGGGAGGAGACCAAACATCTTTTTTCTTTGAAGTTTCTGATGGATTTGAACCAATGACCTTCCAAGTAACGGGCTTACATGTACCATGCCACCAGTTCTCTTACTACAAAGCTATCAAATTTTGGAAATGTGTGAACAAGCATACATGTTTATATAAGTGGTCTGATGTGAGCTACTTAAGGTTTTCTCACTTGCAAAATGAGGATAAAGGTGTCCACCTCACAGGAGTTTGTGAGAACTACAGGAGATGGACCCATGCATGGCTCTTAACACTTCCCAATGCACGACAAACACTTAACACGTGTTAACTACAGTTCATGGCTGGAGAAAAACAATACAAGGTGCACAAGCATGGATGCTTCAACTTGGGTGAGATTTTTTTCAAATGATTGTGATTCTCCTTCATCTTCTATTATTTCCTAAAAAATTTTTCATCCATGAATATTTATAATGTAAATGAACCTGGAGGACATCACACTGACTGAAATAAATCAATTACAAAAGGATAGTCAAGTTCCATGGCTGCGATGGAGGCAATGACATTGGGGGTCCAGGGTCTGCGGCTCTGCCGCTTCACCTCCGCCCGCAGAGTCAGCCAGAGATTTATAGCAACATCACCAGCTTCTCAGTTGTCACCAACTGAATTGACGGAAATGCGGAATGAGCTCTTTAATAAAGAGAAAAGCAGCCAGTTATCATTAACTCCTCGAACTGAGAAGATTGAGGTTAAACACGTTGGAAAAACTGACCCTGGCACTGTCTTTGTGATGAATAAAAATATTTCGACTCCTTATAGTTGTGCCATGCATTTAAGTGAGTGGTACTGCAGTAAGTCCATTTTTGGCTCTTGTGGATGGACAGCCATGGGACATGTATAAGCCTTTGACCAAGTCCTGTGAGATTAAATTTCTCACTTTCAAAGATCGGAATCCAAGAGAAGTGAATAAGGCTTATTGGCGCTCTTGTGCTATGATGATGGGCTGTGTAATAGAGCGAGCATTCAAGGATGAGTATGTCATTAGTTTGGTCAGAGCTCCAGAAATTCCTGTAATTGCTGGAGCCTTCTGCTACAGCGTTGTTTTGGATAAGAAGCTGGATGAATGGATGCCAACTGAAGAGAATCTACGTTCCTTCACAAAAGATGCTCATGCTTTAATTTATAAAGATCTTCCATTTGAAACTTTGGAAGTTGACGCAAAAGTGGCATTAGAAATATTTCAGCACAACAAGTACAAACTAGATTTTATAGAAGAAAAGGCATCTCAGAACCCAGAAAGAATAGTCAAGCTACACAGATTTGGTGACTTCATAGATGTGAGTGAGGGCCCTCTCATTCCAAGAACAAGCGTTTGTTTCCAGTATGAAGTGTCTGCAGTTCACAACCTTCAAACCACCCAGCCAAATCTTGTATGAAGATTCCAAGGGCTCTCTCTTCCTACTCACTTAAGTGCAAATTTCAAAATATGGACTAAACTATTGGAAAGATCGCGGAAATTGGTAACTGAAGTTCAAACTAGTCCAACAAAGGAAAGTGCATCTACACATAAACCTACAGAGGAAAGTGCATCTACACATAAACCTACAGAGGAAAG
>NW_006399751.1:4294190-4301310 GCF_000299155.1 Elephantulus edwardii
AGGAAAGTGCATCTACACATAAACCTACAGAGGAAAGTGCATCTACACATAAACCTACAGAGGAAAGAGCATCTACATAGAAACCTACAGAAGAAAGTGCATCTATAATAGAAACGTGCTAAAATTTAAATATGTCTAATAAATTAAAAGAAACACTTTTTAAATATAAAAAAAACCACAACAAAAGGATAGTCAATGAACCCACTTTTAGAAATAATTAAGGAAAGGCTTATACACAGACAGAAACACTCTTTGATGATTACCAGGGAAGGGAGGGCACAAATTAAATCAAGTGAAGGGAGAGAGAATATACAAAAAGGGGTCACAGGCAAAATACTGTTAAGGAAAAGGAAGGCAGAGATACATGAGTTATAGACAACAAAGTAAACATTATTACATTCACAATCCAGCATTATCAGTAATAAAAGACATAGATAAGAAAAGAAACTTCCTTTTTTAAAGACTACTGAAGCTCTGGTGGCCTAAGGTAAAGAAGTTGCACTGTCAACCCCAAGGCATATGGTTCGAATTTGCCAGCTGCTCCATGGGTGAAAAATGGGCAGTTTCCTCTCTGTTGATTTAAAACCTCTGGAAGCCTGTTGGAGAGTCAGCTATAAATCAGTTCTGACTCAATGGCACACAACAACAACAACAACAACTGGGAGTGTGAAATAATTTATTTATCCATTCAACCAACAGTTTCTACATTCAACTCAACTTTCTAGGAACCAAGTACCAGGTTAGGGGCTGAGCAAACAAAGCTGGGCATAAGAACCCCTGAGCTTCAAAGTACTCAAAGTGCACTAAAAGCAAAAATTACAAATTATCCATGATTATGCACACAAGCATGGTGAATGTGTATGTATTCATGCATAATTAGCAACTGTTTGTCACCCTTGTTCTGACAACAAGGAAATCTCTGGAAATAGGCTTATGTTATGAGAATCATCTTGATGAAGAGAAAGCTAAAACCTTCCACTATTCAGTGTTGTTTTTGTTATTATGTGCTGTTGAGTTGGAACTGAATGATTCTTCAGTGGGTTTTAGGAGGCTGTAAATCACATTAGAAAAGACTCTTTCTCCCTCAAAGAAGCTGGTGGATTTGAACCACCTGCTTTGGATGTCAGCACAGGTCCTTATCCACTAAGCTACCAGAGAAAGCTCCCGTTTCTAGCTTTACCTCCCACTAAAAGGAAAAAGTTACAATGAAATAGAATTCAACTCAAAGCAACCCTACCAAACAGAGCAAAATTTCCCCCATGGCATTTCCAAGGATGTAATTATTACGGATGTGGACCGCAGAGAACTTCCAACCTTTCTGTTAACAGTGCTGTACTTACTCACTGGGCCACCAGGAATCCTTTCAGCATTATCCAAACATGGAATCCTTTTACAGTCAAGCACTATACTATACTCAGCAAAAAAATATTTCATTAATTAATAAGAACAAGTTGAAGGAAGATGTAGCTTCAGTCAGGATAGTCCTTCAATCTACGTGTGGTCCACAGATCAAGTCGTTACTGCTCAGAGAACAGATGTCTAAGTATTTAGAACTTCTATAACAAACTGACATGCTACAATATCCAAAGATGTGATCAACAGATTCACCTCACTAAACATGGCACAGGGAGCTGTGGCATAATGGTAAGGAATTGTTCTATCAATTCAGTGGCGAGGGTTCAAATCCACCAACTGAACTGCTCCAGAGGAAAACATGGACAATCTCCTCCTGTACGGTTTACAGCCTCTGAAAAGCCACTGGAGGGTCAATTATGAGTCTGTTTCTACTGAATGGCTGTTAACAACAATAGCATATGTAGTACAGAACAAAAGTAAGGATCTGTGACAGACTAAAGATAAACGAATTCAACAACAAAACTTCAAAGAGAGTATGAAAGCACTGCTTCAAAATTCCTTGTATAAAAATCTATGGCTTGTGCTGAAACTGAGTTAGAATAAAATTTAAATAGCAATGGCTGGTTTATGACTTAGCACACAGGCTCCAAATATGAACATTCATTAATATCTCTACAAACAAAACATCAAAGAACTCTTACAAGGATGTCATCCTTGACGATGTCTCAAGGACTCCATAAAGAAAGCACCTCTGCATTGCAATCATCTGGAGCCAGGTTTGGGGAGATGGCAAATGTGAAAGATCTAGAAATCACCCTTCTCAATTAATTCTACACTGAGGCAGAAAACAGAGGTGCCGGCCAATGACTACGGGAGAAAAAGGATGGTGTGAAATGGCAGCACTGAGGTAAGTCAGCAGTCCAAACACAACGCCCTCCCTTATGTAAGAAACCACAGTGCAGTGCTGGCTGCCAGGGTGAAATAATGTGCCTCTGTGAGTGAGGGCCTAAGTGAGCTGCAGAGACTGGGACCTCGTGGAGTTTATCTAAGCCACATACGCACAGTCTGTTAATGAGCGCTTAGTCCCTAAAGTGGACCCAGTGCTGATAAAAACCAGATGCAGGCCAGCTGATCATGGCAGTCTCCTGTCCCAATGGCCACTGGCTCCTCTGCCTTCCTGGGACCCCTCCAGTGATGGACATTTGCAAACTGAAAGATCCTCACCCTTTCAATTACTCACGCCCATGAAATCCAAAGCTACCTTAGTGCTAATTAAGTTAAAAGCAACATAAAAACCACAATCAACAAAGGGGAAAAAAATAGATAAATCAAACTTCATAGGAATTACAATCTTCAGTCCATCCAAGGGCTTTATCAAGAATGTGAAGAGGCACCCTACAATGAGTTATTACCTCACTCACAGGATAGTTCTCATTAGAAAAACAGAAAATTAAAGTACTGCTGGGGGCGCAGAGAAATTGGTTGTGCATCGTTGTTGGAAATATAAAAGTATGTACTTAGTAAAAAGAGTAAAAAGACTTCCCCAAAAAGTTAAACATAGAATTCTATTATCTGGAAATTCTGCTCTTAGAGATACATTCAAAAAGTCAGAAGTGGAGACACAAATAATGACTCATATGCCAGTACCATGAAGTATTATTCATAAGAAAAGATGGAAACAACCTTTGTGGATCAGATGGTGCCATTCAGTTATCAGCTTTTCTTACTATAGTGGCTCTCATGTTGCTGTGATACCAAAAGTTAGGCCACCAATATGTCAAATACCAGCAGGGTTAGCCATGGTACATACATTGCAATGCTGCTTTTTGACTAAAACAGACTAAAAAGAACAATCTGGTAATCAATCTACTTGTGATAAAAACATGGCCTTACACACAGCAGCAATACACTCTGATACAGTGTCGGAAGATGAGCTCTTCAGTCAAAACAGGGCGGGAGAAGAGCTGCCTCTACCTAAGAGGAGCATTTACCTTAATGATGGTGAGGGAGTTAAGCTCCCGAGATCTTCATTTACTGATGTAGTACAACTTAAAATGAGAAGAAAGAGTTGTAAACATACATTAATAATCAGAATGTGGAATGTACAAAGTATAAAGCAAGGGAAGTTGTTATTGTTGCTGTTATATGCCACTGAGTCACCTGCAACCCATAGCGACCCTATGTAAAGCAGCTCTGAACTCTGCCCTATTCTGAACCAGTCTCACTAATTCTGACACACAACCTCCATTGCTGCCCTAGTCACTGTATCAATCCATCTCATACCGGGTCTTCCTCTCCTGCCATGTCCCTCCACCCTTCCAAGCATGATGTCCTTCTCCAAGGACCATTCTCTCCTGGCCATGTGCCCGAAGTGTGTGAGATGGAGCTTCAAAACCCTAGCCTCCAAGGAGGAACTTGGTTTCATCCTCTCCCAGACAGAACTATTTGTTTTCTTGGCAGTCCATGGTATGTTGGAACTTGTCAAAATGAAATAGAATGCTTAAAAATCAATATCCTACACTTTAGTGGTACAAATAACAATAACAAATACTTTAAGGGGCTGAAACGGGCTGGTACTGGCCATTTTGAAGCATATGATCAGCTACAGGGAACAACAAATTAGAAGAAGAATGATGTCACATTTATTGTCAAAAATATTTCAAGATCCTGAAATACAATACTGTCAATCATAGGATAAATCCATAAAACCACAAGGAAGACCAGTTAATATGATTATTACTATTATTATTCAAATTTACATACTAACCTCTAATACTAAATAGTAAATATGAAAAAGTTGAAGATTTTTACCAATATCTATCTGCAGTCTAAAACTGATCAAACTTGCAAGTAAGATGTGTTGATGATTACTGGTGATTCAAAAGCAAAAGTTGGAAACAAAGAAGGCAAATTAATAGTTGAAAAATATTAGTTTGGAAATATAAACAAGAAATTTATTCACTGGAAACATCTTTTCAACAATATAAATGATGGTTATGTATTTAGGTCTCATTGTATAGAATACAGTGAATCAAACTGACATCTGTAGAAAGAGACAAAGTCAGACTAAGGGGAGAGCCAATTGTAGAACAGATCAGCAATAGCCCGACATACAAGTTTAAGTTGACGGCTGAAGAAAATGAAAACAAGTCTACCAGAGCCAAAGTATGACCTTAAGTATATCCTGCTCAAATTTAGAGACAATTTCAAGAATAAAAAACATGTAATAGAAACTGCTAACTGAAGACCAACAAATTGTGATGATATCATAGGACAAAATAGGATAATTGGAGGACAAAGCATGATGGAACACAGGACAAAGCAATAGAAAAAAGACAGGAAAACATTTTTTAAAGAGTAAAATGATAGCAGAAGAGACTGTAATTTGCTCTTGAATATAAATAAAATAATCAGAAGAAACAATGATGTGAAGAGTTGAACAGAAAAGGTTAAAAGGTGGCTCAAGAAGATAAAATGTTATAGAGAAATGTACAAAGACTGAAGTCAGAAAACCAAAAGGGAATATGCTCAGCCTTTCTCAAATTGAAACACACTCCCCCACCCCCCAAAAAACCACACCATTTCAAGCTATAATAGTGAAGGATTCTATGGGCAAAAAATGGAACAACATGTTGATGATGTTGGTATGTGCTGTCAAGTAGAGTCTGACTCACAGTAACCCTAGGAATAACATATCTAAACTCTGTCCTATCTTCAGCATCCTCACCATCTCTGACATACCTGAGTCCATTGCTGCGGTCATTGTCAATCTAATCTCATCGAGGGTCTTTCTCTCTTTTGCTGACCTTCCCCCTGTCCTAGGCTGATGTCCCTTTCCAAGTAATAGCCTTTTCCAGTGACATGCCCAAAGTATGTGAGATGAAGTATCACCAACTTTGCCTCTAAGGAGCACTCTGACTGCACCTTCTCCCAGACACGTCTGCCCTTTTTTTTTCCTTCTGTCTGTTCTTTTGGCAGTGGATGGGATAGCCAGTGCTCTTCTGCAACACCACAACTCAAAACTATCTATTCTTCCGCCATCCTAAGTCAATGTCTAGGTGTAGATACAGAGCAAATGACTGAAGACGATGGCTTGAATCAGGTGCACTTAACTGACAATCTTTGCTCCTCAGTACTTTGGAGAGATCTCTGACAGCAGACTTTCCCAGCACAGTATTTCTTGACAGCTGGTGCCAAGGGCGTTGATTGTGGATCCAAGTAAGATGAAATCACTGACAATTTCAATCTTCTATCTATTTATCCAGATGGCCCAGTGGTGAGGACTTTTGCTTCTTAATATTGAGATGCAAGCCATACTGAAGGCTGTAGTCTTTGATCTTCTGCAACAAGCGTTTCAAGTGCTTTATATTTTCAAGCTGCCCTCAGCTCATCTCTTTCACTTCTGAATCTCTTCTCTTTCCTTGGCTTCTGAACATTCTAGTACAGTTTTTAGAGTCTCCTCTGACATCTATTTTGGTCATTTCTTCCTTTTTTGTCTATTTAATGACCTTTTACTCTCTTCATGGATGATATCCTTGATGTCACCCCACAATCCACAAAAAGAAAATGGAAAGAATACACAGTGACTATAATGAAAAGAAGAGGTTGAGTTGAACCATCCCATATGATAAAGAATACATAGTACTGAAGGAAGAAGTTCAAGCTGCACTGAAGCAACTGGAAAAAAACAAGCCTTCAGGAATTGATGGAGTATCAACTAAAGTGTTTCAACAAATAGATGCAATGCTAGAATGACTGCTTTGTCTATGCCATGATATTTGGAAGAGTTACCTGACCAACAGACTGAAAGACATCAATATTTGTCTCCTTCCAAAGAAACATGTTCCAAAAATATGCCTAATTTATCAAATAATATCATTCATATTATATGCAAATTAGGCTGAAGATGACTAAACAAAAAGTCAAGCCAGATTCAAAGAGGATGGGAAAGAGGGATATCATTACTATTACCACATAGACCATGGCTAAAAGCAGAGAGTAACAGAAAGATGTTTATTTGTGTTTCACTGACTATGCAAAAGCATTCAACTGTATGAATCATAACAAACTTAGATAACAGCAAAAAGAACAAGAATTCCTGAACAATTAACTGTGAAACCTATACAAAGAACAAGATGCTGTTTTGAGCAAGAGGATACTACATGGTTTAAAATCAGGAAGGATGTACATCTAAGTTGCATTTTTTCACCACATTTACTCCAGATCATTTGCTAAGTATACATGTTTAGCAAATGATCTGAGAAGTTGTACAATACGAAGAAGAAAGTGACATTAGAATTTGAGGAAGACTCATTAACAACCAGTGATATGGTGATGGTACATCTTTGCTTGCTGAAAGTGAAAAATATCTGAAGCATTCAATGATGAAGACCAAAGTCTTGAGTATAGATTATACCTCATTCAACATAAAGAAAACAAAAATTCTCATAACTGGGCCAATAAGTAACATCATCATAAATGGAACAACATTGAAGTTGTCACGAATTTCATTTTACTTAGATCCAAAACCAATGCCCAGTGGTAGATGGAATTTGCTCCAGGACTTAAGAATCATAAATGACATAGCTGAGCCTCTACATCTTGTAGTTCCTAACCTGTACACTATAATAGACAAAGTGCTAGTCTATAGGCCTTTTATTGTAAGAACTGCCTTCCGTCTGTAACTTGATTTGTGCCACTATTAGAGCCTCTACTTGGAATATTATTGCTTTTTAATTTTTGACTCATGTACAGCAGCCAGGAA
>NW_006399751.1:4302237-4363567 GCF_000299155.1 Elephantulus edwardii
GGAAAAAAAAGAGGAACGAACTGGGGAGGAAGGTAGAGAAAAGAGTGCAACAATGAATGAATGGAAACCCAAAATCTCTGTAAATGTTCATTAAAATTAATAAAATTTAATTAATAAAAAATAATTAAAAGCTAAGATGTCGCTATGATGAGTAATGTCATCTGCACAACACAGGTTGTTGATAAGTCTTCTTCTTCATAGAGTCCAGCTTCTTGAACACTCAAACAGAAACTAGACTGCTGTGCCCTCATAAAGGATGTTGCTTCCTATGAATCGGAAAGCTTGACAATGAATAAGGATAACAAAAGAAATGATGGCTTTGAAGTGTGGTGTCAGAGAAGAGTACTGAATATCCCATGGATTTCCAAAAGAATAAACACGTTTGTCCTGGATGAAATGTAACCGGGATGCTACTTAGAGGAAGAGATGGTGAAACTTCATCTTTGTGTATATTGTCAGAATGGACCAGTCCTTGGAAAAAGACATCATGCTGGGAAAGATGTAGGGTCAGAGGAAGAGAGGAAGATCCTCAAGAATTTGAACTGACAAAGTGATTTAACAACGGCTCAAGCACCTCGGAAATCATGAGGACAGTGCAGGACAGGACAAGGTTCAGCTCTGTTGTTCATAGGGCAACTGTGAGTTGTAGCTGACCAGATGGTATCCAACAACAAAGATAAAGGTTCTCTGCAAATTTGGATGGCATTCCTCTTCACGTTCACTGATTTCTTGATTGATTTCTGAAACCAAGATATAAAGAAAGAAATACTCTGTCTTATCTGGGTATACCTGACTCAAGCCATGGTATTTTCAATTGTATGTGAAAGCTTGGTCAATATGTAAGTAAGACCGAAGAAGAACTGATGTCTTAGAATTATGGTTTTGGCAAAGGTACTGAATGAATATACATACCATGGGCTGTCAGAAGAACAAACCTGTCATGGACAAATTACAGGCAGAGCGCTCCTCTAAAGTGACACTGGTAACACTTGGTCTCCAATACTTTGGAAATGTCAGCAGGAGGTACCAGTTTATGGAAAACGACATCATGCTTAGGAAAGTAGAAGGTCAGTGGAGGAAAAGTAAGACCCTCAACAAAACAGAATGTTGAGGTTCAGTGCAGACACTGACTGCAAAATGGGCCTCAAACGGCAATGACCGAGGATGACACAGGAGCAGCCAGTGTTTTACTCTGCTGTACATGGGGCCACTATGAGTCAGAAATGACTCAACAATGCCTAATAACAATTTGCCTGGATCTCTGGAAGGTGTAAATAAGATGGGTGGGGACAGCAGGATTATGAATTGGAAGGCTCACTGAGAAACGTGCCCATTTTGGACTGCCTCACAGAACAGCCAGTGGGAAGTTAGTCGGTCTCACTACTACAGCAGGGCAGTGGAAGCCCTCAGGCCCAGGGAGAGCCCACAAAGCACAGATGCTTTCCCAGCCATCCTAGAAACAGGCTCCTGGAAGCCTCCTGGCCTGGAGGATAAGGTCCCCAACACCTTACTCTGGACCATCTTACATGCTGAAGTCTCCTCAGACCTGCACATGTTCTAAATGCCATCCAAATCCTACCTCAGCAAAGCACTGTGGCCTCAGACAGGATGAGGGAGGGAAATCAGCTTTCCTGGGCTGCTCAGTCCACCAGACTCAGAAGTGCTTTTTCAGAGCCTGGAGTTTTCCAACTGCCTGGAAACAGGAAGCGCCCAATCTCCGAGAACAGTAACCCTCACACACAGTCCACATAAAGACATGTTGAGCCATTAGCCCTAATTGCCTATGACTGACACAGGAGTGAAGCTGGCCTTCCAGGCATTTGCTCAGAGGAAAGAAAACAAACAGCTCGCAGGGGACAGGGGTGGCCATTTTCTCTCCTTCTGCCAACATGAATCTGCTCTGTTCCCCCAAAATTATAGCTTTCCATCTGAAATTATAAACCGAAGGTCCTTCGAGTAGTTCTTACCACATATGAAAGAGAAAAGACATCTTTGTAGGAAGTAACTAGACCAAGCAATTGGTTCTTCTTTTTTTTTTTTTTTGCAGCTTGATACTTCTTTATTCTGGTAATGGCGGCCGGCTGGTTCTTCATTTTTTTAAAAGAAATCACACACAAAAATTATTCAGAGTAGCCTTTCAATACCCTGGTTCTCTGCAGATCTGCCCTATCAGAAACATTTGCTATTCTATTCATTCTTTCAATGTTTAATCAAGAGAGAGGCATTAGGTAAATGCTAAGAGCTAGAGATCCAACAGCTACAATGTCACCAGTTGTATCTTTCATTAGATTTAGAGCTTTGGTTTTAACTTTTGGATTTTCTAAAATGAAGTAAGAACAATACAGTACATGATAACTCAAGTAAGAGACTATCTACTTCTTCCTTTTTCTTTGAGATAAAGGCTCCGGACCACCCTATCCACCACACCGAAACTAACATCAGCCAGACTATGTCGACAACAATGTGGATTCTAGTTTCCTTGGCACTAAACTGGTAACCAGGATGGACAGGTGAGCACGTGCGAATGACCCTGTTTATACTGGGTGTCACTGAAATAAGACTTCATTTCTTGTTGTTGCTGCATGAAGTTGAACTGATTCCAACTCATGACATTCAAATCTTACATGACAGACTAGAACTAACTGCCCCATAACGTTTCCTGGGCTATTCAGATATACTTAAGGAAATGCAAATCAAAACTACAAAAAGGTATCACTCAAAACCCACTAGGGTGACTATAATTCAAGCAAATGGGAAACAAAAGGTATTTCTCTAATAGATCTGGAAAAATTGGGACCTCATCCAATGCTGGTAGGCTTGTAAAATGGTGCTGCCACTGTGGAAAACAATTTGATATGGCTTAGTGGTAAGCAGTTGCACTGCCAACCCAAAGACTCTCAGTTCAAATCCACCAACTCTCCATAGAAAAAAAAAAGATGGGCAATCTCCTCCCACGTGATTTATTGCCTCTATAAATCCACTGGAGGGTCAGCTACGAGTTGGTCCTGACTCCACAGTAAATAACATAAACAAAAATTGCCCTATATTCCAGCAATTCCATGCCTAAGTCCAACGAACTGAAAGTAGGGACCAAAATGGTTGGTTATGTGTATACAAATAACACTGGTTATTTGTATACCAGTGTGTCCTTGAGCACTACTTGTAACAGTCAAAATGTATATACAATCTTAAGTTCTTGATGAAAAGATTAAACACAAGAGATTTAGCCACAGAGAAAAATGAAGCTTGATCCATGCTATACCATGGCTAGAAGTGGAAAATAGTATGCTGAATGAAATCAGTCATAAAGGGGCAGATATCATGAGGTTCCATTTCTGTGAAATAAAGAGAAAGGGCACTGAGTCAGATCCTACACACAGCTAGCTACCCTGTGTCTAAGGAGCAGAGTTGATTAGTGATTACCAGCAGTGGGTGAGCAGGAAGATACTACAGACTCATTGCTTAGAGAACACAGAACTTCTGTCAACACTGAGAGAAAAGTATGGAAATGGATAGTGGTAACAATATTTCAGCAACATGATGAATGTAGTTTATGTCACTGAACTGTATATGCCAAAAATGCTGAAATGGGAAATGTTTTGCAATCTACATAATTGTATGTCACATTAAAAAAATGAATGTAAAGTACACATTAAAAATTTTTTCACTGTGCCATTCAGATCAGAATCATTGCCCCTTTTTTGGTTCCTTCACAACTACTCCAGAAACCATTCACCAGGTGCATCGTCCACTGTTCCCAGGGTGCTTCTCATCTGCCATCTTATTTGAATCTCCAAATTTCCTGGAGAGATAGGTAGGACAGTTATCTCTACGTTATAGCGTAAAACAAGAGCTCAGAGAGTCAGCAACTCACTCAGCAGGCCACATAGTGTGGAGCAGGGATTCAGATGCATTTGATTCCCAAATTCATACTTTTACTCTCCACTCACTAAACAGACAAACTTGATCTTCCCTTTGGTTTACCAAGGCCAATCTTCTTATCACCCAGTGTCTTTAACATAAAATGTATTTTATGAATTACAGAATGGCAAGAAAACTAGCAGCCCATGTTAACATCAGCCTTGGCTATGGGAAAAGAAATAACCTATGATAATATCCAGAAGCCTAAAATTTGAGTCCTCCATATACAGATAAGATAAAATTCAACAAAGCCTGACTGTTTTCTTGACACTCCATGCATACACCCTCCAATAATTCAGGAAGGCAAAATGAACTCCTTGTTTCATAAAAGCCACACTCAAAGAGTCAAACTATTCATTTCTACTCACAGTATAAGGTAGTATTGATTCCATCCAAGGTGATTTAGGTGCTTTTGAAAATTTATGCAGTTCTTCCACACCTCCCCAGCCCCTATGCATGGCAGCCTCCCTTCTCCCAACAGACTACAGATCACATGGTAGTAAATAACCAGGTTGTTTCTACCCCAGTGAAGGAGGCTTTAAGAAGCACTGTTGTGGGGCAGGAGGCCACTCACCCAGCAGGCAGGGCATCGTGGGCCGGGGTGGTGGCCGGGAGCGGCTGTGTGCCCGAGGTGCCTGACTCCTCTCCTTCAGCCGGTACAGCCGGAGCTGGGAGAGAGGACACGTTGGGGTTTGGGGTCACACTTGATACTGGAGCAGGTGGGGAAGTCACACCAACAACAGAGACTTCTTCAGTGTCAGGGGCTGCTGAGGGTTCATCATTCACTGGAAATACAGAGATCACATTTTAAAGATCAATTAAGAATTGTGTTCCTTTTTACTGGGTTGTGCACCTCACATGCTAACACACCACCTAGCATGCTGCCATCTGTGTATCAGGAGACAGCTAAAGGTTTTCCAGTATGTAGCTTAGGAAATTACAGCAATCCAGGTATGCCTGCCCAAAGGAAATTGGGGAAAGATCTGATGTGAATATATCACATACCCTCTCTTTCCTGTAACTTTATTAAGTTTGAATAATATTCATAGCTACATTATTTAAATAGGAAAGTAATTGAAAAGATAAGGATAACAAGAAAATAGCAGGAAGCATTCTGTGCTAAAGGTAACAAAGCCAAGTTTATCAAGTCAGATCCTTTTTCTTTAGATTTGTAAGAATAATACCTTCCTTCAAAAAGCTCCGTACTCAAACAAAGGCAGAAAACGTCCCATAAAATGCTTATTCTCTAAGGGATCATGTTCAAAGTAGGAAGCAAGGATTAATGTACTAGATGAAAAAGACAGCAGTCAGAAACTAAGAGACAGAAATGAAAAAAGCTAGCTGTCAGCTCTGCTTCCTTCTCCATCTCCTTGATGATTGTGTATATTTACAAAAACCCCAAGGCACTGCAATATCCTCTAAATCAAAAGAGTCAAACTAGGTTTTGTAGAATTGTAACTTGAAAATAGATAAGCCACATGCACAGAATTTCCTACACATGTGACTGCACATGTGGACAAATATATGAGAATTTCTTAGAAAAAACCTTAATCATCTTTTTTATCCTTCTCTTCCTAATTCAGAACCTCTTTTTTTGGTAGGTTCCCTAACAAATGGTTATCCAGCTTCTTGAAAATTTCTTTGACAGAGAGCTCCTTACAGAGCCATTCTGCTCTAAACAGGTAGAAATGCCAGAAAGATTTGTTAATTAAGCTGAATTCTACTCGCTGATCTGTTTCCCATTCACATGCCACAATGAAAGGTGCTGAGTCACTCACGATGACCCTCCCTCAGGTTTCTGAAGCTGTAAGTCTCTACAGGAGATTGCCTAACCTTTCTCCTGAGGAGCAGTTCGTGGATTCGAACCACCCGAGGTACAGTAAGTAGTCCAAGACACAAACACATAATGCACTATGCCACCAGAGCTCCTTACGCCCACACCAAACAATGCACAAGAAGTGTATGGCTACCCCGGTTCTCAAGGTCACAATGTTTCCTGGATCATCCTACTTCTGGCCACCCACTTCCTTAGCATGTATCTGGCTACCGTCTTCAACAGAATATCTATTTCTGATTCTAAATAGGGGTGTCAGGACTTGAACATAATAATTCCAATCGGTCCAGTAGAGTCAGACTACAAATATAAGTGATAATACAAATATACTAGTTAACCTATGGAAAAAAGGCCTGGTAAACTATTTACACAAACCAGCCAATGTAAACCTTACCGATCCCAGCACCCTGTGTGTGAGAAGATGGGACGTGAGGATGGTGTAGGAGTTGGCAGGGTTTCATTCTGTTGTGCAGGGGGGTCTCCTGGAGGCAGGAGTTGACTCAAAGGCTGCTAATCATTAACATTTACTGAGCGTCAGGGAGGTCTGCTGGCCTAGTGGTAAGCAACCATGCCGTCAAATCTATAAGCTGCTCCATGAGAGAAAGAAGGGCAATCACCTCTCATGCAATTTACTGACTCTGAAATCCCACTGGAGGCTTTCCTAAGGATTGGTTCCAACTTGACAGTACCCAACAACAACAACTGTGTGTCTGACTAGGTGCAAAGGACTTCATGTGGATTCTATCATTTAAGCCTCTTCCCCATAAATAAAATTTAATTCCTGTCCCTTCATTTTGCAGTTGAGGAAACTGAGTCTCAAGAGGTTAATAACCTGCCCAAGGCCACACAGCAACATCCCTACTATCTGCTATGAGTTGGAATCAACCTGATGACAATGAGTTTCAACGGGACTGTCTGTCTCCACACTCAGTTGGGAGCTGCACTGCTCACGCAAAGACAGCATCTCTCTGGCAGTTTGAATCCACCAGGAGCTCCTCGGAAGAAAGATGGGCAATCTCCCCCTCTGCACTTTACAGCTTTGGAAACCTGCTGGAGGGTCAGCTACGTATGGTTTTGACTTGATGGCAATGAGAGTGAGCCTGCCTCGGGAGCCTGCACCACTCGCTCCCTCTGATCTCTTCCTCCCTCTGCACATGCTCTAATCTGACTCAAGATGATAGGACCTCTGTAGCAAACCACATGGCCTAGTTGGCTAACATGAGATTGGCTGTTTTCTGAAACAAAAATTTCTTCATAAGATATGCTGCCAAGCTCAGTTGTACCAAATGGCAAGAGCCTGAGGCTAGGGACTGCCTACAATTTATTCATTTGCTTTTCCCCTGTGTATGAAATACTGTCTGGCATATAAATTAAATAGCTTGTTCAACAAATGACTAAATATTATGCAACTGATGTTTTCCCAGCAAAAAGGCAAGATTTTATATTTATATTACTAGTCTATCTCATCCAAGTTAGTTATAAGTGCAACAGATGTTAGTCCTCTTTATATAAACTTAAAACTTAGCTTCAATTTTTAAAAACATTTAAGTATGACTTTTTTGAGAGCTAAATAAATGCATTTAAAAATGTACAGGGAAAAATTAAAACACAAAGATGGTTAGGAAAACCTGGGAAATTAAAAAAAAAGGATGTGCTAGGAGACCAATTCTCTAAAGTATTAAAATATATTCTAAAGCTGCAGTAGTTAAAACAATGCAGTACTGAGATACGAATAAAAAAAATTCATAAGTAGAATTCAATGCACAGATATATTTGGTTTAGAAAAAGCTGCAAATCTTTACAGAAGAAGGTTACAACATCTTTTTACCACTACTATATGACAAAAAAGACATTTTAAACAAATTAATTTTAAAAATTCAATAAAATGATGCAGGAATAACTGGGTAATGTATTAGGAAAAGAATTAATTTATAGTCCAACCTCATTCCTACATCAATATAAATTCCTGAAGATAAGAAACACTGACATAAAAAATTACACTATAGAGGAACTAAAGAAAACATGGAAAAATGAAATATATGAAGTCTAGAAGTCATAGGAGATAAATTAATTCAGCTAAACATTAAAAGTTGACATTTTCTACACAGCAAAAACACCAAAGGCAAAAAGAAAAGCAACAAATTGGGCAGCATTATTGTCAACTCATATTACAGGCCAATAACTTAACTTCTTTCAGAAGAAAAAGAAGCCAACAAATCAATTTTTAAAATAATACATAATGAAATACCACATAGTAAAGAGAATATACATTACTCTTACACACATGAAATAAAAGTGCTCAGTCCAAATTATGACACATGAAATATAATTTAAGACCATAACAAATTACCATTTTTCTAAAATCTATCAGACTGGCAAGGATGACAATATTTAATCACACATTAGTAAGAGTGTAAAAAACAGTCATTTTCACATATTGCTGGTGGGAGTAAAAATTGCTAGAAGTCTTTGCAGAACAGTTTGGTGGTGTCAAAAATTTAAATGCAAAGAACAAATACTGCATAAGACCATTATTATAAAAATAGAAGGATAACCAGTGAGATGGATATGGATATACAAAGAGGGAAGGAGAGGTGGCAGGGGGGATGGGGGGGAGTGGGGAAATCATGGTGTTGAAGAGTTTCATCAGTGAAGGAAGGAGGAAAAAACCCAACAAACAATGTACATGAATAAAACACAATTTTTCAAAAAATTACAATGCAATAATCTGGTAGTCAGGAAGAGAAGTGGGAAGAAGACTGGTGGATGAGTGTGTACACGACATTAAAATAGCCACAAGTGAGTTAACAGTAGGAGTTAGGTAATGGGTTCACATTGGTCTTTTTTGAAATTTTATATATATTCCATTTTCTAGCACTGATAGAGGAAGACACATAATGTCTGCTGTTCCTCTTCCACCATCAATGTCAGCCACCATTGAATATTATTGCCTAAATCCATTAATTCACTGGGGATTGTAAGATAGCAATATTCTAATTCTACTATGCTTTCGTCACTCATTAGCTAGCACACTTCTAGAATGAGAAAGAAACTCAATTATTTGACTACCTTAAGGGTCAGTCTTAAAAGAAAGGCACAGAAAATGCTTGACTCTAAAATGAGTTGATTTCTTCATAACCTCTAGAAAAGGAAAATGAAATTTTGTTTGTTTAAAATAATTTTTAACTCTTATCTTTTAAACAGTTTGATTTATTGTAATTTCTGCTCTTGCTGACATAAAAATCGTCCTGTCTTTGGCTAAGTCAGGCTTTTAAGTTGGCTTCAGGTTCTAGGGAAAAATTACCAAGATAGCAATGTTTAAGTGGGAAAGGGCAGAAGAGCACATGTATTTTGCTAAGATTTGTTTCTACACATGGGTATTTTCAAAGGAGATGTAGATAGCATAAAACAAAACCCAAATGCACTGCTGTCAATCTCAGCTAAGAAGAACTTCCTCTTGGCATTTCCAAGACTGTAAATCTTTACATAATCCTCACCTTTTTCCCACAGAGTGACTGATGGGTTCAAACTGCCAATCTTTTGGTCAGCAGCCCAATTATCATTGCTATTGTGTCTGGTGGCCTAGTGGTAAGAAGCTGTGCTGCAATCTCAAAGGCATGAGGTTCAAATCTACCAGTTGTTCAACTAGAGAATGATGACCCATCTCCTCCATTGCCATTTACTGCCTCTGAAAAACTGTTGGAGGGTCAGTTACGAGTCAGGCGCCAGGTTTATCACTGTTATTATTGTTGTGTCAGGTGGCACAAAACAATTTGTATAGCATACTTATCACTATTATTGCTGTTATTGTTTACTGCCATTGTCCTGGAACATCAGAGGTTGCAAACAGCACAGGAGGAGATTGTCCTTCTTTCTCACTCTAGACTAGCCTTTGGGTTGACAGCACAACTTCTTTTTTTTTTTTAAATAAAATTGTATTTTAATCGTGATTTTTAAGACAGTACAACTTCTTACCCACTAGACCACAGTTTCCTATATATAGCATGGGTTTTGTATAACAAAAGAAAACCTTTGAAAGAAACTTTTAACTGTGGCTTCCTCAAGAGAAGGGAGTGAATTTGAAATACTGAACTAAAACAATTTTCTTGATACTCTAAGATTTTATACATGAATGTTTGTATAATGCATAAGCACTACCTATAAAAAAATTATTATGATGATGAGATTATTAGCCAAGAAAAGTACATAAGCAGCCCCAGGACATGCCCTGGGGAAGTGCCTTCAGTCACCACCACCTGGATCTGATTGTTCTCGCAGCTGTCAATGTAGTAAGAGGGGTCCCACCAGGACTCCATCTGCCACAGATGTTCTGGTTAAGAGCTTAGAGCTACACCTTTGTTTCAGATTTGGAAGTAAGAGAGCATGAGAGCTGGATAGCTTAGTGTTGACAAGCTTTCTGTTCCCATGTTCATACTCTGGTCTCAAAGAGTGTATGCAAGAATGTGTGTATGAACTGACAGCTTGAAAAACTCTAGTAGTAAGTCCACCCAATCACAGCTGTTAGAAGAAATTAAAATTCAAACTAAAATAGTGGCCCAATGACACCTTACGAACCAGTGACCATAGGGCCCTATACTCAAACCATCACATGGCTTTAAGTAGGGAGAAAAACTGGGTCATCAGAGAAAAGAGCTACAATTTCATCAAACCATAAAGAACAGCAGCACTTTACATCTCTTTTAACTCAATATGGCCAAGATGTTCTAGCCATTAATCTCTATAATTCATAGCTAATCCCAATAATACATAATTTAGCTCTCCTTACTTACTTCTGACTACTTCCTTTCTATTCTTGCCTCTATCCCTTTGTTGACTTCAGTCCTCCTTCCTGAATGTCCCACCACCACTTAGGTTCCTCTTCAGAGCCCACAGCATCTATGGTGTGTACAATCACACAGCCCTGAGACAGCCTTGTGTTGATACTTAGCTAATATTAGTATATTTTCAACTTCTAATTTGGAAACAGATTATAGGGTAAGGGCCTAATTTTCTACTTCTTGACACTGTCCAAAGTACTTAGCAAAAACGACATTTCATGAACATGTTTTCAGACTTGTTAAAAATCCATATAATCTAGAGAAAGAACATTATTTGAAATAAAAGTACCTGAAATAGGTGACATCGTCATTTGCAAAGTAGATTCCTTCTTTTTAAAATACTAGTTTTATTTTTAAATTATAGAGTAACTTGGGATTTATAAAAAGTTACAAAGATAATGTGCCCTTCATCCAATGTCTCTTAAAGGTGTAACATTTCAAAACTAAAGAAAAAATTACTATTAGTATATTATTATTAACTAAACTCTAGATTGAATCTGGATGTCACAAGCTTTTCCATGGATATTCTTCTTTTGCTCCACTAACTTTAACAAATTCACTTTCATTAGCTCATTTATTTTTATCATTCCCATTTTACAGAAAACTGAAGGACCACCAAGAGGGCTGAACATCATGATAAAAGGCAGAAATGGTCCTCAAATTAAGAAGACCAAGTGTGTGTGTATTTGGGGTAGGGGTGGGATGGTGAGGACAATGGCTTTCTCTGATGGAAAGAGCGGGGTACAGTATGTAAAAGAGGGTAAATGGGGTAAGTTGTTAAAACAGCAGTTGAATAGCCTCTGGTTTCTGCAGTTGTAGCTATTTCACAAGGTTCTCTCTGTGTTGTTGGTTAAACATTCTAACTTTATGAATCAGACTAAGACATACTGTAGTCACATCTAGCCAAGACGAGATCAGGAATCGAAATTCTTCCCTTAATCCTAGGCTCAGCGCCAGCTCACTATGAGCTCCAAGATCCTTAGGTGGGAAGGTGGGAGGGGGAAGACCAACCTTTGACGAACACACAGGTCTTTTAAGCTGTAACACTCAGGCACGTAGCAGGCCATCACCAGCAAAAGAAGCTTTTTACACTGAGTGTTAGCCAGTAACATACACTCTACTGTAAAATAAGTCATGAAAGAAGCCTCTGTGTCTAACAGGTGAGAATCAAAACTGCCTGTGCCATGCTCAATCAGCTCTCCACAAAAGAAACTAAAACTAGAAAAATGATACAAACAGAGGAACAAAAACTTAAAAATTAACTAAGCTATGCCATGTTGTAAGATGGAAAGGTTAACATTTTTCCCATCCGTCACCATATAAACAGGAAAAACCCCACTATTGTTGAGTCAATTCTAACTCATAGTGACCTGACCCTACATTTGGTTTCTGAAGCTTTAAATCTTGATGAGAGAAGAATGCCCATCTCTCAAAGAGAGAGTGGTGGATTCAAACCACTGACCTTTTCAGTAAGCGATATAACAAGTAACATATTCCACCACCGGAGCTCCTAGAAATGAACACATTTCCCCCCTATTCTAACAATGCAAATCTAAAGTTCACTTAGAAAATACATAAGCTACCAAAAAATGTTATGGACAAAAACAAATAAGACAGAACAAGATTAGCCCTCCTAGACACTTTTTTTAAAAATACTACAGCATGTCAATAACAAAAATCAGAGGCTAGTTTCAAATCAGAAACAAACAGAATGAGTAAAAAAAAAATAATCTTTAACTATATATGAGAATGTTGTTGATTGCCGTCGAGTCAAGCATGACTCATAGAAACCCTATGAACAAAAGACCTGAAAAGCCTTTCTGTAACTACCTCAAAGTTCACAGAGTTGCCAGAGACATGTTGTTTAGGCTCCTGCTTCCAAATATATGTGATATATATTAAATAACTAATGTCTCTGGGATAACAAGATCTCAAGACAAAAAGAAGTTAATTTAGATCCAATGTAAAGAAAAGCCAGTATAATTTAGATCTACCTATAGTTTTCACTAAGATGGCAGAGAAAATCTAATACCACAATAATGTTGGCTTCACAACTAGCTCCAAAAAGCCAGTTCTTCCTTCCCTATATGGAAATGTTGGTCTTCCCCCCAGCCCCCCAAAACACTTCTTTTTCTAAGAGAAGCTTATTTGCTGGGGCCTCACTGAACTGCGCATGATTCTTTATTAACACTCTCCATGGTCGCCACCATGCTGTCTCCTTCACACAGATGGTATGGGCAGACCACGCTATTACTGGACATCCTAGTACATAAACACAGGTGGCATGGGAGCTGTGACAGCAATAGCTACTCCTCACCTCCAGCTCACCCTACCCACAGAGCTCAGAATTAGCTAGTTTTAACTCAGCTCTTCAGGAAGCTACCAGCCTCCAGAAGGAGTCAGTTTGGAGCTCTCACTGCAAATCTTGCAGTCTAGGTGGACCACAGTGTAATCCAACAATGATTTAAAAATAAGCTATCAGAGACGCTCTGACGCTTCCAGGCAATGCTGCTAAAGAACTGAGTTTTCAGAGTGACTCAAAGACATCTCTTCTGCTCAGTAAGCCTGTCACAGAAAGGTCAGCGGCAGAGCCATGACAGCTCTTATGTCAAGCGCTGCCACTCCAGGCTTCTCACCCTCTGTGTCAACCTATGCTAACATAACATTGCAAAGTGATCTGCATTTCAACACCTGTACCTCCCACCTATAGCTTCCTGAGATATTCACATAATTTCCCAACTGTCACAAAATAAAGACATATTATCAAATGACTTCTACTCATTAAAGTTTTTAATCTCCAATAAGTTTAGAAAACACATAGTGTTTCTTTCAATTTCAACTCTATTCTGATGAGACTAAGGGAAAGCCAGGTAAACACTGGCTTGTTTTGAAATAGGCCTTTCCCATCAAACTCTAGGGTAAGCTGAGTCAAATGCAGAGAGGGTCTGGGTGTCTGTGAGAGAGCTAACTGTCTACTCTTGAGGGAGACCCTCACTAAAATAGTCACAGCCTATCCACCAACAGTAGTCATGGCCAGCATCCCAGCTCATCCAATAGCATCACTGTCTCCATAAACCCAGATCTTAGCAACAATACAGTCCTCTGTTTCCCAAATCTGAGGATTTCCTTAAAGTAAAGAAAGAAAAAAATATGTCATATATAAATAACATATTCTCTCTGGATGAAATCCATTGTTAATCAGAAATGGAGAAGATATTTAAGTGTAGTCAATTGAAGCATAGGCTCGGGTAAGGCAGAGATTTGATAGGGAAGAGAAAGGACGGGTCAACTGGAAAACCGCTGGATTCAAACTCATTTTAATAGTGGAGTCTTGTCATGCCTATCCTGTCTTCTGACACAGTCAGACGCACACCCTGTCACTGGAGGAAGAGTCCCAACTCCACATGAGGACAGGTCCAAGGCCACTGCTCTAGCCCAAACTGACGTTCTGTGCTGTCACTCACCTGTGCCATTGGGCAAGCCACTGTGGCTGGGGTTCTTGACGGGCTGGCGGTGGCGGTTCCTAGCACCAGGGCTCTGCTCACTGGGTCCTGTGGTTGTTCTGGCTGAACCACCTGAGTGTCTGTGTGTCCTGGGGGTAAAAAAAAAAAAAATTTAGAGCAGACAGATGTAAGTCAGTGGAAAACAGAAAGACGTGTATTCCACCCAAGTCACTGTATTCTCTCCGGCGCTATTTATTGGAAACAAGACCTATTCATTACCCCACTGGTCTTTAGATTCAACAGAACCTAGCTCCAAACAGGGAGACTCAGGTAAGATTCCTTCTTGGTAAAAGCGCAGACAGAAACTTTTTGTAAATTTTTCCACTTGAAGTAAACAAACCCAGGGTGAATTGCTCACACAACTGAAATAACTGGCATCATGTCCTGTGACCATCACATTATTTTCATTGGGTTAAAATGTTAGAAATAAACAAGAATCGCTGGACAGGCTACAGAGGAAATATTCTCCCATTGGGCAAAAAGCCCAAAAGGTATCCAAGTCAATTTTCTCTACAGCTAAGGTGCTTCTCTTGGGAAAAGAAGAGAAAGAGAGTAAATAACTTAAGTGAATGTATATGGTGATATGCTTTCTTCAGAAACGATGATTAAAACAGACTTACTAGTCAATCTCACTAAGGAGGACAGATGGAGAAATGAGCCTACAATACAAAGAAAATTGTGAGATGCTCAGAGAACACAAGATCCTTTCTTAGCTTGAAGATGTTCACTAAGTAAATGTCTTAGCCTCACTACTCTTTAGTGAGATTTCCCCAAGAGAGATCATTCTACTACTTTGCAACAGAGAGATGGTTTAACATCCAGCAAAGATAAGAGGACTCCTCTCCAGGCAAAGACAGAGGTCCAGAGAACACTGACAACATGTAAAATAGAACAGTTAAGAGTAATAGCAGCAATGAACACTGTAACAACACAAACACTGACTATGGAAATACACAGGAGTCCTAGTGGTGCAATGGTTACGTACTTGCTTGCTTACAAGAAGGCTGGTGGTTCAAATTCACTCAGTAGCTCTGTGAGAAAAAAGACCTGTTGATTTGGTGTTAAGATTACAGTTAAGAAAATCATATAGGGTACTTCTACTCAGTCGCATGGGGTTGCTATGAGTAGACAATTGACCTGACAGGACCTACCAACAACATGGAAGAATATAATTTTTTTTATGCTGTAACGTTATGTTCCAATTACTATGATACACACTTTACATATATATTTCATTGACTATAGCAACCCTAACCAAGCCGAAGGTGGGTGACTTTTAATCTGCGGCCCTCGGGCCTGTCTTTCATTATTCTTATTCAGGCATTCCTCTAGGTTGTATAGCTCTGGCGTACAAGTTCCCGTATAGCGGTCACTTGTGGTTGCTGTGAGGCTGACCACTTTGACACTGATGTGTGTCAAATGTGTTAATGGCTGGTTACCCAATGCGGACAGAGAGTGGGGTGGAGCTCCCTGATTGAAACAAGCTTGGAAGGAGGAGTGGCATCCACTTCCGTAATAGCTTGCCTCCGGAAACCCTACGAACCTGGAGAGAGGAGGAGAGACACCCAAGGGTCGAGGACTCTCCTTCATAGGGTCGCTATAAGTCGCCTGCGACTCAACGGCACTTAACAACAACAACATAGCAACCCTAGAGGGTGCTTATAGATAGTCATTAACGTCATTGTTGTTACTGGTGGCCATCAAGTCAATTCTGGCCCACAGCTACCACATGTGACCGGTCAGAACTGTCCCCGTAGGCAGTCCGGGGCAGTCTTCTTTACAGAAGCAGATCAGCATGGCTTTTCTCCTGTGGAGCCAGTGGGTGAGTTCAAGCCACCCAGCATTCGCTTACCAACTAAACACTTGCACCACCAGAACTCCTTCACTTACTATCATCATCCACCTTTTACAAATGGGAAGAGAGGCAGAGAAGTCATATATTATGTCAACAATGGGGCAGAGATTCAAATCCAGGGAGGCTGATTTCAAAAGTTCACTCTCTTTGCCTGGGAGATGAGGATGGGAAGCCTAGACTTAGACAGTCACATGGCCAGCGTCAGCATGAGCTAGGTTTCATAGCTGAGCATCCCTGCTGGGGAGACCCTCCAGTTCTGGTTGCTGGGACAAGCCAACAGTGCAGGAAGCAAGGAGGTTCCTGGGTGAGCATGAACTTCCCTGCTGTCTTCATCCTCTAGTGCAAGGAATGGATTTCTCTCACAAGTTGGACCTAAATCAAAACATTAATGGAGATAATCTTTGCAAAATAAGAATATGAAGGTTTTTCACTATTACATTTGTGCTTTTCTTGATTTTTCTCATTTTCTTAGGGGGTAAATACACCAGAGTTTAAAGAAAAAAAGATTAGTGAGTCAAAATTTTTTTTTTAAATGAAGGAAGGAAAAAGATACTATGTAGAAAATCCTGGAACCCTTCAGACAGACTGTGTAGGGATTGAGAGTGGATGGAGAGGGTCTGACTGAAGGATGGAAATAAAGATTGAATCTGGACACTTGCTTTTCCCTGAGCTAATTTCATAAATCAACGCTGTCAGCCACACCTCTGCCAAAGAAAAATATTTCAAAGTCCCCACTTGGTGGCAAGGGATGTCGACATTAAGCACTTTACCACAGGGCCTTGTTGAAGGCAGGAGCACAGCCCAATCCGCGCGGTCCTCAGTGATGGGTAAATGTATGTATGTGTTGAGGGCTAAGAGCTGGAAGGAGAGAGAAGTGACTAATAGAAGAGAAGGTTCATCTCCACTAAGAATCTCCTTCAAACGACAAAAAGATCCTGTCATTTGGGGCTCAAAGCAGAACAGAGGGTTGTGTCCCATCATGCACGGCAGGCCATGTGGGCAGCACGGAAAAGGCAAAATCAATCCTGCCACACGCACGATCCCTGACAAGTCCATGATTGCTTCCAGTCTCTCCAGTTCTTGCTCTGTGGAGCAGCTGGGCATGACAACAGGGTGGGTCCCCCTTCCTCTTCTGGCTCCCTGCGCCTCTATTCCTTCTCTGAAAGGGCATGTGGTCCAAGTTGAGAGGGAATGCTTTCAGAAAAGCTTAACCACTAATGATAGCAGCTTTCCCTGAATGGCAGGCTGGAGCAGCGCCGGGAGAGTCTGGAAACCAGGGGCAGCTGGGACCACTTTGTGTGAATTGCTGCCTCCCCGCCTGTGGCCAGCTGCCACCACCACCCCACTTCAACACACATACCCTTCCCTGCCCCCATTCATACCTTGTCCTAAATCTGGATTTTGTAGGTTTTCACTCTGGTATTACCTTTAAAATAAGACTTTCGGAAGGAAGGGATGGCCTCAGCAGTTAAGGAAAACCTCTTTGGCACTTTGTGCTCTTGGAGAACTCGTTCAACCCATAAAGGGTTGGACTGTGTTGTGCCTCAAAGCTGGCCTACAAGCTGAAACCACACACCAGGGGCCAAAATAGTACTGGGACAAATGTGGGGTGGGGACGAGCGGAGCTCCACCACAAACAGCCTGGCTTCTGCTCTGTCGATGACTTCAATCTTGGCCTAAGTCCAGGCCGTTTTAGGGGTGCAGGTAGTTACGCAGCCTCTGGGGTAGAGGAAGAACAGGGCTGAATGGCAATGCCAGTCAGACTAACCTCCACAAATTGTTCCAAGGGGCCTACCAAACCAAAAAATATCCTGACTCATAGCCATGGGACCATTTCGGATCCACAGCACTGATACAGGACAGAACAGAATGGCCCCAGTGGGTTTTTCAGGATACAACCTTTACAAGAGCAGACTGTCACTTCACTGTCACTCAGAGTCACTGGTGAGTTTGACCTGCAGGCCATCTGAGTGCCTGACCACTGCACTACCAGGGCAGCCAGCTGGAGGACTTCAACTCTGGCATGCCTCTTTGAGAAGCTCGCATATGTCCCGCCTCTCAAAGAATGCCTCTCAGAAGCTTGCGTATGTTCCTTCCTCAGAGAATGGGCACTACTTCCAGAAAACCAAACAAGGACCAGGACCTGGGGTTCTCTCCAAGTTCCTGAATGTGACTCTGATATGGATGAGGTCCCTAGAGGAGAACTCTTGCCTGTCCCTGACATTCGAGACCATGACATTCTCAGCTTCACCCAGATAACCACAGCTAGCATGCCACATTTACCACAAAGGTGAATTGTGCATTTTCATCCACAATAATTTCCCGAGTCCTAGGCATGTTGTAGGGAACTCTGGTAGCTGGACTGTGGTGGCTTAACCAACAGGTCCCAGTAGCTGGAATACACCAATAGCTCTACAGGCAAAAGACAGAGAGTTTCTTCCTGTTAAGATTTACAGCCCGAGAAACCCACGGGAAGAGCTATGAGTGGAAATCACCACAAGGCCAGTGAGTGAACGAGCATGCCCTGTTCCAGCACTGACTCTCTGCAGCAAATACTTTAGGCCCTCAGTTTCAGCAAGCAAGTTATGTCATCTGTATAAAACAGGCTGTTGATGAGTCTTCCTCCAATCCTGATGCCACATTCCTCCTCATAAAGTCCAGCCTCCCGAATTATCTGTTCCGCAAATAGATTGAAATGGTATACAGACAGGATGCATCCCTGACACGCTCCTTTCCTGATTTTCAACCATACAATGTTTCCTTACTCTGTTCTGAAGTCTGCTTTTTTATATAGGTTTTGTAAAAACAAAATTAGGTGTTCTGGAATTGCCATTTTTCTCAAGGTTAGCCATAATTTGTTGTGGTCCACACAGTCAAATGTCTTTGCACAGTCAATGAAATACAGACATACATTCCTCTGGTACTCTCTGCTTTCAGCCAAGGTCCATCTGACATCTGCAATGTTTTCCCTAGTGACCCAGACTTTTCTAAACCTGGCTTGTATTTCTACTAGTTCTCTGCCAATGTACAGTACCAATTGTTTTTGGATGATCTTCAGCAGGATTTTGCTTGCATGTGATATTATTCAATAATTTCTACATTCTTCTGGATCATCTTATTTGGGGGATGGGAATAAATACGGATCTCTTCCAGTCAGTTGGCCAGGTGATTGTCTTCCCGATTTCTAGACATAGCTCTGGTGGCTTAGTGGTAAGAAACTGTGCATTCACTGCCTCTGAAAACCCACTGGAGGGTCAGCTGTGGATCAGTTCTGACTTGACAACAACAATCAATGACATTACACATAGAAAAACTGAAATTAAACTATGAAGAAATACCATTATACATCTATTAGAATGGGCAAGGTTCAAAGAAAACAAAGCTGACACCGGGTGCTGGCATGGATGCAGTGCAGCTGAAACTCTCTAACACTGCTGGATGGATAAAAAAAAATATGGCGAATAACTGGAAAGTTTCTTTTAAGTTAAACATATACTTACCATATAAACCAACAATCCTTATCCTAGATATGCGCCCAGGAGAAATTACAACAGGTTTATGCAAATACTTGGACACAAATGTCTCTAGCAATTTTCTTCATAATCATCGAAACTCATAAACAACCTAAACGTCCTTCAGCTGGTGCATGAAAAAAAATCTCATTTCATTTCACATATTGAAGAAAAAAGGAAGACGAGATAAAGTATTGATACGTGCAACAACACAAATCGATTGTAAATGCAATGTGCTGAATGAAAGAAACCAGACCAAAAAGTGCATTATTCCATTTTTTTTACAATATTCAGGCAGGAACATGGTTACAAAACCCCCGGTGCTGGGAAGAGAGTCTGACTACAAAGGGCTATGAAGCCCTTCTTTTTAATTGATTGTGGCAGTGGTTACCCAGCTATATATGCCTTTCTCAAAACTCACAGAGCTGGACACTACAAAGGTGACTTCATCTCCACCTAAATAATACCTCAATAAACTATGTAACATTAAAAAGTTGGGGTGTTTTTTTTTTAATCTTCACTCACTGTTTAAACAGTTCAAGTGAAAAAAAATGAAAGCGAGCAAAAGTTTTAAAAGTCATCCTTCTGATGGTTTTTCCTCACATGGGGATGATCTGCCTTTGTTTTGTCTTCATCCTTGTAAAGTTTAATAAAGAGGTCTCCACAGAAAATAAGGGAGCTTTGGTGGCGTAATCCACAGAGAGGAGAGTTGTGCTGCTGACCCAAAGGTGGTGGCTCTTTAGTGGTTCGAATACAACAGCTGCTCCACAAGAGAAAATGAGCAATGTCCTCCCGTGCAAGTGATAGTTACCGAAAGCTAATTTGTGGGATGGTCACTTATGAGTAGGTTTCAACATGGCAGCAATGAGTATTTCAGTTATAAAAAGTAAGTGAATAAAGGCAGATAATAAATATGCAGTGTGAGGAAATGCCCAAAACCAAGCAAATACTAAGAAGCTTGTTAAACACACTGACATGTGATGCAGGACCCTACAAACATGTCTGCTATAAATGCAGATTCTTCAAAATATAGAGGCACATACTCTCTTCTAGTTTACAAGAATTCATGGCCAGCTGGACACCAGGTGCTGAGTATTATTTCCCCCCACCCCCAAAAAAGGCACAGAAAATGAAAGGGAGGTTATTTGACTTCAGATCTAGCCCCATGCAGCAAACTACTCAATAAGAAAGGTTCGAGGTAGAACTGAGGATTGGATTCCTTCCATTTTACATACAGCAAAAGCAGAAGCTAAAATCTCCTAATAAATTTAAAGGTTTTCTCATATCCCAATGCAGGGGGTCAATATTTGCCTAGGATTACTACAATCAAGGGCCCCTGTCCTCAACCGGCCACTTTGTCCAACACCAAGCACTCTTAACTGGACATTGCCTTTTAGTAGCAGCATGGAAACAAAACTGTGCAAGGCTGGGCCTGCGTCCAGCAAGACAGACCCAGCAAGAAACAGGTGTTTAAAATACACACATGGAAAAAAACCCCGACCAAACAGCAGTTATGGGGGGGAAAAATCCATTTCCACCATTCAGAGAAGTGTTGATGAGTAAACCTATTCCCATCACTATCTCCTTAATTCTTCCTCTGTGCTCAAATGCAGGTTAGGAGAAAGGGATGGGTATAAAAAGAAAAAGGGAAAGCATAATTAGAATTAAAATAGGGCTATTCTAGCCACTCCAAGCATCATTTATGGCTCTATTCCACACCCTTTCTCTAAGTTGTCACTCTCACAAATGACAGAGAAGGTGAAAAATATAAAGCCACTGCCCATTCTAAATTACAGAAAGACACGTGGATTTACTATTTTTGTTCAACCTGGAGTGCAGAGCAATCCTGTCAATAGGGCCAACTTTATCCAACAAAAAAACTCATCTGAAGAGAGAATGTACGATACACTGTGACTCGTCTAATTCCAGGTTGTATGTCTGGCTCAACTGAAAAAGAGCATTCAAACACTCCCCCAAACCTGAAAGGGAGCTGAAGTTCAAGAGGGGAAATGTTTATTAGTCCCAACCCCTGCCTGATACAGCAGTGGGTGGCGTGTGGTTCCCTAACAAAGACACCAGGCTGATTTGTCCCATGACCTTAAGTCATCGCAACCTAAAGTACACTTGAGGGCTTGTGACGCTTTCAGTGTAAAAGACAAGGCTCGTGGGCCATCAACCCCTAAGACCTCTAGCAGGAGTCTCCTGGGACTAACCGGAAGGACAAGACGAGTATTTGGACAGGCTGGGCCACAGAAGTGTCTTCAGTTTCCTCCTACTGGTGTCGGAATCATCATCCTGCTTAGAATTTGACTCTCCCCATAGGCTTCCTGCAGTACAGCACTTAGACGCAAAAGACTGCACGCAATCTTGAAGGTGTTGGGAGCACACTGAAGCTTTCATTCTAAGGGTGCTGAGATGATGAGTCAGAAAAGCTGAAGGGCAGCAGGAGTTCATCTGTTCTATGAGCATTTCTTATAACACTGCCTTAAATTCCTACTGATGCAAATTCAGAGCCTTTGTTGTTCTTCTTCCTGGCATACTCATCCCAGGCCTCTCCACCAAGCCAGTTCCTAATCCAAATCTTGGTCTAAATGACCTGCATCTCTCATATTGCAGGAAGTTCTCCAGTCTCTCTCTTAGCATCCTACACATGCTCTATATGCCACTTGTATTTGTACTTGCATATTCGTTTGTGTGGGTTTTATTATCTGTCTAAGGAGGTTCATGAAGGCAACAACCACTTAACATGGTACCTGATCCACAACAGCCATTCAAGAAATACTAGCTGAATGACTAAAATAAGTAAGACTTAAAGTTCAGAAACACTCTTGGGATTATAGTCTCTAGTAGTTTACATGTTCTTTCCAATTCACTCGCTCATCACCTCCTCCCCATTTCCCTAAAGAACTAATTCCATCTTCTACCAGGTATAGGCAGTGCCAGACCTACCACCTTCCGTAAAGGCTAGTCCTCAATTTCATGTGACATCATTCTCTAGCAGCAGGGTCTAAGAAAGAAAAAAGCCTCAAAAACCACTGCCTAAAACTCAGTTGCTTCCTACACACACCATTGTGATGCAGTAACATGTGCAGTATATGGATTTTTACAAACCATGCAACCCGTTTAAAAGCTTATTCCCTATGAGAATTATATGCATGTGCACATCACATGTAAATAATACAGTACACTAAAATCACAAGACAATCTCCAAACCCAATCAAATTTTATTTTGCACAGTTTTGTGCTAGCTTCATCTCACATACTTTGGGCCTGTTGTTAGGATAAGCCAGTCTTCATAGAAAGACTGGAAAAAATAGTGCTCGGCAAAGTAGAGGGAAAGACCCTCAATGAGATGGACTGACAATGACTCTAACAGTGGGCTCTGGTGTGGCAGAGATGAGGAGGATGGCACAGGATACGGCAGAGTTCAGATCTGATGTACACAGGGTGAACTGTACTCGCCAGCACCTAAAACCCACCGAATTTCAACACACTACAACCAAAAAGGATAAAAAGTGGAGACTGTGAGAACGGCACAGGATAGGGCAAAGTTTCCATTTCTTGTTCATAGAAGCGCCATTAGTAACAGTCGACTCCACAGCACCTAACAACAACAGCAAGGTCCTTTATGAGAGAAATGCGGTGGCGGGATAGTTAAAGTACTTGGCTTCTAGTCAGAAAGGAGATGGTTAGAACCCACCAGTTAGTTGCTCTGCAGGAAGAAAGACGAGGCAGTCTGCTTCCGTAAAGATTGAATGCCTTGAAAATCCTATGAAACAGTTCTATTTTGCCCTACAAGGTCTCCATTAATCAGAATCAACTCCACAGCAGGGGGCTTGGTTTCAGAGTTGGAATGTCCTTTACGAGACACACATTTTTAAGATTCAACAATCACTTGGGAATTTGGAAACTTACATCTAGGTCAGTTATCACTGTGCTTATTGTAACATTCTTTTCTGGTAGTGTTAAGGTACATCAACTTTGTGCATTCTTCCCAAAACAAGATGTGTTTATGTTTCAACTTACCTGATTCCAACCTGACCCTTAAAAGCTGCAGAGATCTGAAAAGTATAGTAAGTACCCAAAAGGCTGCAGGGGAAGCACAAGGGACTGAGACAGGGAGTGGGAACCCACTGGTGGAGGGGCTATGCCTTAGGGAGCACAAAGCAGCACAAATACTGATAACAGTCACCCCCCCCACACACCCCATGCCTCTAGGATCACAAGAGCCATCACATTTCAGGAGTTGGGGCGCCAAGAACATAAACAAGTGGCAAGACCCACCCTGAAGTCCCGGCAAACCGGAGCAGGAACACAAGTCCCTTTCAACTCGGCAAATATTGACTGAGCCGCTGCTACGTGCAGCGCAGCACTCGACATGATCCACAAGGAATACAAAGATGAATGGGCCCACACAGCCTGAGCCGGGGGTTTGGCAGAAAACTTCATCCCCCCAAACCCCCACATTCCTCTCCCCAAAAAATAAGGTGAAAGGAGGAAGAAGTAACTCCTCAGGAGTCCCCACTTCATTTTTCTTTTCTAGGTAAAATGCAAAACCTGATGATTCAATTGAAAATAAAAGGTTCTTAAAAAGCCTCTTTGGAAAGGTAAAAAATGTGAAGGTAAAAATTTCAAGGGGGGAGGAGAAAAATCAACCTGTTTATAATCTTCTCTTTTCTGCACAAAATGACACTGACACTGTATCTTATTGTAGGTTTTTACTAAAACTCATTTTGTTATTAAAAAGTGTTCTTTCATAGGTAGTTTGTTAAGTACACCCAGGACACTAAAGTGTTATTAAACTCAGCATAAAGCTAAGCAGAACATCTCAGACAGGAAGCTAGTGAATCAGCTCTTTTATCCTTGACACCAGGAGATGCAGAATTTCACACTCCATTATCAACTACCATATTTTTTGCTCTTAACACATTCACACAAGTACTGCATACACGAAATTTATTTGCACTGCACACAGGCAACTAGCATGGTTTGCAAAAGTCCCCTATAACATGCGTGCTGTGTACACAGAAGTATGGTAGTCAGTGAATCAAGATATATTCAACTCAGTCAAGACCCAAAAACCAGGGGAGATCTGGTGGCCTGGTGGCCTAGTGGCAAGAAGCTGCACTGCAATCCCAGAGGTGCATGGTTCGAATCCACCAGATGCTCTGCCAGGGAAGGAGGGACAATCTCCTCCTGTACCAGTCAGATCCGATTTGACGGTACACGCACACAAAATAATAATAAAATAAAATTTTTTAAAAAAAGACCCAAAAACCCAGTCAAACACCAGCTTTGAGTGGAAAGTTAGTCTAGACACAAAAAACTCCAACTCGTCATAGTGTGGAATCAACTCCTAGCAGGCCATCCAGTGGGTTGCCAACGCTGTCCATCCTTCTCCTATGGAGCCACTAGTGGATTCCAAGCAACTCGGAAGATACCAAGAAACATATGGTGCCTAAGACATTTTAAAGACAGTTGTTACATTAGATTTCTTCCTTAAACCAGTTAAACGTAATTACAAGGGGCATCAGCTAAAATAAAGAGCTAAAAAAGCCTGAGGCAAAAGAATGGGAAAAAATATGTATGCCAAGCAAATACAAATGGAAAGAAGTGGAGGAAGCTATGCTAATATTCAACCACACACAAGTTTAATAACTAAACAAGTTTAATAGCTAACTAATAATTAAGGTATAACGCACCTGCAGTACAACTCATATACACAGGTCTTTTCTCCTCCCATCAAATCTCCTGGCTCTCCCACCAACTGCTGTTGTTGTCATTGAGTACCGTAGAGTCACAACAGACTCATAACTGACCGTCCGGTGGATTTTCAGAGGCAGTTAATCGCACGGAAGGAGTTTACCTACCCATCCTTCTCCGGTGGAGCAGCTGGTGGCCTTGAACCGTGTGACTTCAAGATTGCAGTGTGGCTTTTTGCCACTAGGCACCAGAGTCTTTACAGGGGAAGACTGTCCATCTTTTACCCATGGAGCAGCTGATGGATTCAAACCACCAACATTCCAGTTAGCTGTCCAACATTTAACATGCTATGCCACCAGACCGCCATTGTCCTATGTTGTTACTGTGTACCATCGGGTACTGGCCCATAGCTGACCTTCCAGTGGGTTTTCAGAGGCAGTAAATCACCCAGGAGGAGACTCTATCTTTATCCCACAGATCAGCTGGTGGATTTGAACCTCCTGCCTTTGGTTTGCAGGGCAGTTTATTACCATTAGGCCACCAGTATTCTCTTGTTCTACAGAGCTTGCTAAACCCCAAGTTAACCATTATAGGATGAGACAGCATCATAAACTCCTCCCCTTCCTGCCTTTTATCCCCATCCAGTGACATCATGGAGCCTGAGAGTCCCCTCTATTCCCATCCCCTCCCGCCAGGTAGATATAGGGGGAAGTTCCACTCTGTGCGACTTGGACTTAGCACCATTGTGGGAGTCATCACACTAAACCATAAATGTCACTGCTTATCTGCCTCCCACTAGATGCCTTGACGTCACGGACCATGACTTCTCATTCTTATCACCCCAGCCTGGCTCAGAGCCTGGCCTTCTATGTTTCTAGAATGAGAGTGCCAATGCTTGCCTTACTTCCTCTTAGTTCATGAAAAGTTTCTTACCAGCCTTTCAGCACACACAAAGGACTATCAAACAAATTCCTGTGAAATCAACAGATCTGAGTAAAATACATAACAACAATGATGTTGTTAGGTGCCCTTTGACTCCAACACCTAGCTATCTCACATGCAACACAATGGAACCGTTCTCATGATTGCTGCTGTGTTTAGCCTCGTTGGAATCAGTCTATTTCATGCCAAGTCTTCCCCTCCTGCAGTGACCCTCTACTATACATAATGCATATTAACACAGGGCACTCTGGTTGTGCAGTCTGTAGGGAGTTGCATTGCTGACTCAAACATCACACCTTCCTGACAGTTCAAATCCACTAGTCACTCCAAGAGAGAAAGATGGGTACTCTCCTCCCATGTGGTCTGAGGTTTCTGTAATGGATAAATTAATGTGTAATTACTTGATTGTTGGTGCTTGCTTCCACTGTCTGGCACTGAGGACATGGTGAGTGCCTGTCCACAGTCTCAATCCTACTCCAAACGTGCCAGCTGCTCAGAGCAAAGCCCTCCCCACTCCTTATGAGCAGGGGCTGTGTCTGAGTTATCAGTTAGAATACACTTTTTTCCTAGTCCCCTCTCCTGCCTCACAGATTAAGGGAGCTGGAGCCAGATAACAGTGAAAGCTAGAGCTGGAGGGTTGGGGGTGGAGGAGCCTCGCCTGAAGACTGGGAAGGTGTTACATTCCGTTTGATGCTGACAGGGTGACATCTCCAAGTAACTGCAGCTCCAAGTCAAGTAGCTTTTAGTCACCTCAGTGGAGGGAAGGTGGCAGTGGCCAACAATGACACAGGGAATGGCCCTGCGCCCAGAGGCCCAGCTCCCGTCGCTCGCTCTTCCCAGTTCTCCCTGGGCCTCCCAGGACTTCCTGAAGTGTTCCCAGCAGACTCACACCACATTCGTTTATTTTTCTTTCCTTTCTGGGCGAGGCTGTCTACAGACACAGCTGATGGGCTATTTAGAGCTCACCCAAGACTGTAGGCCTTCGTTAAGTCTCCGAGGGTCCAGCTCTCTGCAATCGTCAGAGGCAGTAGATGCCAAGGCAAAGGCTTGATAAACAGGGTAGATCCTCAGCAGGACAACAAAGCAAGGCAGATGAGGAGGGGGCCAGAAATGCCCTGATGAGGGTCTGAAATGCTCTCAAGTGAAAGAACCGCTTTTATACACAGTGGACAAGACCTAATGTGTGCCTGGTACCATGCATACACAGCATGCAAGGTGGGTGGAATTGCAGCATCCATCCTTCACAGCGACTTCTCCACCCCTGGGATGTAAGGCACATTTATGAACGCGGTACACGTGCCACACAGGGTGCAATAAAAATTCCCTATGACCCACCTATTGCACTGTTTGGAATATATGCCAAGAAAATTAGAACTGAGACACAAATGGAGACACGTACATCAATGTTCATAATAGTAAGAACATGGACACAGCTGAAATGTCCAGCCACAATCAAATGGATTGAGAAACTGTGGTACATTCACACAATGGAATGCTACGCAGCAAACAGGAGCCATGATTTTGAAAATTACTACCTAACTTGGGAGGGACTGGAGAGCATTATTCTGAGTTAACTAACTTAGTCTATAAGGACAAGGTCATTACTGTAAAAATAGAAAGATAACTAGTAAATTGTATATGAGGATCCAGGGGGGAGAAGGTAGGAGCAGAGAAGTGAGGATGGGAGGGAAGGGGGTAATTACAGGGTAGCACAATTTGATGGGTGGAGGGAGAGACGGGTAAAGGAAATGAGTAAGATCTGGTGTGCAAAACTATACAAATCTTAAAAGCAATCCAGTATAAAATAAAAATATTATTAAAAAAAAATGCAGCTTCTGACCAATCCTGGTCAATCCTGATGGATGATGAGAAAGAAGCAGAGCCAAGGCCCGGCCACCAGCCACCTCCCAACAAAGTCACACACACTCCCGTACAGACAACCCACAAACGTGGATGTAGGGCAAAGAAAAAGACACTCAATTAAGCCCCTTTATCACAGCTTCTTGCCCAGGATCTTTTATTTAGGAAAAGCTTTATGGACTTAAAGGAGCTCTGATGGTGATGTGGTGAAGACATCTGGTCTTAACCAAGATGTTGGCTTAAAAAGCCAAAGGTCAGCAGTTCAAACCCACCAGATGCTCTGAGAGAAAGATGAGGTAATCAGCTTCTATAAAGATCTGCAGCCTTGGAAACCCTCTGGGGCCATTCTGCTCTGTCCTGTTGGTTGGGCTGCAGGGAGTCAGAACCAACTCAACAGCAGGATGGTTAGTTCTGGTTTGGTTTCTGAATTCAAACAGTGAAGCAGATGCATCCATTCATTCTTTTGTTCTACTGTAAATGTGGAAAATCTACTGGAATTGGAGCTGAGAAGCCAGATATTCAAAAGGAATCCTAAAAGTGGCTTTGGAAGAGCAGCCATGCTCATGAAGCATCTGACGAGTATCCCTCACTTCTTGATTTTCTCTTAATTCCTGATGTCACCGGGGAGAATTTTAAAAAAATAAAAAGTAGGTGAGCAGGAATCCAGCAGACCATAATGAGACCCAGACACCTTGACTATTTGGACCTGCACGGCATTCCTAAGCCCACAGTAGCTCTGAAAGCACTGCCAGGACCCGCCTGGATCTGGCTGCTGGGCCCTCTGTCCCCCACCCGCCCACTGCTCTCCAGCCCTCAGCCAAGACTCTGTGCTGCGCTGCCAGCTAGTGACCACAGGGGGCGCCCTGCACACCCACTCGCACCTCTAGCTCTATTTGCTCGTTTGAAGAGTATTTCTTCTGTCTTAGGGACATGGACATTGCTGTAGGGAGTAAAGGCCATGTTTCTGGCCTGCCCTGTGTGGCATGTGCCCTGTACTCGTTGGGTCTTCAAATCATGATGCCTGAGTTGACTTCGATAAGGGTCCCAAACCCAGCAAAATAAGACCAATGCTGGGGAATTGTTAAAGCGGTGGTAGTTACTCTTTGTGCCAATCAGTGCACTTTCCCAGAAGGCATCACCACACACCAGGCCAGGGAGAAGGGGTGCTGGCCAAGCACACAAGGCAGGACGGCAAGTTGAGGTCAGGCATCAAAGGCACTGTCCCCACACCAATCAATGTCAATCTAAAAGCCTAACCTTCGCAGACCACCAAGACGAGTGCTGTTCTGATCTGCCAGAGAGCCTTCCAGAAAATATGACAAACTCTCATCTTGAACTCATTCTTCCTCCAGCCAAACTAGACTCTCAGGTCAGTTCCTATCACCTAGGCTGAGATATTTTTTAAGTGTCGGGATCAAAGCCCAAAAAGGCTAACAACACTGATTTGGGAACAATGGCTTTACTGCTGACTATATACACTGGGTAGGAGAAGAATGAGGTGTTAGTACTGAGACTGAAGGAACCTGAAAGTCTGAAATCTGCCTGCCTCAATAAATCCAAACACACTGTCAACGCAGAGAAACCCTGCAGGAAAAAGCAAACGTGGCCCCATAGGACTGCTAGGCCTATAAATTTTTAAGAAAGTACACCACCTCATCTTCCTCCTGTGGAGTAGCTGGTGAATTCGAACCACCAACCTTTCGGTTAGGAGACCAAGGGTTAATCCACTGCATTACCAGGGCTCCTTGTCTGCCTCCATGGCAGACCACAACTTTATTCCCCTTCTCCCCTGCTAATGTTATCACAGTTCCCTTTCCTCAAACTGGCAGATGACTTTATTATCATTAAATAGACCATGTTCACAAAAGAAAGGATCCCTGATGCACAGCATGTAGGTGTTCTGATGCCAGCTAAAAGGTAGACTGTTCAAACCCACAGTCCCTGTCCAGCTCCAAGGGACTAAGACCAGATGGTTCTCTTGCCACAATGGGGTTGCTGTCACTATGAAATAAAATCAACTCAGTAGTACTTACCACTACCACCATCACCACAAAAAAGAGTATATTAAATGCATATTCTGTTTAAGAATCATAAGCTGAATACTCATATATCCATCACCAAAGTGTGTTTACAAAGTGTGTGTGTGTGTGAGTGAGTGTGTGATATTATAGTCTTTCCTCTCAAATGATAAACATTTTCTGAAATTCAGTTCATTCTTCATCTTTTATGTCATTGCACCAGCTTTGGAGGGATCCATAAAAAGCACATGGGTTAGTTTTGCATTGTTCAACTTTCCGTAAGCGCCATTGCACTACGCATGTTTTCCACGACCTGCTCCTCTTGCTCAACACTGTTTCAGAGATTCCACCACCCTGATGTAACTATCATTTGCCCATTTTCACTGCAGGCCAGTATTTCAGTATAAGGCTTTACAATTTACGACACTGACTCTTTCCCCAAACAGACCTGCTGGCTGCATGCCAAGGCAGTCTGTCTGCAAACACAGTTAAGCCACACGAGTCGCTGGTGGTCACACATACTGACATCCATGTGGCAGACCAGGCAAAGCACCTAGAAATGTTTCATCCTATCCTTAAAGAGCGGGAAGGGACGCTCTAGGAGATGGAGCTCGGGGCCCTGGCTTAGCTGACAGTGTCCCTACTGGGTGAACCCCTCAAATGCAATCTGTTCACAATTCTCATCTCTCTGTAGCTTACTGTGATGAAGCAGGGATGGCTTAGCTTCTGCTGTCTTCACCTTCACAAGCATATCATGGCACCTTTGTTTGATCACAGTGATTGGCACCAAGGTCCAAGGAAAATACCCTACCCTTCAGACAGTGAAAGCTAAATATTTAGTCTGGAGGCTAGCAAGGAGAAGCCCATCATTCTCTCTGCCCCCAGAAAGCAGGGACAGCAGCGGGTTGTCATCGGAATCCTGAAAGTTGGATTCATCACCCTACCCCCAACTAAAACCCTTAATGTGGCCGCACTAGTGAGGCCTCACTTCCCGGGCTGGGGGCTCAGGAGCAGCCAGCAACCTCCAAGACTCAAGCTGCACCACCACCTCCAGGGAGCACTCCCAGCTTCAGGGCTCTCAGGTGGACATATCACATCTCAGCTGATCCTTAAAATAATCCTGTCTGGGAGGGGATACCATTCCCATCTGACATCAATAAAATCTGAGGTTTGTCCAATATCACACAGTGAGTGTCAAACTACATCTCTGATTCCATAGTCTCATACTCAGAATCACAGGAAGGCTGGAGGTTCGAACACACCCAGTGGCTTTGTGGGAAAAAGACTTGGAAATCGATTCCCACTCAGATTATAGCCTAGAAATCAGGATGGAGCAGTTCTACTCTGTCACTCTGGTGGCTGTGAGTCTCAGTCGCTTTGGCAGCACCTAACAACAACCGTGCTATCACTCCAGCAGTAACTGCACACTGACCTTGTAAATACAAGACAAAATAGAGGGTGAGATACCCGCCTTCCGGAAGAAAGCTCCTGGTGGAACATGGCGACTGCTGCAGAGCAGTGGGTACTTGTGGAGATGGTGCAGGCGCTATACGAGGCTCCTGCTTATCATCTTATTTTGGAAGGCATTCTAATTCTCTGGATAATTAGACTTCTTTTCTCTAAAACTTACAAATTACAAGAACGCTCTGATCTCACAGTTAAGGAAAAGGAAGAATTGATTGAAGAGTGGCAACCTGAACCTCTTGTTCCTCCTGTCTCCAAAGATCATCCTGCTTTGAACTACAATGTTGTTTCAGGGTAAATTCATTTTGATGCTCAAAGGAATTACATTTGGTTTTTTATATCCACCAAAATATAAGAAGGCTCTGGTCATCTAAAAAAAAAATAGAGGGTGAGGAGGACAGCACCTAGTATCTCTAGGACACAGAAGACAGTGCCATTGGGTGGCATTGCAAATGTGTGTTCTGCAGCTTACTCGAGGAATCCTGAGGCCATAGGGTCTACACCACCTCTGTCATGCTCAAGGCCACTGCTGCAGTCACGGTGTCAATCCATCTCATAAAAATCTTCCTCTTTTACTCACCCTCTGCCCTTCCAAAATAATGTCTTTTCCCAAGGATTGGCCCCTCCTGAAAACATGCCCAAAGTACGTGAGGTGAAGTTTCATCATCCTTGCCTCCAAGGAGCACTCTGGCAACACCTCCTCCTTTGCTGACAAAGGAAACAAGAGACACCCCCCCAAAATATTTCTGCAAGAACAAATACCAGAGAGGCACTCACTCCTTAGAATAACCAACCATAAAGGGTTAGAAGGTTAGCATTTTTGCAAGGGTAAAGCCCACACGGCACAAAGGGATAAGACGGTAGCAGTCATTGAAATGAGAATCACAGGGAGGAAGTGGAAAGATGCACTTACATCCTAAGTACTTCAAAGTTATAACCTAAAATGCTTGGAAAATAAACTTGCTTTGTAAACTTTCACTGAAATCACAGTATTTTTAAAAAAAGATTTGCACAGACAGGAAATTTCACATAAAAGAACCATTGCTTTACATGTTTCTATGTGTCCCCTGGAAGGATAATTACGGCTGCTGTATCTGATATACAAAAAAGCAGAGCCTCTGTTCAGCTGTTTCTTTCATCCTAATAACCAACACAGCCAGTCCAATCCTTGCCAAGAACCACTGACCCTTCCAAAAATCCTGAGTTTTGTACTCCCTTCTGGGCCTCTGAAATATACTGAGACAGTTATAAGATCCCTGGAAATTTCTGATCGTTTTCTAACGTAACTTGCCTCGAGCCACTTTCCAACATCTTTTTAAAAGTTCTACACATCTTCCTTACACTATCCTATCAATGAGAGGGTCTTACCTGGATCTCCCACCAAAGCAGTTAGTGCTGGGTGTCTGGTGTCGGTTCTCAGGAGCAACAGCTGTCCCAGTGGATTCTCTTGAAGGCGGCTGTGACCCTGAATGGGAACCAAGCACAAGAAAAAAGAGGCGTTAAGAAACTCGGGCTTTGTTTGAGATTCACCATTAGGAGCAGAAGTCAACTCTGCCTACCCAGTTACCCGCTCTGCCAAGGTCTGAGCAGCCTAACATGATGTAGCCACAAACTTGAGGAGGAGCAAGCATGGACAAGCAAGAGCTGGCCTGTGCCATTAGCATGGCCTAGTCTGCAGGAAGCTGTGCTGCTAACTCAGAGACCATGCCTCGCTGCAGGTTTGAATCCACCAGCAGCTCCACAGGAGAGTGACGGGCAATCTCCCTCTACATGATTTACAGCCTCAGAAAACCAGTGGAAGGTCAGCCATGAGTCAATTTCAACTTGAAAGCAACGGAGGTGGATTTTGGCAAGGAGGGTGGGGGGATGATTAATTGAAGAATGAATGGAGTTCAAACCATGGAAAAAGTTACTCTTCTCCAAGGCTTTCAGTCAAGTCTACGACACAAATAAGCATGGCAGCTCATACCTAAAAAGAACTTCAACCTCATGATATGAACTATACAGAGCAGATGCTAAAGAGGCAAAGTAGAGGCAAGGAACGAGGACACGTCTCCATACTGCAATCAGGAAGTTTTTAAGAAGCCAAATCAGATCAGATCCTGCTCCAAAAACCCACGGCTGCTGAAAAGATCCTCACTCACAGTAAATCAAAAGGCCACAGTAGAATGGCTCTACAGAAACACCAAGGTTGTAAATCTTTACAGATTCAGACTGCCTCATCTTTTTACCCTTGCTGGGTTCAAACTGCAAACCTTATGGTTAGCAGGGGAATGTTTAACTGCTGTGCCAGCAAGACTCTTCCCAGATGATACTACTCTGTTAATGAAATTCTTCAACAGTTTTCCTCTTCCTCATATGATGGCACAGTGCATTATACGTTGTGCTGCTAAATGAAAGGGTAGTGATTCGAGCCTACCAGCTACTGAGTGGTAAAAAGATGAGGCGGTTTCCTTCCAGAAAAATTTACAGCCTTTGCAACATGATGGAGGGTTTCCGTAAGTTGAAAATGACATGAGGGCAGTGGGTTTGGTTTCGGTGTTTTTGGTTGTGTTTTTTAAGGATGTTGTTACTAGTGGCCTAGTGGCAGGAAACTGCACTGCAATCCCAGAGGTGCGCGGTTCAAATCCACCAGATGCTCTGCTGAAGAAGGAGGAACAATCGCCTCCTGTACCAGTCAGATCCAATTTGATGGTACACACGTTAAAAAAAAAAAGGATGTTGTTACTAGATGCTATCAATCAGAACCAACTCGTAGCTGATCTTCCACTTGGTTTTCAGAGGCAGTGAATCACATAGGAGGAGACTTCTGATCTTTCTCCTGCAGAGCAGCTGGTGAAGTCAAACCAAGTGACTTTGAGCTGGTGGTGCAACTTCTTACCGCTAAGCCACCAGAGCTCGCTTTCATAAGGACAGGGTTAGAAACCCTTCCCAAGGCCTTCAATGGCCTGTGTGAGCCAACCTCACCTCCCGTCACTCTCCTTTACCACACACCACTCTGTTTTCACAACGGTCACACTCAGTCTACCTCAGGGCCTCTGCACAGGCAGCCCCTCCAGTCCCGAATGTACCTGCCACCCTTTACTGCACTGCTCCCTCACCTGTCAAAACACCTCCTCACATGCCAGGTTCTGCTGTGTGGGAGACCATTCTGTGAGGCAGTTTCTCATACAACTCTCCCTACTTTCCTTCATTTTCTTGATTTTCCTTTTCTTTCCTACTTTACTTTTCCCTTCCCCCTCATTTTGTATGTGATCCTCCTAAACCAAGGGCTCACATCCCACCTCATACTTTTCCTTAGAGCTTTTATCACAAACACAACCACAAAATTATTTTTGTGTTAACTTGGTTGATGTCTGCAGCCACTCCCTGAGTAGATTATATCCTCCAAGGAGTAAAGACCACATGAATTTTGCTCATTGCTATCTGTAGCCTAGTATATATACCAAGTGTTCAATTACTCGTGTGAGAATGTATGTGGGTGTGTGCATGCTAAATGAATGAATGAATGGTCACTCTTCCTCTGACCAAAAGCACCTCCACAGTATCTCCCTAGCCCCAGTCAAGGGGTTCTTCTCAGCAGTCCAGACCTTGCTGACCACTGAGCATCGAGTCGCCTGCTACTTCCCTCATGTTTTAACTCAACTCTCACCCCACCCAAAGCTACAGAAAGCCTGTTTGGGGGAAGCTCCAGAGTTACATCACATTTAACAAAACATTTCATGAGAAATCATGGAGAAACTCCATGCACTTCAGACCTCAGACTTCATGAAATAATTTCCTGTGAAAGGTGACTAATTTCAGAACAGGTCAAAAGAAACAAACTGTCAACACTTGGGACAGAGCAGGAGACCGTCTCCGGTGTCCCTGCTTCTGGGTGCATTTTGTGATGGCAGGGCCTTTGTCACTCCCTTTTCCAGCCAATAACATCCTACACAAGATACCTTCCAAATTCTCAGGTGATTAAGGACATTGAGGAAAAGAAAAGGGGCCACAATGCACACAATGAAGAAGTTTTCTTTTCCAAGTCCATGTGGGATTAATGAGATGTCCTTCTCTGCTCTCAAACCAAACGCGAGCAGACTTTAAAAAGCCGACATTTCTTTTGGTCCTTTATCAGGAGGCAGTCCTTGAAAAACCATGTCATGATTTTGACCCAAGATGCAAAGAAGAGTCAGGGTGAATGTGGGCCAAGACCCACTGAGAGACATGCAAACCAAGATATACCTGCTCCAAGCTCCCAGTACCACCTCCCCTCCCCTGTTCCCCCTCAGTCTTGCCACACCTCGTCCCAAAACAGCTCTGGGGAGCAGGGCAGCACTCACCGTCTGTCACAGCACTGCCATTAGGCACACTTCCCAGATCAACAGTTGGCCCGTCCAGGAAAATTGTCAGCTCTCCGCCCGAGACAACACTGCCTTTGTTCTCTGTCTGCAGGTTCAGGGTCAGCTGCGTGTTCTCCACTGTGGGGCACAGAAGGCAACATGAACGGATGAACACAAATGCAACTTGAGCTGAGTTCTCTCCAGGGGAGCAGAATAAGTCAGACACAAAGGGACCACTGCCGCATGACTCCACTGAAAGGAAGTTTCTGCAGCGGGCAAGTGCATCACGACCAAAGTTTACTTGTGGTCACCAGGAGTAGGAAGGAGGGGCAAATGGAACATTTTTGTTTAAGGGATGCTGTTATGAATGTCTGCTAAGAATGATAATTTAAAAATAAAAACCTGGAAACAGATAATAGTGATGGTACCAAAACATTTAATGGCACTGTATCATTCTTATAAAAATGGGTGAAATGGCCAATATAGTTTTAAAAAAATAAGCTAGCCTTATGAAGCAAGATACCAACAGACTCTCCACATTATAACCTCCCATTCCACTAACTCTGGCTTCTCTGGAAACTTTTTTCCATCTTTAAATGAGTCTTGTAGCAAAGAGAAAAGAATGGAGGGAACATGTCTACTTGTAGTCACTAGAGCAGGTAGGTGGGAAATTATTTGCTTTTTTTCCTAAACCCTCTATCCCATTATTCTAGCTAGATCATTTCTACACTGTTTTTATTTGTAGGGCACCAAGGAAGGGGCAGGGCGACAGGGGAAGAATTTCACTGCAAGAAGCACAGATTCCCTCAGCCCAAATAAAGAACAGGGAGAAAAAGCAGGAATATGGATGGGGAGACCCTGTGGAAATGTCAGCAAGAGACATTTCTAGGTGAAGGTTTACACAGTCTTATTCTTTAATTAACCATGTTAAAGACTAAAATTTCTGCACTGCAATCCCAGAGGTACGTGGTTCAAATCCACAAGATTCTCTACTGGAGGAGGAGGGGTAATCTCTTCCTACACCAGTCAAATCCAATTTGATGGTATACACACACACACAAAATAAAAAAAGACTGAAATTTAAAAATGCATCACTTTGAAGTTAAGACAAAAAAAAGGTTTACTACAGGCACCACAGTCTTTTCTCACCTGAGACCAGAACTAGATGGTGCCCAGCTACCACTATTGGTAGTGCTGTACAGGAAAGAATAGAAGATTCTGGACAGAATGGAACAAAAATATATACCAAAACTCAAATTCCTAAAAAAGACCAGACCCACCAGACTGACAGAGATCGAAGAACCTCTGAGGTGATCACCAAAAGGTGAACTTGTGAAGATGAAATTGAAACTCTTTCAGAAAAGTAAGACTGACTTATAAAAGAAACATGGCACCATGGTTAATGGCTCCCTTAACACTGAGACCAAGAGGAGCTAGATCGAAGGAAACAGAATAAACAAAATGCAAGTACAGCGTAAAAGCTATAAACCATGGCAAGGAACAATTCCTATAAAAGCTGCTAACAGAAAACTAATTTGTTGCATAAACTCTCTCTTAAAATAGATTAGGTATTATTTTTTTAGATTAAGTATTATTTTTAAAAAATAAAATGAAGATGACCTCTGGTGGCCTAGCAGCAAGAAGCTATACTGCAACCCCAGAGGTGAGCAGTTCGAATCCACCAGATGCTCTGCTAGAGAAGTAGGAACAATCTCCTCCTTGTACCAGTGAGATCTGATTTGGTGGTACAAACAAAAATTTAAAAACACAAAACAAACTAATAATTTAAAAATAATAAAAATAAAATAAAGCTGAATTTAAGCAACTCAGCCCCCCACACACACACCAAGTTCCTAGTTTAAGATCCAGTTCTGTGGTGACTGCAATAAGAGGGATGCTCAGCACCCAGTTCCTCTGACTTTGCACAAATCCAGTCCTGCAGGCAAATGAGAAGAGGCAGAGAAATTGGAAAATATTGGCAAGCAGGAGATGTATCAAACCCGAGATATCTGGAAAATGCTACATACACCACCTGCCACTAAAGGTGTCCACATCAAAGGGCTTCAGCCCTTACAAGGATTCCTATAGATTGTGCAGCCCCTCCACTGCTCCCCACACTCACGTCCAAGAATAAACAGATCCAGAAAAGACCAGTACTTAAACCTCCGTCCACCCAATCCACCTACTGTGGTCCATCTCTCATTGCTATCCTATTTTCTAGAACAAGGCAGGGTGGATATAAATAAATACACCATTAAGTACAAAGGTGAATTTGAACTCTTTCCAGAGATGAGCTTGTTACTATGGTGTCAGTTCTGACTCAGAGCAAGCCCACAGAACAGAAGAGAAATGCCCCTTCATGTTTCATTTCCAATGCTGTAATCTTGACAGAATTGACTGCGACTTCTTTCTCCCAGAGAGCACTAGTGGGTTCAAATGACTGACTTTTCAGTAAGCAGCCAAGCACTTAACTACTGAGCCACTAGGACTCCTTTCCTAGAGATAATTTCTTCCCAAAAAACTTCCTCCAAATTTAATTCAAAGATCCATTACAATAAGGTAGAAACAAGTTAACCCTCAGTTTTCCAAGCTTCCCAAGATTTCTCTTCTTTCTCTCACTTGTCCTAATAGGTAAGTCTTCTCTGTTACTATTGTTAGGTGGCATAAAGCTGGTTCCAAATCACAGGGTATTCAGGTCAACAGAACCAGGTCCTGCCCGATCCTGTGCACTCACAGGCTCCGAGGTGCTTACACCCACTGTTGCTGTTACTGTGTCAACACACCTTGTCAAAGGTCGTCCTCTTTTTCTCTGACCATCTACTTCATCAAGAATGATCGCCTTCCCCAGAACGGCCCTCCTAATAACATGCCTAAAGCACGTGAGATGATTTTCTGCAATTCCTTGTTGTGTCTGCTGCTATTTTCAGCCAATTCCAAGGATTAGGCATGGTGTTTAAAATGTTTCAGTAAAATAACACTTGTTACCTGTAAATCAGTCTGTTTCAAAAGTCAGAATGTTTCCCTCCTCTATGAAGCCAAGAGAAATCAGAATCTGTGAATCCCTAGCAGCAGTCAAACTGGAGCTCTGGGGGCGTTGTCCGCACAGAGTTGTGCTGCTAACCCAAAAGGGCGAGGTTCCGAGGGCGAAAAACAGGTAATTTCCCCCTGTGTGAGCTACAACCTCAGAAATCCAGGAGGGTCAACTACGAGTCGGTTCTAACTCGACAGCAATGAGTTTAAGAGTTTTTTCTGTCAACCAAGAATACTGTACCCAGCAAAATTATCCATCAAATATGAAGGAGAGATCAAGATATTCCCAGAAAAAACAGAACCTAAAAGTTTGTAAAAACAAGACCATCATTGCAGGAAACACTGAGAGATCTCCTTCTTACAGAGTTACCACAGACAGCAGCATGGACCAAAGTAACTAGCAACAACACCAAAAAGAATTCAACAAAATGATAGCAATAAAACCCTGCATCTCAATAATCACACTGAATGTGAATGGCTTGAATGCACCATTGAAGAGAAGAAGAGTAGCAGATTGGATAAAAACCCAAAATCCATCAATATGCTGTCTACAAGAGACACACCTAAAAAATGAAGATAAAGAAAGATTAAACATAAAAGGATGGGGGAAAATATACCAAGCAAATGGCAACCAGAAAAAAGCAGGAGTAGCAATATTAATCTCCGATAAAATAAATTTCAAAGCAAAAACCATTACAAAGGATGAGGAAGGTCACTACATAATGATTAAAGGGACAATAGAACAAGAGGACATAACAATAATAATTATCTATGCACGAAATGAAAGACCTGCAAAATATATTAAACAAACATTAACAAAACTGAAAAAGGAAATACACAACACTACGGTCGTAGTTGGAGACTTCAATGAGTTTGAGAGTTTTTTGAGCAGTTAAACTGAACCAGTTCAGAGTCAAATCTCAAGCTGCCATGAACTAGTAAGTGAGCACCATTAAGGAAATAACTTCAGTGCAGCATCAGTTTCCCTACTCCTAAAGAATAAGAGTGAAATAGCACCTTTGTCAGAGGGAAAAGTAGCAAAGAGTAAAACAGCACCTCATAAACTCTTAATAAACTCGAGTTTTTAACTCTCTGTTGGTCTCCTGGTTTTTCAGGGTTAAGAGTCCTAATTTCTCTTGGCCTACTTACTCGTTCATTCACTGTGGCTCTTCTCCTAGCCTTCCTCAGCTATACAACCAACACAAGAATGTCCTGACATCTCATTTTCTTTCCAAGATACTTCTCAGAGATTCTAGCCTTTTAGATTCTGGGCACAGTGACTGATAATGCACTGGGATAGAGATTCTTTCCTTGATTTCTCTAAAGCTATCACTCTACACACAGAACTCGGGTGTATTAGTACTTCCTTCATAGAGAATGACACTGTTGAACAGGAGGGGAGAGGAACCCAAGCCTCAGGTCACTCATCGCAACGTCGTTGCCAGTCAGTCACTCAGCACCAGTCCTTTGGAAGAAGCCACTGGCATAACCTGAATCTTGCTCTCCATGGTCTCATATCAAGGTTCCAACTGAGCTTTTTTTTTCTGGTTTCCCCATTAATCACCTCCAGTGGAATAATTTCATCCTTACAGATCCAGAAATTACCTCAAACCCTATGAAGCATATTTTGCCTTCATAGAGAGCCAGAGGAAGGTGGAACATCATTTGGTGGTTGTTTTTTTTTTTTCAATTTAACATTTAAAAACATAACTCAGTTATATTTACAAAACAGCGAGAGAGTCAGACACTTCTGGCTGTTGGCATCATAGCCAAGTGACCAAATTTAGTGTCACCAGGAATGAGACGGCTTGTCGCCCCATGTTTCCTGGTGTGACACAGTACAAAGTCATTTCAAGGCCTCTTGCCAAAAGCATGTAGCCTGGGTTTAGGCAAATCTCTAAAATCCCAAAACCGGCTTTCTGGTGTACCTGAAATGACAGGAGAAACTAACCAAGTGACACCACAAGGATGCAACTGGACAAGTGCAGGAGCTGGGACCATCTGTGAGACGATGTCCTGAACTCTCCGTATAGTTAGTACCATCACATACAGATTTTGTAAAGGGGCAGAAGGGAGAAGACTGTTCTAAATTAGAAGAGGGGGAAAAGACATGGCAGCAAAATGCCATTTATGTATTCTAATTGAACCCTGGTTTGAGAAACAAAATATTCTCAGAACAGTGGGAGAAATTGGCACAGGGACAGGATATTAGGATATCTGAAAATCTTGTTAATTGTCTAAGTAAGGTTCAGCAGTAGTATCAGGGTTCTACATAAAAATGTTCTTCATTTGTGGGAGATGCATCAGTAGACTAATGGTCTGTAGAACTTATTATTAAGTGGTTTTACAGGGTAATAGGCAAAAAAAATTGGGGGAGCCTTGTCATAAAATCTGTACCTCACCTTCAAATGAGTTCTAAAATATATACACACCCCTCTCACTCATTCTCACAAATTGATAAAGGTGCCAAAATGTGAACAGTTAGATGGAAGGGAGAATATTCAAGTGTTCGTTGTACCACCCCTTCCACTCTTGTGCATGTTTGTAAATTCCATATAAAAGTAGGGGAAAGGTTTTTTTTCTTCTTAAATTGGCATGGCTATTAAAACAAACCTCTGAGAACAGAATGCCCCACTATGCTTTTATTTAAAAAAAAAAAAAAAAAGGAAACAAAAAATCCTTGAGCCAGGGGAGTCCTACAATGAATGCATAATGGGACCAAAGAAACCATCAGCTGAGTGACAGACTGAGCAGAGAAGGGAACCTGACAGGGCTGGTGTGGTTGGAAAACACACGCTGGAGTCTCGGTTATAAATAACAGCCTTCGCCACCTCACCTCTGGGGCCTCTGGTTTTGCTGCACCCGCTTACAATGCTACAAAGACCTTTTCTCTTGCAGCATATCTTCCTATTACCTTTGGAGACACTGCTTAAAATTGAGAAATTGGTATAAAAAGTGCAGGTAGTAGGTAAGTTTCCATAACTAGAATCAGATTGAGCAGAAGTACGCCAACAAAGCTCACCACCAATGGCACTCACTCTCCTGATGGTGACCTCTCCCCAGGGGTAGTGGCCATGACAGCAGCCCTCAGCCCTCACAGGCCCTGTTCTGTCTGCCTCCCCACAGCTCTCTCTCACACACACACGAAGTAAAGCATCTATTGCTGTAATCATCAGGATTAAACACAGACCCAAAGAGATCAAAAATCTATAGCCTTGGGGCATTTATTTACATTCTAGCTGGGGGGAAATAGACTATCAATAATTTTTAAAAAATAAATAAACAGCAGAGTATGTGAGGACATGGCAAGTGCAGTGGAAATGTGGAAGGGGTGGTGAGTGCTGGGGCTGGGAGGAAGCCTGCTGTCTGGGTTGATGGCCCTGCAAAGGTGGCAATTGTGCAAAAGCTGAACAGTGAGTGTGGATGTCTCACTGGTGTCTGGAGACCAAGTGTTCCAGAAGAAAGGAGAATGAGCAGAAAAGCCCTGAGGTGGGAGTGAACCTGGCCTGGCTGAAGGGAGCAGGAGTGAAGGGAGTGAGTAAACTGGGGGAGAAGGGGGTGTCCTTGAACAGCCCATGGCATCTCTTCTGCCTGAGATGGAAGATGCTGGAAGGTTCTGAGCAGAGCGGTGCCCTGACTCAGTCACTGTGGCCTCTGTGCAGAGGAGAGACTGCAGGAGGAGTGGGGCTCAGGCAGACGAGACCAGGTAAGGGTTACTGCTCTCACAGGGACAGAGCTGACGGTGGCATGGGCCAACGTGGTGCCAGTGTCTTCCGGGAACACGGTGTCTGAGGATGTTGCCAGCCTGGCCTCCTCCCTGGCACGAATTAGGAAAGTTTGTGACTCCCTGCCAGTGCCCTTCGGCTGGGCCCCATCGGCCTGCCTGGGTCGTGAAATCAAAGTCTTGGGTAAATCATAGGTATGGACTGCAAACAGGGCCAACGTATAGTGGTGGGTCCAATGACAACAAATGGGCCATACATAGTGAGACCGCTTTGCTGGCAGAGGACTAGTTCAGGAGGACATCAAGGGCTTGAGTTGAGCAATCAGTCAACAGGCATCTTTATTACAGGAGTGTATCCTGCTCTGTTCTAACAAGGACCACCTAGTCACTGCCACTTTGTAGTACCTTGATGAAAGTCAACTGACAGTGGGAGGGCTGGATACACGAAACCAGGGAAAAAGAACTTGTAAACATCTAAAGGATCATGCCAGGAAAACCTTTTAAAAGTCTCCATACTTAGGGAAGCATCTGGACCTTCACAGAAACAAGCTCACTGGCAGAGTAAATCCCCAGTCACAGCAAGTCTGGGGGCGGAGAGGCCTGCCTCAGGGGTACTGAGGCCGCACAGGAGACAACCTTGATTGGCTTCTTACCACTAGGCCAGGCATCTACTAATGGTGCCTTAATGGTAAGGAATTATGCTGCTAATGCAAAGGTCTGTGGTTCAGACCCTCCAGATGCTTTGAGGAGGAAGATGGACAACCTCCTCTCAAGCGATTCACTGCCATTGAAAACCTGCTGCAGGCTCAGCTATGAGCTGGTTCCAGCTGGAAAGTACACAATAATAACAACAACAGAAGCACACACCACTATAGCCCATCCAAAAAAAGCCAATAAGACCAAGTATCCAGATCTACTTGTGATTTCACAGGGAAAACAAGGGGCCACGGCCACGATAACCTCACCTTAAAGATTCCAACAGTCGGGACTCAGACTTCAGAGAGCTTTATAAATCTCAGCCTTCAGAGAATATTAAAAACATTAAAGGGACAACAATTTGGGGACCAAATCCAGTATTATGGTGTTTATAAGTTGCAGTGGAAAGTTAAACTGTAAATAATTTGTGATATATATTTTTAAATAAAGTTACTTTAAAATCTGGTTTTTTTAAAAAAAAAATTCCAACAGTCAAATCTAAAACACAGGCAATCCTTTGGAATGATGTCCAGTTTCTTCAACAACTAATTCAAGGGGTGAGAAGAAGATGGGGGAACCTACAGGTTAAGAGGTTTAAGAGATCTATCAGTCTTGTATGGATCTTGAGTCAAACAACCTGGCAGAAGAAAGAACACTTTTTAGTAAGACAAACGGAGAGACAGGAAAATTTGACGAAGTATGTGAAGATATTATATGAAGTTTTTGGGGTATGAAAGACATGCTAGGGTTACGTGTTTTCAGAGACCTTATCTTTCAGAGATTCATACTGTAATACTTGTAGATAAAACATGTGTGGGATCTACACAAAAACAGTCCAGTGAGAAGTTCAATGAAGCAAACAGCGGTGATCAGCCACAGACAGCCCTGGAGCTGGGCAGCAAGTACAGAGGGAATCCTCAACTATCTTCCTCAACTATCTGTCCCACTTATGCGTAGGCTTGAAATGTTTCACGATGGTTTGTTTGGGGTTTTCAGCCAGCACATCTAGCGCATAAATAGAATGTAATCTAATAAGAAAAATAAGGGAGTTCTGGTGGCCTAGTTGCAAGACGCTGCACTGCAATCCCAGAGGTGAGCGGTTCAAATCCACCAGATGCTCTGCTGGAGAAGGACGGAGCAATCTCCTCCTGTACCAGTCAGATCTGATTTGACGGTACACGTAAAAATAATACAATAAAAAGAAAAATACCCAAAATCATGGTAACAGAGATAGTGTGAAACACGGGGAAGTTGAAACACAACACCCAGTGGGCAGTAACTCCTATTCTGATTTCCCGCCACTCTGACATCTCAGATTAATTTGCTCACAAATCTAGCCTCAGTTTCATCATTTCTTATGCAGGACAGTGGTTAAATACAGTAACAGGAGTTACTTTTTCCTCTCTCTTGACTTGGACTTTTTCACATTTTTTTTTGCACATGTTAGCAGGAGTGGCATTCATTTCCTAAACCACATGCCTCTGGACACTCTATGAACTTTGAGAAACAACAGAGTAAGGCCACAGATATTTTGTTCATAGGGTCGCTATGAGTCGTGCTCAACTCGACAGCAATCAACAACAACTCTTAAAGTCTAGATAACAGGGCAGGGGAGCAACCTTTCTTATTCCAACAAAAGAAAAAAATAATAACCATAACAGCTCTGTTCTCTCTACTTCAGAATCTTCCATCTTTGTCCTTCAGCTTCCCTCCCTATACCACCAAAATGCACCTGTATGTCTACTTGTGTTTTAAATTTAAAAGAAAAAAGTGTTTTCTTTTTTGCTTCCTAATTCAGAATACAAATATAAAGATTTACCTTGAAAATCTCAGAAGACTAAAACAAGAGCTGAGAGTAAGCTACTTCTAAGGGAGACAGCGACGGCTGAAACCCTGTGAAGCTGTGATCACTTTTGCCTCAACAGAGCTGCTCACTGGAACCAGCTCGCCTCCATCTTCCTATCTCCCTCTACCCTGCTTCCCACAGGCCCATCAAAAGAAAGGGGAACTAAGCAGAGCGTTTATTAACAGGTTTATTTTACACATAACTGGAACACTGGAGCACAGAGGAAATGCCAGAAGGGCACAGAGTAAACAGTCTCATTCCCCCCTACCCAACCCGCCTCGAAGCTCACACAGGCTGGAGTCCACCCTAGGCTTAAAGAGAAAACTCTTTCACATTCCTGTGCAGTAAAGGAAGCCAGGGACTTCCAGAACTTACTGCTAGGATGTCTCTTTGGTTTCCAACTTCAGCAGCAGTTAACAAGAGAAAGTCTTTTCTACCAAGCTAGCATCAGGTCATACACCCCGGAATTCCTGTTGGGGTACCAGTGCTGACTTTGCTTCATCCCTCCTCCTCTGGCGCCCGACATTCATGCCCTGGCAAGATCTTCCTAGAGCAAGGCCATAAGGAAAAAAGGAGACCTTGATCTTGAAACCGTCATCCATGCGCTGCTGGGAGAAGTCTACCCTTTACTAAATCAGGTTTAAAATTCTTCTCTGCTGGGGGTTACTGTAATAACTCTTCTAGAGGAGGGGGAGAAGTTTCATTTAACAAAGTCAGTTTCTAAATTAACCCCTGTCTTTTTCATTCATTCATTCATTCATTCAAAAGAAGTTTCATAAACACCCACTATCTGCCAGGAACTGTGTCTGAACCCACTAGGGTTATAATGAAGGATAAAAGCAGACATGGTCCCTGCTCTTGGAAAATATACAATCCAGACGGAGAAATGGATGGGGTGAAATAACCTCCCAAAGAAATATAAAAATGCAGCTGTGGAAAAGGTATCAAATAAGAGATGAATACTCCCCTGAATAAGCATGTGTAAGTTCCCTGGGTAACTAGGAACGGTGATCAGAAATTATTTTTTCTTTTATTGTTGTCATGTACCATCTAATGAGATCTGACTGGCACAGGAGATTTCCCCTCCTCCTCCAGCAGAGCATCTGGTGGATTCGAACCTTATGCCTTTGGGATTGCAGCTCAGCTTCTTGCTCCCTGTGATGAGAAATTTTTTTTAAAATTTTATTATTTGTGTGTGTGTGTGTGTTTGTGTGTGTGTGTGTACCATCAAATCAGATCTGACTGGTACAGGAGGAGATTGTCCCTCCTTCCCCGGCAGAGCATCTGGTGGATTCGAACCACGTGCCTCTGGGATTGCAGTGCAGCTTCGAATCCACCAGCCATTGCATAGGATAAAAATGGGCCAGTCTGCTTCCATAAAGATGTATCACCTAGGGAACTCTCTAGGGAGGTTCTCAACTTTATGAGTTGGGATCAACTTGAAGGCAATGTTTTTACTCAAACAAACATTTAGTTAATGGGCACTGAGGGGTGAGGACATTCCTATAAGACAAAAATATCCTGTGCAAAGGCCCTGTGGCATAATGGGTGTAATCTATTTCAGAAACAGAGATGAGTGGGGTTTCAATGGAAAGGAATCCAAAGAGGCAACCACAATCTAGGCTGAAATGTTATACAGTGCCTTGGGGACTGGCCATATGGTGAGGTTTTTCTCTACCTTTAGAAGAGTAGTGAGGTAGCTAAGGGTTTGAATCAAGGTATGACAAGTACGCTTTACATTTTGGGATATCATTTTGTTGGCAGTGTGGCAAACAGACTGGAGAGAAGAGAGAAGTCAAAAGAGAGAAATGTTGGTGAGCAGAACCAGGGTGATGGAGGTGGAGGTGATAGAGATGGGCCGACTGAAAAGTAAAACTAAGAGAACCTGAAGGAGTGAGAAAAGGAAGGTAAGTAAGAGGGGTGGAGGCAGCAAGGATGGCCTCGGGAGGGTCTACTCACTGAAACAGAGTACAAGAACTTGGTCTGGGGAAGAGAGGATGAGTTCTCAATTGGGCATGTTGATGTTCCTGACAGATCCACAAAGATATAGCAAGAGAGGCCAAATATATGGACATGGAGCTCAGGGGGGCATCTGATTCTGCAAATCTGTACAAATGCACATCATGTTTATGCATAAAGAGAAGATGTGGACACATGAAATCCCGGAGGAAAATAATGAAATGGTCAGGAACACTAACATTAAAAGGAAAACAGATGTGGATGACCTTTCAAAGAAGCCAGAGAAGAACAGCAAGAGAGGCAGGAAGAAACTGAGATGGAAGAAAAGAAGGGCCCTCAAGCCCAGATGGGGAGTCCGCTCTCAGATGGGAGAAGGACAGCTCCACTCTGCCGTCAAGACTGAGGCACGCACCTCCTCGATGCAGCACATGCTGATTCATCAACACGGCTGTCTGCACTTGTCTTCATCTAGCAATCAGCCACAGCCAACGCAATGACATTTATCCTTCTTTACTTATAAAGTGTATGAATGCAAACCCTATAACTGTCTACTCAGCACAGGGCATTTGTCTTAGAAGGTGCATTATTCACATACTCACAGAAGGTCTCTTTAGCACACCATCCAAAGGCTTCATCTGTCTTGATAAGAGCTTGCTATTTGTCAAATCACAGCATATTTGTAAAATTCTAAAGTTATTTAGGAAACTACAGATCTGAGGAAGTGAGGTAGGCTGGTCTTCAGAATAAAGCTTTAGTTCACATCAGCTACTCTCCTGCCATTAGCGTCCCTATCCCAGTGAGGGGGCCCTCAACACACCATTAATCAAGATTCCTAGAACAGCCCCTTTTTAACAACTCATCCTTCTCTGTACCCTCGGGAACCTCGCTGGACACAGCACCTCTCACTGTGCCCAAGGCCAAGGCTATGTTTATAAACACAGTGGAGAAAAATTTTCAATGAACAAGTGGTCTTTTAAAAATTCCCTGTGGAGTAAAATGTGAGAGCTCTTTAAGCAGACAATTTTAGGGCCAAGATTCCATTTAAAAAAAATTCTTCAGTAGAAAAAGTAGCCAATGTAAGAATGACAATTCTGTTGAGTAGAATATTAAACCACAGATACAACTTAGACTAATGAATAAGAAGAATGCTTAACACAAGAAAATTATTCACACTACAATAATTAAGTTTTAAAAAAAATAATAAAAAAACCCAAACATGATGTCCCTTCCCATAGAACAGCTTCTCCTAACAATATGTACAAAATATATGAGATGAGGCTTCACCATCCTTGTTTCCAAGGAGCACCCTGGTCACACTTTCTCCAAGATGTACCTGTCTGTTCTTCTGGCTGTTCAGGGGATATTCAGCATTCTTCTCCAACACCACAACTCAAAGCCATCTTTTACTGTTCAGCTCTCAGATGTATACTAGATAAATGGAAATACTGTAGCTTGAATCAGACACACCTTAGTCTTTAAACTGGCATTACTGCTCTTCAGGACTCTGGAAAGATCCTTGAGAGCATTTCCAAAGCTATATGTCTCCTGATCTCCTTACTACTTGGTAGAGTTGCACATCTTATAATTGCTGGCAATCAGCTGCACATCTGTAAAAATGCTGAACTGATAAGAGTGCTGTGGCAGAAAGGAGCCCTGGTGGCATAGTTTTCAGGAAGTTGTACGGTTAATCCAAAAGTTGTGTGAGAGTTATATTTACAATAACAACAACAACAACAAAAGGAACAGTTAATGAGGCTGTTCATATACAACCAAATACCTCAAGGGATTTGGTCTCTTAGTTTAAAGGCTTATGGTCATAATTTCATGGGACATCTCAGTTAATTGGTCTAGTAACATGTTTAGTGCCTCTGTTCTACTTGCTAGTTTGATGCATAGCGCCTGGGCTCTTTATAGCTTTCAAACAATCATCTAAGGCACAATAATTAGTCTCTCTTCCTTTGGAGAGAAGAAATATGTGGCTAACAGCTGCCTTTTGTGCCACAAGACAAGAACTAGATGGTGCACAGCTACTACTATTGAACATTTAACCAATTCCACAGAATAATTCTGATCAAAAGGGGGGAATACAGAGGATAATTTCAAATTCTCCTAGACTCCATATTTCCTGGTGTCATGGGAGATAGATAAATACTATCACCCTGAGATTATCTTTATATCAAATCTTAAACCAAAAATAATCCCTGAAGTCTTGATAAAGTCTTGGTAAAACTGAATTTAGCTACTTAAACAGGCCCTACTTGAACATTATGCTTTTTTAAGAATCATTTACACAGGATCAAATTGTCAACAGAAAATCGAAAGACTAGTTAGGAAACTTGGGGAGGCAGTGAGTCTATGTTACTGAGGGAGGAACAACTCTGAAAAGGAGGGTGAGAATGCTTGTAGAATTCTGTATCCTAAGTATCACTAAGTTGGACGTGGAGGAATTGCTGACCTGGTGTATGTTATGCTGGGTAAAAAGTCTCAACAACAACAACAACAACAACAAATTAAAAATTTAGAAAGGGGAAACAAAAGAACACACTGCCACTGAGTCATTCCTCACTCATGGCAACCCCATGGGCGGGTGGAGCTGTGCTCCACTGAGCTTGTAGTGATTGATTTTTTGGCAGTAGAATGCCATGTCTTTTTTCTGCAATCCTGAGGTAGACATGAAGCTCAATCTTTGAGTTTGCATCTGAGCATGTTCTAAGTCTGTATCACTCAGGGACTCTACATGCGTGAACAAACATCAATTAAGAGAGAGACGGAGTAAGAAGGGAAGAAAGAGAGGGAGAGGGGCAGGCATGCAGGTAGATATACATCACATTCGGAGAAATGCACACCTTCCTAGCCTGTATGTGATAAAAATGACCTCCAGGCCAGGACCAGAGAGAAAGCACCACCCTAGGCCTGCAGGTGGCACCAACCGTGCTGAGTGTGTAACTGGGTGGTTCTCACTCTGCTCCAGGATCACTTTCCCTCCCTACACAACACTTTTCCAGTCTGAGAAAATTCCCCTTAGAATCCTAGAAGACCAAAGGAAAAGGAAAAATAAAACACTCAAACAAGATAAATGAGGTCTGATCTTGATGCTATTCCAGAAGCCGCAACATGTCCCCTGGGAGGACCTGGGGAGACGGGAACCAGCATCCAGGCAGGAGCCTCTCAAATAACGGGCAAAGAGCAGGGGCCCCAACATCAGATGAAAAGCTTTGGTTTTCTTTCTGGCAAAGGGAAGGAAATAGTTCATATCCAGGCAACGGCCTTGTTTTCCAATCCCTACTGCTGGGCTGTATGCAAAGCCACCATTGCTTGCCTGTAACAACTATTAGGAGATGGCACAATGGCTCTGTGGGGCAGGAGAGAAAGGAAGACAAGAAGTTGATGTTGTTGCTGTTAGGTGTCACTGAGTCAGCTCTGACTCATAGAAGTTTCTAGACTATGTAACTCTAAAATCCTATTCTAACAAGAAATCATGCTTGGAAAAGTAAAAGGTCAGCAGAGGAGAGGAAGACTCTCTATGCGGTGGACTAACACAGTAGATGAAATAATCAAATACAGCTCAGAGTCTGTGAGGATGGTGCAGGAGTGAGCAGGGTTTTGTTTGAAGTACACAAGGTAGCTTTGTGGGGGAGTCGACTCGACAGTACCTAAAGATAGCAACCTATTAACAAAAAAAAGGAGATTTGGTGGCATGGTGCATAACCTATCAGGCTGCTAACCAAGAAGTTGGTGACTCTAATGCACCAGCCACTCTGCAGAGGAGAGACGGGCAGTCTCCTCCAATAAAGCTATAAAGTCTTGGAAACCCAATGGAGGGTCACCGTGAGTCACAATCAACTCCACCGGCAGTGGGTGTGGTTTGGATCTGTACTAACTCGGGTGCAGCCGCAGATGGTTAAGCACTCAACTGCTAACCAAAAGGTCAGAGGTTTGACTCCACCAGAGGCAGCTGGGAGGCCGCTCCTGCAATCTACCTCTGAAAGATCAGTCACTGAAAAGCCTGCGCTGCACAGTTCCACTCTGAGCTACGTGGGCAACTCTGAGCTACAAAAAGAAATCCTTCTTAAGTAATTTACCGCCGGAGCTGCAACGTGCGATGCAGTCATCACAGGCCACACGTGGCTACTGAACACTTAAAACGTCATCAGTCTGAATTGAGACTGTACAAACATATTCTCCAGATTTCAAGGATTTCATTTTCTTAAAACATGGACATAATGTAAAGCACCTCATTAATAATTATCCTGATTACATGTTCAAATAATATTTTTATAGAGGGTGTTCCATAAAATATATAATAAATATTAATCTCATATTTTTTTAATGTGACAGAAATTGTGAGGACGGCAAAAGACCAGACACTGTTTTTATGGTGCTTATTACTATACTCTTCACAGCAGCCAAAATGTGGAAACAACCACCACGTCCATCAACAGATGAGCGCAGGGGGTCACTGTGACGTGGACGCACTTAGATAGCACCTACTGACAACAACTAGAACATTTAAAAGTACACGTTGCTTCTAGTGGTTGTCTTGAGTCACTCTGGGAGGCCTGGCCGGAGCAGCCTTTATACTAGACTCTGCCTAAATCCTATGTCCTATGACATGGTACCAAAGCACCCTGCCCTTTCCTGCTGGAGGTGACCACACCAGCTGTCTGTTTAGTCTCTAGATGTGAAACTCCATGAGGGCAGCAGGAACGCTGTTCGCCTTGGTCTTCACTTCATCCTTAGCCTCTAGCTGGTAACCCCCAGTCACTGTGCTTTCAAAAACTGCCAAGTACACTTTCTACCCTCCTTGTGCTTAAAGCAAACCTCACAAATCCTAAGGAAATGTGCTCTGGTGAAGAAGGAAATTGTCTCACACATAAAACCCTGAGAAATTATTAAGCCTGATAACAACAAACAACACATTGCCTTCGAGTCAAAACCAACTCACTGCCAACCAGCATGTTTTCCGAGTTTGTAAAGTGTATAGGAGGAAACTGTTCCTCTTTCTCCCTCAGAGCCGCTGATGGATTCGAACCAATTGCTTATGGGTTGGCAGCACATCTCCTTAACTTCTTAATTCTAAGAAACAAGGGGGTGGGGGAACTGTCCTTACTGACTACTGTAAACCAAAACACAAAAGGATGAAGAAATAGCAAAACAAGCTAAGTCCAGCATTCTTGGGGGACCCACTCTGTGCTCACAAAGGTGCTCCCCTCAAGTTGCACTCCCCTCAGCCAGAGGCTCAGGGCCAAGGTAGAACTGGCTTTCCCGCCAAAACTGAACAGTCTGCTCAACACTCTACAGCCTGCAGGAAAGTCCCAATGTGGAGGTGGAGGTGGCTGTGGAGAGGGGCAGGGCTTCCTCACAGAAAGCTTTTTCTTTCTTCAAGTGAGGCATTAACAAGGCAGCCTCTCAGGCCCGGACACAGAAAGCAGGTTTGTTTTCATTGCCTGCGTGTTTACTTTTCGAGACTCCCCAGCTAAAAGGCCCTTTTCTTTCTAACAGCTCTGTGCTGACACCAAAACCATGAAATGGGTCTGCCTTTAACTTCTTGAAGCTTGGGGGGAGTGTGGGGGTATGAGGCAGGGGGAGGGGGTTGCTTTTGGCTTCTTGGCAAAGTCTTTGAGGTTCTGGCTTGGGCCTATCTGCCTGAGGTGCAGGATGATGGGAAGCAACACACAGAGAGCTTTTCAGAGACCATTAAAGATGGTTTTAAATCCTCAACCCTGGCATCTGGTGCCAATCAAGAAACAGTAGTCACTGATGTGACAGCAACCCGAGGGGGGAATTAAGACAAAGACCTGCATTTGGAGGCTGGAGGCTGCTGCCTTCCTGGGGTGGGTGGGTACCAGCAAGGCCTCTGTCTGCCTCAGAGCAGAGCCACAACAGGCAGCAAACACCAAAGTCCCAGGTGAAAACGTCCACGCTCACTCAACACCTGGGAAAGTCGTCTTTCAATGGGGCTCATAAGTGGCTGAGTGGATTTTGAAAAGATAGAGTGTCAATCCAAAAGAGAGGCCAGGAAAATGGACATAAAATGAGTAGGATTGTAAGGAAGGATTGAGTAAATGTATCAAATATTTAAGTCAAGGGGAGGATGAAAGCTGACCACTGAATTTAGCAAAGTGGAGGCCCCTGGCATTCTTGGTGGGCACTCCTGGGACACACTGTAGGTTCCAATCCCGACCACCTAAACAAAGCAAATACTGTATGTAAAGGCATGAAGAAAAAGTTGGAAATATTGTGAGAATCACCAAAATGTGACACAAGAGAGAAGATCTGTGAGAGAACATGGTGTTGGGAAAACAGTGCCAGGAGATTTGCTCAACAGTTTCTTGCTCAATACAATTTGCAATTTGTAAAAGGAAAAATCCACTGCATCTGTGAACTGCCATAAAACGAGATGTGCCTGTATAAAGCCATCACAACAGCACTGGGAGTGCAGAAGCCTAACTGGAGAAGAGAAAGGAAAACATATGTAAATAAAAACCTCTACTTACACTGAAGTGCTTATTACTGCACTTTCACAATAGTAAAAAGGTGGAAACAAGCAACCAACAACCATCAAGAGATGAGCGCATAAACCACAAGCATTAAGTCCACACAAGGGAGTATTATGCAGCTGTATAGAGGAATGAGGTCCTGAGGTCTGTCACAACAAGGATGTTCCTTGAAAACATCTTGCTGAGGAAAATAAGTTATTCACAAATGACCAAACACTTTAATATCTCACTTATAGGAAATAAACAAATACAGAGAATCCAAAGATTACTAGCGGTGGGAGGGAGAAGAGAGGAGGCACTGTGCTGAAGAATAATGAATTTATGTTAGTGGTGGTGGATCATCTTGGATGAGGACAGCAATCCTGTGGCACAGCATGAAAATGTCACTGAAACTGTAAATGTGGAAGTTATTGTCTTGACAGATGCTTTGGTGTGCATATATTCACCATAATTAAAAAGAAAAGAAACTGCTGCATGTTTAATGGTCTGGCAGAGGTTAAAAAGACTGGCAATGCCCAGTAACACCAAAGGGACTGGAAAAAAGGAATTCTTACATTTTCGTGGTAAGCGTGTAAAGCAGTCTAGTCTCTCCACAGTGAACCCAGCAGCATGTATCAGAATCTGAAATGTGCCTGCCATTTTCAGGACCCAGCAACTCTATGCCTAAGAAAAAAAGCTGGACAGGAGTACCAATATAGTTTTACAAGGACTGACCCAAAAGTGTGGCTTATAGTAGTAATAAAAAGTAGAAACAGTTGACAAGAGGAGATTGCTTATTTCTACAATGAAGGATTCATACAATAAAACAATATAGCCATTAAAAATGGATTTTTTCAGGGAGCCCTGGTGGCCTAGTGGCAAGAAGCTGCTCTGCAATCCCAGAGGTATGCGGTTCGAATCCACCAGATGCTCCACTGGAGAAGGAGGGACAATCTCCTCCTGTACCAGTCAGATCCAATAGGACGGTACATGCACATAAAATTTAAAAAAAAAAAATGATAGGGAAAAAAATGGGCAAAAAGTAGAATCAGTTACATAATACGTATAATGAGCTCTCATTCTGAAAGAAAAAAGATATACATGTATACATCTATGATTACTTGTCAATTATTTTTAAAATACTGTAAAAGGAACAGATTTAACGAAGGGGAGGCTGAGTCTGACTTCTAACCTCTTCATAAAGGGGAACATTCTCCATCAATAATATCCATAGTACCAAAACAGCTACAAGGTCAGACATGCTATCCTCCATGCTCCTGTACCTTTTTCTACCAATCACTGGGTCAGAAATAAGACACAATTCCTCAGTTAGTCAAAGTACAGGTTCAGTTCAACAGCACAAATGCAAGAAGCTTCTAGTTTCCTCCTTCAGCAAACGTTATCTCAGAGCAGTTATAAGTCAGCTTTTTCTTCAACCATACAGTAAGCAAAGACCTTTAACAGTGACCTTTATCTCCAGTTTCCTCTGGTTACACCTTGCCAGTCTCTTCACAATCTCTCGGCCCACAATCATCCACATTTTCACAATCTCTCCACCATCATCTCTCACAGTATGGAAAGCATTCTCTTATATTGATCCTCCAGCTGTTGATGATTTGCAAGACCATATGTCCACAGTTAAGGCAACTGGTTATCATATCCTCCACAGGGCTAAAAATGGCTAGAAAAGTCAACTTTCAAGAGTTTTGACAGCTCAAATACTTAATGGATAGATTATTGTTGTGCTATGTAACATCGAGTCAGAAGCTGACCCTCTGATGAGTTTTCAGAGGCAGTTAATCACACAAGAGGAGATTGTTCATCCTCCCACAATGGATATCAGCATATTAACAGGGATAGCTCTTAAAAATGGGATTTCAAACTGGATAAATTATGTATACTGCATTGAAACAGATGAGGTAGAGAACAGTTTAAAAGTGATATATGATAGGGTATTATGGTTATCACAAGAGTCCAGAATTAAGGTTGCATAGTGGATTGCACTCAGGGGGGGAGAAAAATGCAACAATGAATGAATGGAAATCCAAAATCTCTGTAAATGTTCATTAAAATTAATAAATTTTTTTTTAAAATGGGATTTCAGGTGATTTTTAGCTTTTTCCTTCATGGGAAGACAGTACAGGCAGGCCTCAACTTATGAAGCATTTGGATTATGATGAACCACACTTATTAATGACTTTTATTATTATTATAGTTACATGTCTACACAGATGGTGTAGTACATAATTTATTGATGTCATAATTCTCAAATGGTCACTCACAGGTGCTCAAAATTATGATTTACTGATCCAATGTACAGCAGGCTAGCTCTTGGCTGACAAAGGAAGGGTACAAATGTCAGGGGTTATAATGGATAAAAAGCCAAGCAAAGTCCAACTTTAGCAACATATAGTAAATGAAGTGCGTACACATCCAACACCCTCAGATTCACTGTTACAACACCGACACCATAAAGACTGGATTTATAAAGTCACTGACAATAAAAGGCAATAACAATGAAAACAATTTTTTTTCAATTAGATATCTGACTTACAATTAGAATCGCCTGAGGATGAAGTAATCAGAAAGGAACACTGTTGTTAAGTCAAGGTCAGCCAGTACTGCTCTGGCTACGTGCAAACTGTGCAGGGCTAAATGGTCTGGTTAAACCAACTCTGCCCTTTCCTACCAATGATCTCGGCCAAGGCACTGCACATCTCTAGATCCTTGTTTCTTCATTAAAGAGGATGACTGTAAGATCTACCTCAAAGGTAGAAAACAAAGTTGTCAAGTGGATTTTGATGCAAAGCCACACTATTTGAGGGAAAGAGAACTGACGTGAGGGATTCTTTACGGAAGCAGATGGCCTCATCTTTCTCCCATGAAAGCAGCTGGTGAATCCAAATCATCCACCTTTGGATTAGCAGTCAAGTACCCAACCTCTGTACCACCAGGGCTCCTCCCAGAGGCATAAATCAAAATCCCAACACACTATCACCAAGTCAATCCCAACTCGTGGCTACCATAAGGTTTCCAAGACTGCGAATCTTTATGAGAGGAGACTGATCATTTTTCTTCTGCAGAAGAGCTGGGAGATTCGAACCACAGATCTTTTAATTTGCTGCTCAACAAATAACACAACACACCACCTGAGTTTCTTCTCAGAGGTTTGGGGAAGGAAGTATTACATAAGTTTTAATATTATATGCAGCACACAGAACAATGCCTGAGACAAACTAAGCATTCAGAATGTTTTCTAATTGTCTATTTAAATAATAAATGAGATAACTATAATAAATAATAATAGCAATAATAATCAAAAAAGTATTAATAACATTTTCTATTTGGAGATCACGTATTGCTTTTGCAGTCAGGATATATCTTTATAATACTTACAGTTCTGACAGCAATTTCTCAGAATTTAATATTACTATAAGCATTCCATAAAGTTGAAACATCCTGATCTTAGTGGTTTACCAAAAGTGGTTTATAAAAAGATTTAATTGGTTATGTTGTACTGACCAGTTGAGCCATTTCAATGCTAAGGCCCATTCACAGTACCAGAGTTTTAGCTAAGTCTTTCATAATGTCTCCCTGCCAACTTAGAGTTGCTCAAACAGAACAATGTGATACTGAATGGCTTAAACTCGGGAAAGGTGTGCATAAAAATTATACCCTTTCCCCATACTTTCTCAACTTGCATGCTGACTGGGAAGAACTTGGAAGAAACTGAACTCCTTCCAAGAACAAAAACATGGCATCAGGATTGGAGGAAGACTTATTTACAATCTGAAATATGCAGATGATACAATTTTGTTTGGTGAAAGTAAGGAGAACTTGAGGCACTTACTGATGAAGATCAAAAACCACAGCCTTCAGTATGAATTACACTTCAACATAAAGAAAACAAAAATCCTCACAAATGGACCAGTAAGCAACACTATGATAAATGGAGAACAGATTAAAAGTTTGGAGTTGTTAAGGATTTCATTTTATTTGCATTCACATTCAGGACCCATGGAGGTGGCAATCAAGAAATAAAACAATGCATTACACATTGGGCAAATCTGTTGTAAAAGATTTCCTTAAAATACTACAGAGTAAAGATGTTACTTTGAAGACTAAGGTGCACCTACCCTAAGTCATGGTATTTTCAATCACCTCATATGCATTTGAAAGTTGGACAATGAATAAGAAAAGAGGAAGAACTGCTGGCTTTGAATTATGGTATTGGTAATGTATACTGAATATACTATGGATTGCCAAAAGAACAAACAAAATGTATCCTGGAAAGACCGCAGCCAGAGGGTTCCTCAGGCGCAAAGACGTAAGGTTCTGACTATGATATCAGGAGGGAGCTGGTCTCTGGAAAAGGTTATCATGCTCAATACAGTAAATGACGAGAGAAAAAGAGAAAGACCCTCAACCAGCTCAATTGATACACTGGCTACAACGGATTAATCACAGCAGTATCCCAAGAATAGTGCAGTGCAACGCAATGTTTCAGTCTGCTGAGTGACTGAGTCAGAGGTGACTAGACAAAGGAGTAGCTGGTGGCTCCTCTACTAATCAAAAGTTTACAGTATGAACCCACAAATCACTCTGCAGAAGAAAGATGACACAGTCTACACCTATAGAAACCCTATAGGCCGGCTCTATTCTGTCCTGTGGGCTAAGGATGAATTAGACTCAACTCTGTGGGGATTTCACGGTTTTTTGTTTGTTTTTTTTTTAGTGTACTAACTTTTAGGACTAAATCATATTATCTTTGTCTTTGCCCTTCATCCTTTTCCATCCCAGCTAAAGAAACAGTGGAGATGTTAAAAAACCAAATTTTTAATTGTTTTCCACTCAAGAATAAATGTTCTTTCTCTTTTTCCCTCTGACTCAAGTGCCAAGGTTCAGTAGTTTTATTTCTCTTTCAGTTGAAAAACTGGCAAAAGTGTGTGTTTACTTTGAAATAAATGCACACACTGTCTCTCGGGCCTGCCCAAGGCACTCAGCCCACCCACTAGAACACACCAGCCTATGGAGGATGGGGGCCTCCGCTCCTGACTGGCCTACCTGTTCTCAGGATGTAAAATGTGCTAACAACGCTCTGTTCATGAGATATTTTAAAATAAATAAGGGGCTGTTTTCTTTCTAAGAGACACACATGGGGAAAGAAAAGAGGTAGACATAGAAAAAGGCAAGTGGACCCATGGAGCTTAGCAGCAGCTACTTCACTTCTCACAGAGGTGAAGGGACAGTAATTCTCACACCACTTTCTGTGGGTGGAGAATTGAAGAAATCAGTAAATGTCTGGATACAAGTCAGGGTCTCATGTAGAATGGAGTAAAGTCAGGAAGAAAACTGCTGGTCTAAATTAGAATTGAAGATCTTAGTATGAACTCACAGTGTTTAATATCAGAATAAATCTTATAGTCTGTGGATATGAATGGGGTGTGTACACATGCACATGGACACGTTTGTAGACAACATAAATAAGAAACGTGGAGCCTAAAAAGGCAAGACATTTTTACTTTTTAAGAGGGGAGAGATATAGCCAACCTAAACAGCTCCAATAAAAATAATGTAGTATTAGTGTAAGTATGTGCACTAACTACTAGAATATATCCTATATGTTAAAATACATATTATAATAATATATTCTATATATTATTTAGACTATCATTAAATCCCTATCCCACACCATATACCAAAACAAATTCCAGATTAATTAAAAGGTTAAATGTTTAAAAAACTGGCGAGCTCTGGTGGCCTAGTGGCAGGAAACTGCACTGCAATCTCAGAGGTGCGCGGTTCAAATCCACCAGATGCTCTGCTGAAGAAGGAGGAACAATCGCCTCCTGTACCAGTCAGATCCAATTTGATGGTACACACATAAAAAAAATAAATTTAAAAAAAAAAAAGAAAAAAATGTTTAAAAAACTAAAACAGATAATGTTGTATGTAATAATGGTATCTAAGTTCATTTTTCCCAGGTTAATGGTTCTTAAACTTGAGACCACATCAGAATTCCCTGAAAGGATTATTATTAAAACTTGGATGGCTGGTCCGCATCTCCAGAGTCTGATCCTTTAAGTGTGGGGTGGGGTCTGAGAATTTAGGTCTCCAACATATTCCCAAGTGATGCTCACGCAGCTGGTCTGGGAACTATACTGTGATAACTCCGGTGTTAGCTGAAGGTCTCAGTGCCATTGGTTCATTGTTCTTTAGTTGCTTTTCAAGACCACCTTTATCACTAGTCATTCCTCTGACTCGTAACTGACTTGTAACTGATCTTCCATTGGGTTTCTAGAGTTGTCAATCTCAAGTGAGATGACTGTTCATCTTTCTCCTGAGGAGCCACTGGTGGATTTGAACCACCAGAGAGGTATAGCCTGTTTTGTTTTGTTTTTTTAATTTTAATGAAAGTTTACAAAGATTTAGGATTTCCATTCATTCATTGTTGCACTTTTCTCCCTGCCCACTTCTCCCCCATAATTTCATCTTCTCTTTGAAAAGTAAAAAAAAAACAAAATTCTTTCATTGTTTTACAATCCCTCCCCCCAAGTCCACTGCACTATCCAGCCTTCGTTATGGACTCCTGTCATGACAATAATAATCGCCTTTGAGTTAGCAGCTTAAGTCCCTATGGACTACACCAAGAGAGCTGCCTACTATATAGTAAATTCCAAATTACTCATTCTGTTTGGGGAAAGAGAACATGTCAAAAGGACACAGAAATAAGCTCAATGAGGCATCCATCAGTAAGAGCCAGCTACTTTAAATACCAAAATAATTACAGTAATAAAGTATAAGCTGCCAAATTAAATAAGAATCCATGAGTTGGGGCTGATAATACACACCCACATGGATATACACAAAAGAATGGAAAACTCCTTCTGGAAAATAGCAACTAATAGGAATGATGAAAAGAGAAAAAAAAATTGCAATCATCACTGCAATAAACAATTTGGGCCAAAATAATTATCACAGAAGTTAATGGGGTCTGATAAGAAATAGATCTTGAAACAATCTTAAAGTATCTCCCTATAAATCCCTTTTTAAAAACCACAAATTGGGGAGCTCTGGTGGCCTAGTGGCAAGGAGCTGCAACTACAATCCCAGAGGTGCACGGTTTGAATCCACCAGATGCTCTGCTGGGGAAGGAGGAACAATCTCCTCCTGTGCCAGTCAGATCTGATTTGACGGTACACTCACACAAAAATAATAAAATAAAATAAGTTTTAAAAAAAACCCACACAAATTACTATTTAATTAGGAAAGAACAAAGAACTTCACAGTAAAGAAGCCTGCGAAACATTACTTTAACCAAATGATCAAAGTCATTGTCACCTCAATGAAAGGAATGGAATCACGTGCCTCCTGATACAATGATGTAGAGAGCTGAATCATCCCTAAGGTGTTTCTGCCAAAAGTACTTTAATCAGAAAGACTGGGGTTGAGGAGTCCCTACAAAAGGCCTGTGCTCTTCAACAACAGTGTCAGGAAAGACAATACAGACTGAGGAATCGATCCAGATTTACAGAGACATTATAATCCTGCAGGTGATCCTGGATTAGGAGAAAACTTTTCATTAGAAAGGTCATTATTAGGGAGTTCTGGCAGCCTATTGGCAAGAAGCTGCACTGCAATCCCAGAGGCATGTGGTTCAAATCCACCAGATGCTCTGCTGGAGAAGGAGGGACAATCTCTTCCTGTACCGGTCAGATCTGATTTGACTGAACACGCACAAAAAAATAACAAAACTCTTTTTAAAAAAAGGTCATTATTAAGCAATATATGATAGGGTATTATGGTTATCACAGGAATCCA
>NW_006399751.1:4363794-4401306 GCF_000299155.1 Elephantulus edwardii
TGCAACAACTAGAAAAGTCTGAACATGGACTCTACATCAGATAACATTGTCATCAAGAAGTTAAATTTCTCTTAAATGCCAAGGTCTGTGTTGCTGAGACAGTTGTACAAGAGACACATGATAGATAGATAGATAGATAGACAGACAGATAGAAAGACAGATATATACACATACATGATATGAAAGAGAAAATAAGAGTCTGGGATTCTACCTGCTATCAATTTAACAGTAAGTTAGGATAATCCAAGTGGAGTAGATACAGATGAAGCATGTGCTGATAATTACTGAAGCCAGGAGGCTGGCATTATATGGGAAAATACTCCTCATAAAAAGGTTTTGGGGGTAGGAGAGTGAAAACAACCAACCAATATTCAACCTTATAAAGTGACTGCCGCACAGAAAGCTATCCTTAAGAGCCACACCAGTACTTATGGTCAAGTACTCTCTGTAGTCACAGCCAAGTCAATGTCCACACACACAGCTAAGCAAGGCTGATGATGGTGCAAATGCAGCAGTTGAAAAAAAAAATCCCTCTATCTTCACATCACTCGGCCAGGGAGGAAGCAAAACAAGCCAGCTGAGTTTCCCCATCTGTTCCCAAGTCCACCCAAGGGAGCACGGGGGAGAGAAGAATGAATTCTGTTTTGTAGAACAGAGGAATACCAGGTAGGGCAGCCACCACCTATCAGCTCTGTTCCCAGGAAAGCTGCTTCAGGAAAACTAAGCCACAAGGAGATGAGTCCTCAAGCCAACTGTGACCCACTTCCTGTACCTACAGTCCCGTTTAGAGGCTGCTCTGTAGGCACCTCCAAGCCAGCAGCTCCACGTGCACGACAGGCCCAGAACCATGGTGCTGAAATGTCCCATGTTAATGACAGCCTCTCCTCTCCACAACCCCCAAACCTTCTGCTTGTGTGCAATCTTATAATTCATTCTCCCTTAGAACAACTTCAGGATTACCTCCTACTTAGGGAAAAAGGTCCCACATCATGAGGTTGGACCTCTGTTGTCCATCGCTGGGATTACAATCTCTCAATCCTGGTGGAAAAAATAGATTTCAAAATATCTGAGGAGACAGAGTAACAGCTACTAGTAGTACTTTTTACATGGTATCCCTCCTACGTGCTGAGTACCTAAAAAAAATTAAGTTAAGGAAAGAGATGCAGCACAAGTTAAGTGTCCCTGATCACAAAGCTAGTGGAATGAGGATTCAAACCAGGTCATATGACACCAGAGTTCACATTTCTATCCATGAAAGATCTGTACTCACCAGAAACTGCTTTGCTTTAAATAGAAGGGTGTGTGAAACAAGACCAGAATATTATACATAGAGGCTAAGTCATTATAACCATAGAGGATTTGTTTTTCTGGTGGCTCACTGCGATCAAGCTCTGGCATGAGTCTCACAGCCCAACCCAGCCACACACATGATGCACTGAGACCAGTGTCCACAGCCACAGCAAGAGCTGCAGCCACCACCACCACCAAAAGCACTGGAAAACATCACAGTATCCTCCTAAGCAGCTCTAGGGCCAAGGAGGAAAATTGCAACAGCACCAACAATGAGCAGAATACACCAAAGCTTAGGGATGGCAAACTGGTAACAACAATGGGGAAAAACAATGGCATCTATTAAAGGTAAACACATATACTGAGGCGAGCTCTGGTGGCCCAGTGGCAAGAAGCTGCACTGCAATCTCACAGGTACACGGTTCAAATCCACCAGATGCTCTGCTGGAAAAAGGAGGAACAATCTCCCCCTGTATCAGTCAGATCTGATTTGACGGTACACACAAAAAATAATGAAATAAAATAAATTTTAAAAAAAACCACATATGCTGAAACTACAAATCAAAACCTATTCAGAAGAAATGCAGACACTAAACTTCATGCATATAAAATACTGATAGAAATAATAAGCACACACATGTAACATGCATGACACACACAAAGTATACTAACCCGAGAAGGGGCTGAGCAGTTTATAAAGCCTGTATAATACATGTTATTTGCATAAAAATACTCTATGTAACAATGCTCCTAGTAGTTTTTAGGATAAGAATGCTCATATCAGCTCTGGTGGCCTAGTGGCAAGAAGCTGCACTGCAATCCCAGAGACTTGAGGTTCAAATCCACCAGACACTCTGGGGGAGAAGGAGGGGCAATCTCCTCCAGTACCAGACAGATTCAATTTGACAGTACACACACAAAAAAATAGTAAAATCAAACAACAAAAAAAAATTTAAAAAGAAAGAATGCTCATATCAGCTTTGATCGTGCTGGTCAAAAATTTGTAAGCTCAAATACTAACCAACAGAACAGACAAATGATCATATATCCATGTTAGAAATCTAGACAGAGTCCAGTTCTACTCTCACATACAGGGGTTGGCCAGACACTGGAATCCACTCACTAATTTAGAAAGAAATAGAAGTGCAAAAAACCTGGATGAATTTCAAAGATGAAATGATGCTCCAAGTAGAAGAGATTGTACTGTATGATCTCATTCATAGGAAATTAATGAATAACAAAACGAATCAAAAGTGACAAAATTCAAATTAGCGGTACTTTGGGGTAGGAGGATATTGGCTAGAGGGTGAATGGAGAACCTTCTAGAATACTAGAACTGTTCTCTAGCTTGATCTGAGTAGTGATTACACAGAACTGAATGTATGTAAATATTTACTTTACTATATATACAATAATTAAAATTCTGGTTTAGTTTATAAGAAAAAATTCTAATATTAGAAAAATTTCTAATATCAGGAGTGAAACTAAAGACAAGTTCAGAGCAATAATATCTTCATCATTAAACAAGAAAGGATAAAAATGAGTGCACTGAAAGAAATAAATACACTAAAAAATGCACTGAGTTTTCAACTAAAAATAAACCATCTATTAACACAGAAGGAAAACTAGAAAAGCATTAATCGTTTCATATACTAAAAATATAGTACAATGACAAATAAATCGAAAAAGGTTACTCTCTGAAAAAAAATAAAAAAACCAAAATTTGAAAGAAAAAAATATTATGGAAGCAGAGAAAAAAACTGAAGAAAAATACAGAAACAAAAAATTTTAAGAAAAATCAACATCTCTTAAGTGAAAATACTATTTTTATTCCTTACATTAATAGATTTTTAAATCTCATGAAACAATTTTCTCAGAAATTTGAATTAACAAAACTGACTCAAGATGAATCAGAAAAGCTGAACAAACCAGTAATTATATGGGAGCAAAAACTTTAAAAGTCATCAAAGAATTATTTTAAAGGAGGATGCCAGACCCCATTGGTTTCATGGTTGAGCTCTTTCCTGTGCTCAGGGAACAGACAATTCTCATGTTATAGAGTGCATTCCAGAAGTTGGAAAGAGCTTCACTTACTATATAAAGTTAACTTAGACTTGATTCCAAACTGACGAAAACAGTAGCAACTACAAAACAATCTTACTTATGACTACATACAGAAAAGCTTTAACTAAAATATTAACAAGTGATTCTAGCAAAATATTCAAGGAAAAATCTACTATTAGCAATCAGGTACATTCTATAAATTCTAAGCTTGTTACTATTTGGAAATTAATGAGTAGAAAGAAAGAAAAATTCTATTCAATTTATCAATGGTTAACTTAAGTCTTTTGATAGGGAGCTCTGGTGGCTTAGTGGCAAGAAGCTGCACTGCAATCCGAGAGGCGCATGGGGCACAATCTCCTCCTGTACTAGTCAGATCTGATTTGATGGTGTACACACATACATACACATATGCACACACACACAAATCTTTTGATAAAATTCTATACTTAATTTGATTTTTTAAAACCTCAAACCTAAGGAAACGGGTTATTAACACCTTCCACCTAGAGATAAATCACTACAACATTGCTGTTAGTGCTCCATCACTCCTAAAGCAGAAAGATGTGCACAAAGCAACTAACAACAAGCATAACTAGGACCAGTAGTTACTGGTCTTAAAACCCACATACATGAAATACAGAAGAAAACTACTGAAAATCAATATAAAAGTTCCTAAGTAACAGGAAACTGAATAAAACATAGAGCAATTAAAACATACACTAACAAGACCAAGTATGAGAAAACGTTATCAACAACAAAAACAATAAAATGTCACTAAAAGGAATTTCAACACTATTTTTTAAATCAAAATAAAGCTCATATAAGCGTAATTTGAAGATATTTTAATAGATTTAGAGACATTTCACATCTCTTGGCAGAAAGAGGACATACAGACATTTTCCATAAATTAACATTACGTAGAATAAGTTTATAAAGAGCTTTGATGGTGCAGTGATGACAGTTGGCTCTCAACTAAAGATCAGCAGTTCAGACCCACCAGCCACACAGGAGAAAGATGTGGGAATCTGGTTCTGTAACCTTTACAGTTTATGCGACAGAACTGAACCTACAACAATGGGTATTGGATTTTAATAACTGTTACAATCCAAATCCTGCAAGATTAACCTACCTTTATGAGGAGTAGGGAACATAAAAAAAAAAAGTAAATAAAGTTCATGGATGATAAAAATGAACAGAAGTGAGATGATTTGGAAAAGAATATAAAATTGTATTGTCAATATAACTAGAACGTAATGATCCAAAAAGGATACTAAAACAACAGATGAAACAAAGGTCCCAAAGAGAAACACATATACTGGTGTTTTAACCATGACAACTCACGGCATTGGGGAATAGACAGATTGACGGCTCAATAATCGGTGCTCAAACACTCAGCTAACTAGAGGCGGGAAATGAGGTCAGATCCCCACGTTACACAAAAATGAATTCATTTGACTGAAGAACTAGGAGTGAAAAAAGGAAAATCACCAAGAACTAGAAAAATACAGAGATGACAGATACTTGACCTCAGAATGGGGAAATGTCTTTCAAAGTATAAAAGAAAAAGGTTACAAATAAAAGGGTGGCAGATCTGACTACAAAGAGTATAAATTATCTGTGTGGAAAAAAAGAGGAAAAGGCACATAAAATGAAATTAAAATGCAAATGAAATATTGGAAAAATATTTCTAAATTATAAAACTTAAAATATAGGAAGTTCTTTCAAGACTAAGGGAAGAAAATATACACTTAAATAAGAAAATGTGCAAAGGCCATTAATAAACTACTGCCATCAAGTTGATTCCTACTCTGCCCTTTGGATCAACTGGTGGATTTGAACTGCCTGCCTTTGGGTTGACAGCATAAGGCCTTACCACTAGGCACCAGAGTTCTTTTAAAGGATATAGTTGTTGTTGTTATGTGCCGCCGGGGCAGAATTGACTCACAGCTGACCATCCAGTGGGTTTCAGAAGCTGTAAACCATGTGGGAGGAGATAGCCCATATTTCTCCTGTGGACCAACTGGTAGATCTGAACTACGTGTCTTTTGGTTGGTAGCTCAATTCCTTATCACTAGGTCACCAGAGCTCAAAGGGGACTGCCGTTATGTACTGTTAAGGCAGGGCCAATCCATAGAGGACCCTCCCACAGGTTTTCAGAGATAGTTAATCACACAGGAGGAATCTGCCCATCTTTTTCCTGTGGAGGAGCTGGTAGATTCAAACCGCATGCCCTTGGGTTGGCAGTGCATATCCTTACCACCAAGCCACCAGAGAGAGCCGCCTTAAAGAACATTAACAGAACATTCAGTCCTCTTCAACAAATCATAAATCATAATAGTAAAAAAAAAAAAAAGCATGGTGACATGGGGAGACTTTAGGGACAGAAGAACCAAATGCATTGTGTGAACTTTGTCCAAATCCTGGTTCAAGAAAACCACCTGGAAAACAATATCTTGGAGATGAAATGTGAAACTGAATGTAAACCGAGTGTTTGATAATAGACAATTTGTGCTAAGATCACAAGGTGGGATAAAGTATGGAAATTATATAAGAACCACTCGTTTTAAAAGTACACCAAAGTAGCTAGAATAAAATATCATGTATCTATAATTTAAACAGAACAGAAAAAAAGAGATGAAGCAAATCTGGTATATTGTTAATTATTATAAAACAGGAGTATTTTCACAAGCAATATCTAACATATGTCAAAGTACAATGTGACAGGTCATTGTTGATGGGACAATAAACTGATAGAACTTTTCTTGAGGGTAAATCGACAATAGGTATTAAAAACCTTGGAGAATGTTTAAAGCCATCAAGTTTTTGGTGAATAATTATCCTAAGGAAATTTTAAGTGTTGGGCACTTAGACTCACAAACTTATTTATCATATTTATTGCTGAGAAATACTAGAAATAGCTAACTGTCCAATCTTTACATTTTTACATAGCCATATGCAAAACTACTACAAGAGTTAAGAATTTAATTTTTTAAAAAATTACAGAGCTACAATGATCATTTTAAAGAAAAAAGCATGCTGTGAAATGATGTGTTCACATATGATCAGAACTGTATTTCCAGCACATCTTAAATACTAATTTATGCAAGCACATGGAAAAAAGCTCCAGAGGGTCGGCATCAAATGTTACCAATGATCACAAGGCACTGTGCTCGCCGTGAATTCTAGTTTCTTTTGGGGTTTGTGTGCATGCCTGTAACTTCCAGATTTCTTGCAATTGCGCTCATGATGTTAACTGGGCACATGGAGAAGATAAGGGACACTCCTGTTGGCTGTTGTGCTCTAGCAAGAATATCTGAACGGGCATTTCCAAATAAAGTTATAAATAAAATTCTCTTTAATACTGGCATACCTTGGGTTCAGTTCCAGACCATAGCAATCAAGTGAATATTGTAGTACAAATGAGCCACATAAAATTTTTGGTTGTCTAGTGCATATAAAAGTTTTGGGTACATTAGATGATGGTGCAATATCATTTAAAAAAAACTCAAATATTTTGAGAACTACTAAAAGGTGACATAAAGGCAGGGAGTGAGCACATGTTGTTGGGAAAATGGCACCAGTAAGACTTGCTTGGAACCAGGGTGGTCACAGAGTTTGTCAGAAGCCCAGTATTTGTGAAGTGCAATAAAGCAAAGAGCAATAAATTGAGGTGTGTCTGCAGTCAAACTAGAAGCCAGGCTAAGGTTTGGGCAAATAAAGACCCACTCAGAGGAAACAGCTCCAGGGGAGTTTCCTGCAGAATTAAAGTTGAGGCACTGTTCTGGCTTTAAACCACCCCTGAGGCTCTCCCTCTGCCCAGCAAAAAGGAAAAGTCCAGGTCAGACGCACACCCCAGCAGAAAAGGCCAGGCTTGAGTGGACACATTGCCTCTCTGAACCATTCCGACCTTTACTTCCCCAACATGTCTCCAGCTCACTCTTGTCTCAGAAAACGTTTTCTAGAAGCCAACATCAGGAGAAAAAAAGACCCCTTTCCCTCTGTGGTGTCCACTTGCTGCATTTGTTGCTACCCTGGCTGAATAGAGCCTTTATGTGAGAAGGTCCAAATACCACAGCCATGGGCTCTGCCACTGACCACAAACAGCAATAAAGAGACGAGAGGGTTTCTATTTCCACGCCGTGAAGGCACCATGTATAATGAAGAGGGGCCTTCCATCGCATTCCAACAACCAGTGAATGTTTACTGAGTGTCTACTAAGCACTAGATGCTATATGTAACACCAACCCAACACCCCCCACCCTCCTCTGTCCTATTCTGGGGCTCCAATTAGAAAGGCACTGATTTGGACTGAAGATATCTGACAGTTGAATTCTACATACCACATGCCTCCTGGGATGGGAAGAAAAGTAAAGGCAGAAGCAAAGACCAGAGAATCAAAGGGGGCCCATTGCTGCACCCCACCATTCAAGACCCTGGGAGGACGGGACTGGCCCTGATATGGAGGCTGAAAGGGGTCAGAGATTCCCTCCATTTCCATGTGGAGCATCAAAGTGGAGTAAGTCCACTGCAGCCCCTAATCCTGGGGGAAAAGCAGCAACAGGTTTCTCAGGGGGGAGTTGAGAGCTGTCCCCTTAATTTCACCCCCACAAAGGACCACCAAAGCTGGCCCTCCTTCATACATACTTTTGCCCCCATTGTTCTTCAGGACGTTGGAGAGGTTGACAGAGGCGGTGCCTAGCAGCTCATTTCTCAAGGTATGGCAGCTCCAGACCTTCAGATCTAAATGACTCTGGGCTGTGACATTCCTGGAAAACAAACACTTGATTCATTACTTCCAAGTGGATGAAAACAAATAAACTATACTGCTGATATGCTGGGGGATGGGGGTAGGAGGAGTAGGGAGAGTACAAGATGATCCTCACCCACACCTTCTCCCCGACAGAGCTGAGCCTGCAATCCTCCAGCTAATAATGAGCACTCTATGAGCTCAATGAAGAAACACCTAAAGAGAGGTGCTTTGGGTACTAAAGGCAGAAGAGCTGGAGGGTATACAGGAAACCTGTACCTCCCACAACCCCCTTGGGGTGTCTCCCCCCCTCCCTCTATGCCTTTGGCTGCATTCATAACGAAGGGGCACTGTCTTACAGAATGATGATCTCATTCCAGAGAAGCTCCGAGCTCCCAATCCGCTTCCCAGTCTTCTTGGTCTCGCTGGGAAGCCCATCCACGGCCACTTCCACAAAGGAGTTAATTCGAGGCTGGCGATTATGCACCTTGGGCTTAGCTGACACCACTGATCAAGAGAGAGAAAAAGTCAGCAAGGAGGCACGGAGCTCCCACCTGCCCCCCTGTGGCAGATGCCCCTGCTCTCTTTGGTGGAGGTGTCCCTTTTCAAAAACAAACTTGGCTTTTTTGGGCCTTAATCCACCATACTGTTTATTGTGGAAGTGAGCATATGAAAAATAATAAGTAGGGAAAATCTCTCTTTACCTGGAAATACTGAGCTAACTAGCAGGAAGATTTTAGTAAGTCTCCTTCTAGATTTTCACCTTTTATTTTCCCTATACTCTTAACAGGTAATTTGGTGGCCCTAGATGGTAGGGAGTTGCTAACACTAAGGCTACACCTCTATGGTGGTTCAAATCCATCAGTGGCTCCATAGGAAAAAGATGGGCAATCTCCTCCTGTGGGATTTACAGCCTTAGAAATCTAAATGAGTTGGTTTTGACTAGACAGCAATGAACAATCGAATGATTCTCTTAACAATTCCCCCTGCAAGATCAATTTTAAAATGGCTCTAATACAAGACCAAGGAGGCTGCTAACCAAAAGGTCAGCAGTTTGAATCCACAGGCATTGAGCAGGAGAAAGAGAAGCAGTTTTCTGCCTTAAAGAGTTACAGCCTCAATTAGAGGGCCACTAGCCACCAAGTGGTTTGGATTTGGGCAACATAAGCCCACTGCATGGAGAAGGTGTAAATGAGCTAATCATTCTTCTATTGTTGACTGTCATTACTTTTTCACTTAATGAAAATGACAATGAATATAAATTTGCATGTATTTCTGATTATTTATTCCTCTAACAGACATAATTTTAAAAAAATCTTCATTCTTTTCCAAGAAGGAAAAACTCACATGGAAGCTCATTTACATTGTATGAGTACAACCATTTTACTGATCAGTACAGAGCCGTGAGTACTAGATTTGTTCACAGCACGCTGCACAGGTTTTTTAAAAATAGTACAAAAATGATGGCTAAGATTTAAGGAGCACTTGTTATGGATGCTAAGGGGTGCACACACTATCTGCTTCAATTCTCAAAATAAACCAGCGAGGCCCAGAGTATTACCATCACCCTCACTTCACCCTGGAGGAGCCTAAGGCTTGAGGGAGCCAGGTCACTATCCAGAGTACACTGTCACAGAGATCTGAGCACTACGCGTCTGTGCAACCAGGCTCCAGTCCAGCCCCAAACCAGTGCTGTAAACAATATCCTGCTTGTTTTTTCTCTTGCTTTTTTTTCTTTCTTTCTTTTTTCAGTTACTAGAGTGAGGCTAGATACTTCTGCCGTGTGCTTGCTGGCCATCTGCTTTTCCTCATACCCTGCATATGGCAGCATTCCTGAGACACAGATTCACAGAGCAGACACAAAGCAGGTGCATACCATGGAAAAATGCACCCAGAATGCTCCTTAAAAAGAGGATAGCAAGCCTTTGCCTTGTATACTTTGGACATGTTGTCAGAAAGGGCCAGTCTCCGGAGAGGGACATAATACCTAGTCAAATAGAGGGTCAGAGAGAAAGAGCCAAGACCCTCAATGAGATGGACTGACAGACATAGTGGCAGCTGCAATGGGTTCAAGCACAGCAGCGATGTGAGGACAGGGTAGGCCCAGACAGAGTTTACTTCTGCTGCATGGAGTGTCACTATGAGAATCAATTTGACAGCCTCTAACAACAATAATAGTACCAACAGCCCAGAGTAAGGCAAGTTTCCACTTACAACACAATGGCAGCTTCAGATCTGTAGGATGAAATCCATCCAGCCATCATTCACCCCATGCCTTAATCTGGAGGATTTTAGAGGCGTTCCAGACTCATGAAGGCAGTCCTGTCTAGCCTGAGCCCCCTGCCATCAGGAGTTAGTAAACCTAGCCTCCCAGACCCTTTCCGGAAGTGCCAGTCCTAGGAAATTTATTTACCTCCTCCAGACTCCAAAGGAACAAAAGATGAAATCAAGAAACAAATGCATGCAAAAACTTGTAGCTGAGACTTACTCACTGCTATCAAATCAGAACCAATTCATAGCTGCGCCTCCAGCACATTTTCAGAGCCTGTAAATTGCACAGGAGGAGACTACCCATCTTTCTCCTTCAGAGCAGCTGTTAAATTCAAACTACCCACATTTGAGTTGACAGTGCAACCTTTATCCACTAGGCCAACAAAGCTCCATCATTCTGGGAAAAGTGGAGGGTTAGAAAAAGAGAAGGTACTCAACATGAGAGACTGGCACAGTGACTACCACAGTCAAGTATGACAGAAATCGTGAGGATTGAGGATAGTGCAGGGCAGGGCAAGGTTTAGATCTGCCATTCACAGGCTCACTAGGCGTTGTAGCTTACTCAATGGTATCTAACAACAGCAAGACGTAGAAGCATTGGGATGGTACAAGAAAGAGAAGTCTGTGACACTCTGGTTGTTGTTGTTATTAGGTGCCACTGAATTGGGTATGACTCATAGTGACCTTACGAACAAAAGATCTGAACACTGTCCTATCCTGTGTCATTCTCAAAATCTTCCAGCCCATTACTGCAGTCACTGAGTCAATCTACCAGGCTAAGGATCTTCCTCTTCTTCTCCATCCCTCCACCTTTCCAAGTACTTTCTTAGCAACATGCCCAAAGAATGTGTGATGAAGCTTTGTCATCTTTGACTCCAAGGTACACTCTGGCTGCACTTTCTCTGAGACATATCAGTTTGTTCTTCTGGTAGTCCATGGAATATTCAGTACTCTTCTCCAGTACCACAGCTCAAAGGCATCAATTCTGCTTCTGTTATCCTTATTCACTGTCCAGTTCACAGCAACACTAGCAAATGACTAGAAAGACCATGGCCTGAATCAGGTGCATCTTCGTCCTCAAACTGACATCACTGCTTCTCAATAGTATTGAGAGGACCCTGACTACAGGCTTTCCAGTGCAATATGTCTCCTGATTTCCTGACTGTTGGTACCAAGTGTACTTGGTGGATCCAAGTAAGATTGACGTTGTGGACAGTTTCAGTTATTTCTCCATCTATCATGATGTTGCCTATAGGTTCAATAGTAAGAATCTTTGTTTTTTTGATGTTGAGTTGCAATCCATACTGAAAGCTGTATTCCTGGATCTTCTTTATTTTCCACCAAATCTGTACTTTCCATCTACCCTTCCTTCTTCATTGTTTCCAACTTTTGCATTCCAATAACCATTTATCAGTAACACATCTTGATTGCATGTTTGGTCAATCCTGGACTCCAAAATTTGATAAAAACGTTCAATTTCTTCCTCTTTGGCTTTAGCTGTTGGTATATATATTTGAACAATAGTCGATTAACAATGTTTCCTTGCAGGTGTAGAGATACTATTCTGTCACTCACTATGTTGTACTTCAGGAAAAGACCCAAAACTATGAGTGAAAACTTTTTAACTATCAGTGCAAAACCATTCTTACTCTATTTTTCATTCCCTGTATAGTATGCTGTACCGGACCTACAGGGGGAAAATGAAATACAAGTGTCCAAAGTCAACTGAGGCCATCTGGTGGTGGGAGAGCAGTGCTGCATGAAGACTCTTCATTTAAAAGTACCAAGAACTTAGGACATGATGCTTGGTCAGGGGAAAGAAGACCATCAGTAAAGTAAGACAGACTGATAAAGAGGCTGTAACAATCGACTCAAACACAATAATGGCAGCGAGGATGGCACAAGACTGTCATTCTGTTGTGCACAGGACCTCAGTGGGTCAGAGCTGACTTGATGGCACTTAACAACAAGTATCACTGTGCTGTTCTTCTAAGTGGATTCTTTCAAAAGGCAGAACCTGCCAGTAACATCTGTGAGATGATACTACATGGAAAAAAATGCTAGGAGGAAGATTCAGACATAATACTGAAATTCTTTCTCCCAAACTCTGTCCTTTACCAGGATGATCTTACTGAATGTAAATAATACAGAGAACTCAAGCAAGTAATGAGTCAACTGCATACAGAACTGGTTGCCATTACATTACCAAGGTAACTCTTTCGGAACTAATAAGAAAATTCACATTGAAGAAACACACCAGAGAAATCTTCAGAAGCTAGTGTGTGCCCCTGAATAATGTGATCTCAAAATAGGGACCTCGACATGATACCTGGCTCCATGGGAACACTTCTCCTGTGACCCAATTATTAGGTTAGTGTTAGGTTGGGTTGTAGAGGGTGCAGTCCTGAGCCCCAAACTCATCAGTTCCCACAAGGACTTTGCGATACAAAAAAGAACTTGTGCACATATTAAATCCCTGAAACCAAGAAAAATATCCAGCATGTTTCAATACTACAAAGAAAATTCAATAATTCAATAACAAACCGGCAAAGGATATGAACAGGCAAGCCACAAAAGTGAAACAGAAATTTTCCTTCGATAAATAAGAAGCTAACAATCACCTGCAGAGACATGCAAAATAAAAGCTACACAGAGAAAACCAATTTCACCAATCAAAGTAGTAAAAGAAGATTTTTTTTTCAAAGTCTGACAGTCCATTTTGCTGGTAAAAATATAGGGAAATAGGCAGTCACACTGTTAGTAGGATGTCCACCTTCAAAAGCAGCTAATGGGAGTCTCAAAATTATATTCCCTCCTACCCAGCACTATCACTTTGAGGCATTTACCTCAGGAATCTTCTCACATGGATGCAATACAGTGCATGTCAAGATTCGTCATCATTCTTCTGTTTGCCTTGATCATCAATGTTCTAAGGTGCTGTCAAGTCGGGTATGATTCACAGCAGTCCTACAGACAACAGATCTGAACCCTGTCCTATACTGTTCCAGCTTCATCCTCTCTGACATACTTGCGCTCATTGCTACAGTCACTGCAATCCATTTCACTGAGGGTCTTCCTCTCTTTTGCTGACCCCTCCACCTTTCGAAGAATGATTTCCAAGGAATGGCCTCACCTAGCAACATGCCCAAAGTATGTGAGATGGAGCTTTGCCGCCCTTGCCTCTAAGGAGTACTCCGGCTGCACTTTCTCCAAGACTCATCTGTTCTTTTAGCAATCCTTTAGCAGAAGATGAGATATTAGTACTCTTCTCCAACACCACAACTCAAAAGTGTCAGAACTCAAACTCCCTGCTGTTGAGTCAAAACTGACTCATTGTTGACCTCCCGTGAATTTCCAAGGCTGTGAATCACACAGGAAGAGACAGCCTATCTTTCTTCTTAGGAGCTGTTTGTGGACCGGAACTACGAGAGAAGTGCAGCCTTTGGGTCAGCAGTGAAACTCCCCACAGAACACATCACCAGAGCTCCCAACAGATAAATTGTTACCAAAATGTTTGCACATCCATACAATGGACCCCTTGCTCCACTTTCTGCATGTCACTTTAATTTCTGGCAATTCCTTGTAAATATATTTTCTGTTTTATTATCTTCAAAAAGCCAAGATTTTACTTGAATGGGATATGGATGATACTGTTTGGCAATTTCTGCATTCTGTGGGATAAAATTCCTTTGGAAAGTATAGAAACGCAGAATAAGGGATATCATTGCTGTTGTCAGCAATGGCTAAAAGCAAAGAATACCAAAAACATGTTTACTTGTGTTTTACTGATTATGCAAAGGCATTCAAGTATGTGGATCTTCATATAGTATACTTTCATCTTATTTGGATCCACAATCAGCATCTTCAGTACCAACAGTTAGGAGATCAGAGATGTAGTACATTGAGCAAGTCTGCTGTCAGGGAGGGATCTCTCCAAATTACTGAGGAGCAATGTCAGTTTGAGGACTAAGGTTTTCGGTCACTTACTACACATCTGAGAGCTGGACAATGAATAAGAATTAAAGAAGAATTAATGTCTTTGAGCTTCGGTGTTAGAGAAGAATACTGAATATCCTGTGAACTGTGAAAAAACAAATAGATATATCTTGGGGAAAGTGTAGCCAGAGTGCTCTTTTTAGAGGCAAGGATGGCAAAGCTTCACCTTATATACTCTGGGCGAGCGAAAGAAAGGAAGACCCTCAATGAAGTGGATTGACACCGTGACTGCAGTAATGGGCTCAATGAGGACAGAACAGGATAGAACAAGGTTCAGATGTGTTGTTCATAGAGTTGTTATTAGTCATACTTAGTGACACCTAACAACAACAAATAACATACTATACATAAAGTTACCAAGGGAATTCCAAAATTATGTGTCACCTAATTTTGCTCATGTAGAACCTCTACACAGGCTAAGAAATAGTTGTTTGAACAAGAGAATAGCATAATTTACAACTTGGAATAAGATACGTATTAGGTTTATATCCTTTCACCATGTTTATTCAAGCTCTATGCTGAGCAAATAATCTGAGAGGCTGGACTACATTAAGAAGAATGTGGAATTAGGATTAAGGGAAAACTCTTTCATAATCCGTAAGACGCAGATGACACTGCTTTGCTTTGTTGTTTTTGTTGACTGCCGTCGAGTGAGCATGGCTCATAGCGACCCTATGAACAAAAGGCCTGAAGCTTTTCTATAACTATCGTCATTTATCAAAGATCATAGAGTTTCCAGAGGCACGTTGTTTAGAAGTGGATACCACATCTTTGCTTTCTGAAAACAAAAAAAAAAGATTTGAAGCACTTACTGATGAAGATCAAAAAGTGTGGCCTTTGGTATGTATTACATCGCAACACAAAGCAAACAAAAATTCTCATAACAGGATATGTTTATTGAAACAATATGATAAATGTAGAAAAAATAAAGAATAAATGGGGAAAACAGATTGAAGGATTAAGGACCTCATTTTTCAAGAATCAACAATGTCGATAGAGGTAGCAGTCAAGAAATCAAATGATATATTATACTGGCAAAACCTCCTGCAAAAGACCTCTTTAAAGTACTAGAGAACACAAATGTCACTTTGGGGACTAAGGTATGCCTGACCCGACTACTCCATACACACAAAGTTGAGTGATGAACAATGAGGCAGAAGAACTGAGGTCTTTGAATTATGGTGTTGGCAAAGAAAAATGAATATACTATGGACTGCTAAAAGAACAAACAAACCTGTCTTAGAACAAGTGCAGCCAGTGTATACATTAGAAGTAAGGAAAATGCGACTTCGTCTCTTTTTTTTTTTTAAACTTGTGTGCTGTTGAATCGGATCCAAATGGCACAGGAGAGCTTGCTCCTCCTTCTTCAGCAGAGCATCTGGTGGATTTGCCTTTGAGGTTGCAGTGCAGCTTCTTGCCACCAGAATTCCCTCTACAATTTCTTTATGCATTGTAGTTGTTATTGACTGCCTTCGAGTCGAACACGACTCATAGCAACCCTATGAACAAAAGGCTGGGAAACCAAAAAATCCACTTGACTTGCTTCATTGGAATCCTCACTTTACTGAAGTGGTCTGCAATCGAACCCACAGTGTCTAGGAGGCTCGCCTGTGCACTTAAGTGCTGGTTGTTGTTGTTGTTGTTGATGTTGCTGTTGTGGACCACTGAGTCTAAACTGGCCCATAGCTGACCCTCTAGGGGGTTTTCAGAGGCAGTCAATTGCATGGGAGGAGACTGCCCATCCTTCTCCTGCAGAGCAGCTGGTGGTTTCGAACTGCGTGCTGTCAGGATTGCAATGCAACTTCTTGCCACTAGACCACTACGGCTCCTTGTGTGCTGGTATAGACATAAAACATCATGGAAGGGGCACAGAAGAAATGTATACTACTAGTTTCCTCCAAGCTGGACTACTGATGGCTCTAACCAAGGCAAGACTTTTAAACAATATGACTGCAGTAAGCAAATGAGAAACAATAATAGACCAAAAACAATCCTAATAAAATGTGTTCAGAGACACAATTCAGCCCTCAGATGACAAGGTGTAAGGATCAGAGGGAAAGCATGTGCAAAGGCCCCAGGGCTGGAGGCTGTGCAGGGAAGTGAGTGGGCAGTCACATACTCGCTGTCATCGAGTCAGTTCTGACTCAGAGCAAACCCTGATGGTGGACTAGAACTGCCCACAGGGTTTCCAAGACTCCAAGTCTTTCTGAAAGCAGTGCCTTATATTTCTCCTGAGGAGAAACCTTCTGTTTAACAGTTCAGCTCCTTAGCCACTGTGCCACAGGGTTCCTTCCCACAGAGCAAATGTGGAAAGACAGTGACAGATGAGGAGTGAAAGGTCTTGTCGTGTGGGACCTTCAGCTCTTTTACTGAGCGAGACAGAATACAGTGATAGCTAGGAGCAGAATGAGATGACTACTGGCTGCTTTGTGGTCAACAGGTCAAAGGAGGGCAAAGGGCACAAACCAGGTAGGAGGCGACTGCCTTAATCTAGATTAGAGATGACTGCGGTTTAGACAAGACTGCAGAAGTCTTGGGGAGAAGAGGCTGAATGCAGGATACCCCGTGATGACAGAGCAAGCCAAATTTGCTTGTGGGTTAGACAGAGGATGTGAAGGAAGGGGCAAAAGCTCAAATTCAAACAAATTTTAGTCATTTTCCCAAATAGTCAAGTAGAAATGACCAGATAGTTGCTGGATACACAAATCTGGAATTCAGAGGACAGATCCCCGCCAGAGAGAACCCTGAGTGTGATCTGCCCACCAATACAATGGGAAGCTATGAGACTGGATGCCATCAACCAGGAGAGAATGCTCAGCCCTGGGGCATGAATCACTGTTGCAGATAATTTTACACAAAAGTTCTCCTTTCTCCTTCTTCATCAATATAATACTATGGGAATGAATAGGGAGCTCTAATGGCTCAGTGGTAAGGAGCTGCACTGTCAAGCCAAAGGTACACGGCTGGAATCCACCAGGTACCTTAGGGGAGAAAAATGGGCAATCTCCTCCTGTGCAATTAACTTCCTATGAAAACTTGCTGGAGTGTCTGCTATGGTCCAGTTTCAACTCAGTGGTACACAACAACAATATGGGAATAAACAGGAGTCTGATAGCTTAGTGGTAAGGAACGTACTGCCAATCCCAAGGCAGGCAGTTTGAATCGTCCAGCTGCTATGTGGGAGAAAGATGGGCGATCTCCACCTGTGTGATTTACTGCTTCTAAAAAGCTGTTGGAAGGCCAGCTCTGAGTCTATTCCAACTTAATGGCACATAACTACAACACAGGAATGAATAAGAGACCTTGGCAGCACAACAGTTAAGCATTCAACAGGTAACTAAAAGGTTGATGGTTTAGGACCTAGCCAGCGACATCAAAGGAGAAGGGTCTGGCAGGCTGCTTCATAAACACGACCTGTTGTCGTCAAGTTGGCTCTGACTCATAGCAATTCTATCGGACGCAGAGAGCTGCCCCACGGGCAGCTTTTTTTCAGAAGCAGAAGGGTACATCTTTCTCCCATGGATTCCAAGTGCTGACTTTTTGCAGCAGTCCTACTCTGTTATACAGGGTCACTAGAAGGTGCAAAGCCACTCAAAAGCGCCTAACAATGAAATGGAAACAAAACAGTTATACCCTTAAACTATTTCCCAAAATTTGGCACTCCAGACCAAGGGTTGCATAATTTCACCTTGTCCCCAGAGATCAGGCTGAGACCTCCAATGGTAAACCTGTCACACAGTGATACTCACCTTTCACAGTGAGCTGGGACTTCTCAAAAGGTAGGGCCACTCCTGCCCGGCTGGAGCTGGCAGATGCCATGTCATCACCACAAAGCTGTAAGACAATGACAAGCACGGGTTTAGGGAACGAAGATCTGCTAAGAAGATAGGGGAACTGAGCCCAAGCTTAACGCTGAGCTTAAAGAGACAGAAACAAGAAAAGGCACACATGGCCAAGCAACTGTGGCCACGCTACTTCCAACACAGAGTTTGTCTGTCTTTCTCACTTGAATAGGTCTTGGCTCACCTTGGAGGAATATAGGTCCAAATCTAGAGGAAATGCTCTTGGAATTGTATGTTGGGGCAAGCGTAGGGCTCACTCTCCCTTGTCACCTGATGTCCACTGTTTTGTCATTTGATCTGTTTGCTTTGGGGTTGTTTCAGGCAGGAGGGTAAATCCACTCCCTGTCTCCCCGTCTTAGCTGAAGCTGAAGTCTCTTCCCCTCTGAGTCAATCTCACGCTCACAGGTGATTTTCTACAACTTCCTACTTTGTCATTTGGAAAGTACTGCTTCATTCAATTATGCAGCTATTCCAACTGTTGACACATTTCATTATACTGCATCCAAAAAAATCATATTTGTTAATGTCACCACTAGGCTCAGGCGACAGGCCTTTAAGTACTGGGATGCTGTCATGCTCGGGGAGAGGGGATAGAAGTAATCCAAAACATTCATTTTCACTTTAAAAGCTTGTATTTTATCATTGGCAACAGAAGCTGTCAGTTGTTTTCCTTGAAGGAACAGGCACATTTCATTAATTTTCAAGAATGGATCTGCCAAATAGTCAGATTAAATTATTTCCCTTTGTCTTGTTTCTTTTAAGTGAAAATGGTAATCTTTTTTTATTAAAAAAACCAACTAATTCAGTCCATAATTCTAACACATAAGGGTCTGGTGGGATTGTGGGTGTTTTGTTTTTTTCTTTTCTTCAGTGCCCAAAGTTACGTGGTTCGAATCCACCAGCTGTTCGGAGGCAGAAAGATGGGCAATTTCCTTCCATTCAATTTATAGCCTCTGAAAACCCACTAAAGGCTCAGCTATGGTTCAGTTCCAACTCAAGAATACATAAAAACAACACGCAGCAAAACTGTTTTTAAGAGAGCATTCCATGTCATCACACATAGTACCATAAAGATATCTGCCAAACAACAAAAATAAAAAAAAAAACACACACAGCGATTTCTACAGCTATGCCAAGGATGCTGTGAAGAGAAATGTGACGTTCCTTTTCTTCTGACTGTGAGCATGTGATGGGGGACAATTTGGTGGCTACAAACAACACAGTGTGGAGGCTCCCCTGTGGTTCAGGCTAAGATGCTGACACATTTCTTTGGTGCAGAGTGAAAAATCAAATAAAGAGTGGTATGGCCTGATGGGTAGAGTTGCACTGCTAATCCAAAGGCACACAGCTGCTCCTTAAAAAAAAAGTTGGGTCAGTCTGTCCTGACCTGTTCATAGTCTGTTATGAACGTGTAATAAACCTTAGCTTCTTTCTCTTGCTAAAAAAAAAAAAGAAAAGAAAGATGGGCAAACTCCTCCTGTGTGATTTGCAGCCTCTAAAAACATGCTGGAGGTCAGCTATGAATCGGTTCCCACTTGGCAGCAATGAGAATAAAAGATTATGAAAACAGTGTTGGCTTTATAAAGCCCCAAGACTCTCAGAGCTTCCCAGGGGTCCGAGGACCACTTGAGAGAACTTAAATTCACTATGATCGAGTTGGATCTCATCACAGCAAACCTCCATCAAGTTTTTGAGCCTATAAATTCCAATAGGAGAAGATTTTCCATTTTACTCCTGCCAAACCACTGATGGATTCAAGCTAGTGGAGATGTGCAGCCTTTGGATTAGCAGTGCAACTCACTACAAACTATGCTATCAACTATTCAAAGTCTTCATCTCACAGGACAGACTGGCCATGGCCATCACTCTCTTCCATTTTTGCCCTTAGCATCCAGGTCAGTACACCTGCCCAGTGGTCTCTATGCCCCCGCCCCAACCTCTACCTTCCCTTGTCCTCTCAGCCTGTGCCAGAGTTTTTAATCCTAGACCTGTGTCTCTGGGAGGAACATCACTGTTGGACTTGAAACGCTTGCCTTTGAATTGGCAGCACAACTCCTTACCCAGTCTCCAGTGGTCTACTTGGTGGAACCTTCACGCCAGTATTCCCCATGAGTGTGCTCCTGCCTGCCCAGTGACTCGGGCCAAAAGTCTAGAACTCATCCTTGCTCCCTCCTTCATGTCTCCCATGCAATTTGTCAGTTCTACCTTTAAAATACTTAGGAGTTTATAAAGATTGTTGAATTGATTATGCTTTGCTGTGTGTATATCTTCAATTACAAAACAAACAAAACTTTAAAAATTTGTAGGCAAACTATTCATGGCAGAGATATTAAAAACTTTTGACCCAAACCATAGTTAATTTCAAGTAAGAAAAATGTCAGCCTTGAGCATTATGCTCTTCTAAAAACTATTTCTATGGGATCAAGGTGACAACAGCAACTCAAAAGATCTGATAGGATTTTTGGGACAAAGAGTTTAGATTAACGAAGGAGGAATAACTGCATGGAGAGTGTGAACAATGTTGCTGACTCACGCTGTAGAAACTGTTGAATTGGTCTAGCTTTCACGGCACAGTGGGTAAGGAGTTGCAGTGCCAACTCAAAGACAAGGGGTTCAAATCCACCACCTGATCTTCAATAGAAAGATGTGAAATCTCTTCCTGTTCTATTTATAGTCAGTCTCTGAAACCCACTGGAAGATTAGCATTCTAGAACAACAACATATGCTCAAAAACAATATTTTTTTTTAAAAAAAAAGAAAATGCTACAGAGCATAGTTCTACTGTGAAACGTGTGGCCAGCAAGGCACAGAATGGCTTTGACAAAAATAGTTCATTTGCTCAACTATATCGACTGTTGAGTTCAACTACTTGTCACCCCCTTGGTACAAACCACCATCACTCACACACACCCACCTTGGGGTTACTGCCAAAGCCTTCCCTGTTGCTTGTTCTGCTTCTGGCCCTGCTCTCTACTTCCAGATGAAAAGACAATAACATTAGAGTCTGCACCTACCCATCTTGTCAGGCCTTTTTACATCGTGGTGCCTGGGTGTCATTCCCTGCACGTGACCCCCTCGCCCACCACCTCCGACCCACCTCCTCACCGCCTTTATCTCCTGCCTCCACCCTCCTCCATCCACACAGCGTCCTCACCCGCTGGTCCTCAAATACGCCAGTCATACGACTACTCAGGTCTCACACTTTTCTCCCATGCAACTAGAATGTTCCTTCCTCAGAAGAAAGAAAAACAAGATTTTTTTTTCCCCACTGCCTCCAGGCATTTAGTCAAGTGTTACTTTATTTTCCTGTATTTTTATCATACTCTTCTTAAACACGCAACTGAGTTCTCTGAGAGTAAAATAAATATTTATCTCTTAGGACCCTCCCTCTCCAGTTCCACACATAATTTTTTCTTTATTTCTTGGCTATTGTTGCTTTAAAAAAAATCTTTTTGTTTATTTCTTTATGCCACCTTCTAAGAAAGTATTCCCCTCATTCAAGTGGAGCAAAGGAATTCAGGCAAATCAAGTGTTTGTCTTGTATCCTGTCAGAGGAAACAAGATGATGCAGACTTTTTTTGCTAATGACGCAGTTTGGATTTATGCAGTTGGAGCTTTCAGTATCTAAAAAACAGTTTAAAAACTGTTTTTATCTTCATGTCTCAGTCTCTTTAGTATACAGAGTTTAAGAACTATGGATGCTTGTCTCAAAGCTTCTTCCAGTAAAAGTAACATGTGACTAATTTTTTTTTAATTTTTATTATATTATTTTTACGTGTACCGTCAAATCAGATCTGACTGGTACAGGAGGAGACTGCCCCTCCTTCTCCAGCAGAACATCTGGTGGATTTGAACCGTGTACCTCTGGGATTACAGTGCAGCGTCTTGCCACTAGGCCACCAGAGCTCCCTTACATGTGACTAATTTAATAAACCAAAAACACTTCTTTAGTTTGGTTTATGTGTTTTTGGTGACGCATAGTTAGAGTATTTAAAAAAAAGAAAGTGTACCACATCAACGCCACCTTCTCTCACACCATGGCTCCCGTCCTTCTCCCGATTTTTCTTCCTCCTTGGCATGTAATGGTGACATTCCTCTCTGTTTACTCATCTTATTCCATCTCTATCCCTAGAACATAAGATCCATGCAGGCTGAGATTTTTGTCCCTTCTGTTTCCTTCCTACTTTAGCCCCACTAACTAGCATGGTGCCTCTTCTTGGGGTGAAGTCAAGAAATATTCATCACTGAATGAATGAATCTGAGCATCAGTTTTCTAAAATGTAAAAGGATGATGTTTGATCTTCCTTAGAGGACAGTAGTGCTTCAGTGCTGGAATTCTTGACTCATGTTGTCTTAAGATCTATCTTTAAGGAGTAACTAGAGTGCTCCGTAGAGACAACGATGCTCCTTAGAGACAACCTCATTTCACATACTTTGGGCACGATGTTAGAAAGGACCAGCCCTGGGAAAAAGATATCATGTTGGGGAAAGAGAAGGAAAAACCCTCAGCAAGATATACTGACACACTAACCATAACAATAGACTCAATGATGTCAATGATGGGAAGGATGGTGTAGGACAGAGCAAAGTTCAAATTTGTTCTTCACAGGATTGCTGTAAGTTGTTACTTACTCAATGGCACCTAACAACAAAACTGTCTAAGTCATCTAGTGCTACTGTAGCAGAAATACAAGTGGATGCCTTTAACAAATACAAATCTATCTTTTAGCAGTAAAGGTTCTGTCAGCGCTGGAGGAGGAGAGTTCTTGTCTCTTCAGCTCTTGCTTCCTAGTTCCTTGGTAATGTCCATGTGTTCTGGCAGCTTTCTTACTGTCTTTATATCACAAAAGAAACTGACTCAAGTACCAAAATGACAAGGTATGTCTATTATGAAAAGCTAAGAAACGGTTTACACACACATAGACTTATATGTGTGTGGGTATATATGTATAAATATATACATATATATTTTTATTATTATTATTATTAGTATTTTGTGTGTGTGTACTGTCAGATCAAATCTGACAGGTACAGGAGGAGACTATCCCTCCTTCTCCAGCAGAGCATCTGGTGGATTCGAACCATGTGCCTCTGGGATTACAGTGCAGCTTCTTGCCACTAGGCCACCAGAGCTCCTTTACACATAGATTCTTGAATGTCTACTGGGAATGGGAAGGGAGAGAAAGGGGAGTAAAACTTAGTAAAGAAGTTGGATGGAGGGAAAGGCAAAATACATTGTGATAAGGCATTGTAATCGACTAGTTACATTCATTGCAATTAATTGTTATAACGCAAATTAAATTATAGAATTAAATTGGAATTACAATATAATTGCAAACAAAAAATGTTTCTGTGGATTTGTTTACAAAAAATCCACAGAAATTTGTAGTTAAACATCTTCATCAGAATACAGATTTAAGACATCAGAAAAAAATAAAACAGACTGATTGAAAACACATTCTACCTATCTAATTTACATAACAAAGATACCACTATGTCACTACAGCTCCCTAAATTTGGCTAGAGCTTAGGATTTAGAGAACTCATGTGGCCTAGTGGAAAAGGAATTGCACTGCCAACACAAAGGCACACAGTTCAAGTCCACCGGCTTCTCTGGGAGAAAGATAATCTTTCCGTTAATTTACAGAATCTGAAAACTATCTGAAGGGTTATGAATCAGTTCCAACTGGATGGCATATAACAATAACAGAGATTATGATTTACAACACAGTTTAGGGAAAGACACAGTTCAATCTACCACACGTGAGAGATCCCGTTGGATTTTCTGCTGATGCAGCTCAAGCGCAGGTACCACTCACCTGTCAGCAGAGGCCTGTATGTTACTCTGATGCTGAACAGGTTTCAATAGAGCTTCCAGGGGAGCTCTGGTGGCCTAGTGGCAAGGAACTGCAACTACAATCCCAGAGGCGCACGGTTCGAATCCACCAGATGCTCTGCTGGGGAAGGAGGGACAATCTCCTCCTGTACCAGTCAGATCTGATTTGACAGTACACGCACACACAAAAATAATTAAAAAATTAAAAAAAAAAAAAGAGAGAGAGAGAGAAGAGGAAAAAAAAATAGAGCTTCCAGACTCAGAAAAACTTGGAGAGGTCTGGAGAGCTACTTCCAAAGGCCAGTCAGTGAAAGGCCTACAAATGAAAGCAGTCTGATCCTGTTGTGTAGGATGAATAGGGAACGAGTAGACAGTGGCTAATAACAACAGACTAAACTTACTCTGCTGAGGCATTAAAAAGATTAAAAACTCTCTTCCCTACCTAACAAATTAGCACAGAGAGTAGGATTCTGTCAAAACACATTGATGACAAGCCTCACATGGTTCCGGAGGGCCAGCAAACTAGATAGTGATCACAGCAACGGGCTCGAGTGCATCACAGATGATGAGGCTGGCACAGGATAGGGTGGGATTCAGGCCTGTTGTTCACAGGGTCACCATGAGTCACACTCAGCTAGACATTGTTTTAACAATAACAATAAAGCCTCTAATAGAGTAAAAGATGCATATACTATTAGCTACCCTACACTCCCAGGATCATACTCATAGGTGTTTACCATGAGAAAGTTCTCCAACACATACAGAAGAAACCACGTCCAAGGTTGTTCCTAACAGCATTGTTTATGGTAAAAAAAAATCTCAAAATTCACTGCTGTCGAGTCAGAACACACTCAGGGCTGACCCTCCAGAGACTGTCTGAGGCTGTAAATCACACAGGTGGGGACTCTGCCCATCTTTCTCCCGCACAGCTGCTGGTGGATTTGAAGGCACAGCGTCAGGGTGAGCAGTGCAACTCCTTACAGACTGTGCCACCAGAGCTCCCCTATGTTTATACTAACAAAGAATGTATAAACCATCTCACCGGACAGCAAATAGGGAATGGTGAAATTCTACCTAAAGGTTGGTGACCTGGACCCACCCAAGCAGCTCTGTACCTGGAGATCCGCTCCCATCAAGGCGGTTGTTGTGTGCTGTCAAGCTGTAGCGGCCTGCTCTCAGGGCAGCAGTGCAACTTTTACGCCCTAGGCCACCAGAGCCCCTTCCATAAAGATTACAGGTGGCCTAGTGGTAAGGAGCTGTGCCACCATCCCAAAGGTAGGCTGTTCAAATCCCTTAGCTGCTCCACAGGAGAAACATGGGCAATGTCCAATCTACTGCCTCTGAAAACCCACTGGAGGGTCTGCTATGCGTCGGTGGCACACAACAACAAAGGTATGGGCAGGGAGAATTCACGGCATAGTCCGCAGGGAGCTGTGCTGCTAACCCAAAGGTGGCATCTCTCTGGTGGTTCAAATGCACCAGCAGTTCTATGGGAGAAAGAGGAAGAGTCTCCTCATGTGTGTTGTACACCCACAAAAGCGTGCGTAGTGGTCAGAATGAGTTTGTTCCGACAGCGGGGCAATGACTTTTTTGAGTTGTAAACCTATGAGCAGTTCCACCCTGCCAAGTGGGGTTACTGTGAGTCAGAATCAAGCTGACGGCATTGGGCTTAGGTGTGTGAGGTCAGCATGGATTGTGAGGATAGCATGGGACGGGACAGTGTTCAGATTGGTTGTTCACAGGGTTGCTATGAGCCATACTTCACTCGAAGGTACCAAACAATAACAATACAGTACTTGGAATAGGTGAATTCAATCCACATGTACAAATTTCCAACTGTGGTTAACCATTTGGTCAACTGACTGGAAAAAAAAATCTATAAAGGTGATCCAACAGAGTGTGGAAAATATCGAACAATATCATTAATATCATATGCAAGCAAGATTCTGCTGAAGATTATCCAAAAATGACTGGAATAGCACATCAACAGAGAACTGCTAGAAGTCCAGGCTAGGTTTAGAAGGGGTTGTGGTACTAAGGATACTGTAGCTAATGTTAGATAGATCTTGGCAAAGTAGCGAGTACCAGAAAATGTCTATCTGTGTTTGATTGATTACGCAAAGGCATTTGACTGTAGATAATAACAAACTGTGGCTGACTCTCAGAAGAATGGGAATCCCAGAACACTTGATTGTGCTAATGAGAAACCTAGACTTGGCCCAGGAGGCAGTCGTCAGAACAGAGCAAGGAAACACTGCATGGTTCAAAATTGGGAAGGGTATACTCCAGGAATGTGTCCTATCTCTATATTTTCTTCAACCTATATGCAAAACAGATTATCCAGGAGGCTGGGCTGTATGAGGAGAAGTACGGTATCAGGACTGGAAGAAGATTCATCAACAATTTGCGTTATGCAGATGACAACCCTGCTTGCTGAAACTGAGGAGGACCTGAAGCACTTGCTGCAGAGAGTCAAGGACTGTGGTCTTCAACATGGATTGAGGCTCAATATTAAGAAGATTCTCACCACTGGGCCAACTGACAACATCAGGACGGATGGTGAAAAGATTGAGATTATTCACAGCTTTAGTCTGCTTGGTTCCATAGTCAACACTCTTGGCACCAGCAGCCAGGAAATTAAAAGAAGTATTGCGACAGTAAAGTCTGCTGTTAGGGACCTATCAACAATATGCGTTATGCAGATGACACAACCCTGCTTGCTATACATCAGCTGGACAACAAGGAGGATAAAAGAAGAATTGATGCCTTTGAGCTGCGGTGTTGGAGAAGAGTGTTGAATATACCATGGATTGCTAAGAAAACGAGTAAGTTCATCCTGGAGAGGGTTAAATCAGGCTGTTCCTTGAAGGCAAGGATTCTGAGGCTTCGTCTGACATAACTTTGGACATGTTGCAAGGACAGACCAGTCCTTGGAGAAGGATGTCATACTTGGGAGGGCGGAAGGACAGCACAGGAGGGGAAGACCCTTTATGAGGTGGATTGATTCAGTCACTGGGGCAATAGGAGTAGGTGTGTCAGAGTCAGTGAGATTGGCACAGGACAGAGCAGGGCTTATATTGTATAGTTATGTGAGTAGGCACATAACAAACAATGCTATAGGCAGGGGTGGGGGAGATAAGTGGTCCATTTAATGTACATTTAATTTACACTGAATGTATACAACATAATTTATACATTGTTGTGGAAACATACAATATAATAAAAAGATAAAAGCAGAGACAGGAAAATAACCACACTAAGTTTAGGGCCTGTGGGAGTGAGGGAGGAGAGTTGGGGGAAGGGAACTTTACCTGTATCTGCAGTATTTACATTTTTAAAGCAAGTTCTGAAGTACCAACAACAAAAAAACCCATTAGTATTCATTCAATCCAGATGGTGGCTTTCATGACTTTGGTGTCTTATTTTCTGAACCATATCCAATATCTGATCTTTTTCATCATTTAACATTTTAAGGAAAAGAAAAGATCATATTCTTGGGTAATGAAGGAAAGATTAATGGTTCTAAATTAAGCCTGAGGGCTTTCAGTAACAGGGTTAGAGCACTAAAAGCTGGAAATACAATTTTTTGTAGACTTTAATGATAAAAAAAATATTTTAAAAAGCTTTCAGTCTTTGGGGATCCTTTCTTTCCTAAGGCAACTTGACTGAGAGCAGCATTTACAGGAGCTTGCTCTTCATAAACTAAAGACCTCTGCTGGCTTAGCCTTTAGTCCTGACTCTTAGAGAAGAAAGCCTGGACCCCCATGAGGCCTGGCACAAGGGATGAAGCTCCAGCCTCCTGATCCATACTTCGCTTCACAGCCTCAAAATACAATCAATCAGACAAATTCTACAAAAGGCTCAGACAGAAGACAGCCATTCAAGAAGTAAGAAAGGCTGGACATAGCACCATGTTTTCTCCCTCCAATGTCTTTGAAAAGATCCACAGTTTATTAACAATAATCCATGTTATTATGAGGGCCTTTGTCTGGCCTTCCAAATCTAATTAGCAAAATGCCACCTTGACATTACCAAGTAATGTTCAGAACAGGCAAAGAGGCAGAAATCTGTGATTGTCAGGGGCCGGTGGGAGAAGGGCAGATAGGGAGCAACTGCTAATGGAAACTGGGTTTCTTTGGGATAAATAAGAACATTCTAGAATTCTAATTCCAGCAGTGATGATTATACCATTCTGTGCAAACACCAAAAACCATTGTGTTGTACATTTTCACAAAGTGAGTTTTATTTTAAAGTGTGAGAATTCAGAGTTTAAAAAAAAAACAAAACAACTCAAACCAGTAAAATTCTCAGAGATAAGAGAAAATAGTACATTTAAGGAACAAGAACAGAGTTGTTGTTGTTGTTATGTGCCGTTGAGTTGCCTGCGACTCATAGCGACCCTATGTACAACAGCCCTAAACTCGCCCTGTCCTGTGCCAATCGCACTGTCTCTGACACTCCCATCCCAATTATCCCAGTCACTGAATCAATCCACCTCATAGAAGGCCTTCCTCTCCTGCGCCGTCCCTCCACCCTCCTAAGCATGATGTCCCTCTCTAAGGACCGTTTTAAAAAAAGAAAAAAATGAGAGAAAGGATATTCAGAGAACAAGAAAAGGCTTGTGGAAAGGATAGCTCAGGAAACAGATGAAAAATCTGGTAAATAAAATCAGGAAATATACCCAAAGACAGGCCAGAAGAAAACGACAGTAAGCAGGAGAGAAAAGATCTTCTTTCAGTCATGGATTAGTCTGTATTTTCCAATCTATTAGAAGATGCCAAAACAAAAAACAAGGAAGGAAAGGCAGTAAATTGTCAAAGGAATATAAGAAAATATTTTCCTTAAACTGAACAGTATTTATTTTTAGACAAAAAGGGTCCAAATGAAAGTCTAAAACGATGCATGATAAAAGATCACCACCACAGTGCCCCACATGGAATTTCAGAACATGAGGGTGAAGGAATCAGAAAGAGCACGGTATTTTGAGGGAACAGCGAATGCTGGAAGCAAACACAATGCCTTCAGATTTTTGGGTAAAATGACTGCCAATGTAGAAGTCTATGAAAAAGAAACCACTAAGAAAATGATGGCATTTTCAGATGCACAAAGTCTCTCAAAAGTTACTTCCCAAGTTCCCTCTGCTCTCGAAAATTGCTTAAAACCATAAACAGGAGGGAATGAAAGATAAAGGCTAGTAGGCATCTTTGTGGAAGAGGTGAAGGGAGTCCTGAAACGATGATGGAAAGACTCCCACCGCTGGATCCAGGGCGAACCACCCCCACACTAGAGAATCTGCAGGGCGAGACATCTCAAGGAAAGAAAGCAGAAGGTAGATTACAGGGTACATCTCACTACATTGAGGGAAGTCTTCCCTCAGTTCTAACAGAATATCTGCAGCTGAAATCATGACCAAACCCAGGGCCATCAAGGCTACTTCCTACTCACAGTACAGGGCAGAAGTGTCCCTACAGTTTCCACAGCTGTAAATCGTAAAAGAAGCTGACTGACACCTCTTTTCTCCTATTGAGCTGTTGATGGGTTTGAACCAACAAACTTCTGGTTAGCAGACAAATGTGTAACAATTGTGCCAAGGGGGCTCTTGGAAATGATAATGTTCATTGCTGCTAAGCCAATTCCAACTCATAGAAACCCTCTGCACTGGGTTGCCAAGGCTATAAAATCTTCATGGAAGGAGACTGCCCATTTTTCTCCCAGGAAACAGCTGGATTTAAACCACTCACTTTTCAGTCTACAGCTCAATCCAGAAAGCATGACTCTTTACCAGAACTAGACCTAATAATAGCACATGGAAAATTATGCAAATGAAAAAAAGCAGAATAATCTTTTTTTTTAATTCAACAGGAAACAAAAGAGGAAGTTGAATGACATAAGGAGACAGCTGGCAATGAACAGTAGCCACTGTTGAACTGAAATCAGGACTTGACCTCCACAAAAAAGAGAGGTGCACTAGAAACAGGACTGGCTGTGTCTTTTAACTTTAACTGAAATAAGAGTTCATATATCACTGAACTCTTCCTTCTAAAAGAGGCAAGAATAAAACCTATACATTGTAAAAACCAAAATAAAGTGCACAGTTCAGTGGTTGTTCAAAATCTTCAAAGTTGTGCTTGCATCCCTGTCTAATTCTAAAATGTTTTATCACCTTCCCCACAGCCATTAGCAACCATTCCTTCACTTCCTTCTTTCCCAGCCCCAGGGAACACCATGATGCTACTTCCTGTCCCTATAGACTTGCTATTGCATATATTTCTAAGAAGTGAATTGTACCAATTATATTATAACTTCTTTCACTGAGCATAAAGGTCATGCCTGGTGTAGCATGAATCGGTTCTTCATTCCTTTTTACAACTGAACAGTATAATATGCATTCATCAGTTGTTGGGCATTTGCGTTTTAAGAATGACTCTATAAGGGCCCTGAGGGCTGCATCTCTTCCAGGTTCCTATTAATCTTGCCCAGCCCTGAGCTTGTAGACCTACCATCCACCAGACTTTGAGGCTACAAAGGTGCAAGCAACAGGCCTCTCGCCCTCAGGAAGTGCAGAAATTTTTGCCCAGAGACATCCATCCATTTCCGTAAATCCTTGAGCTGCTTGAAGGAAGCAAGCAATCAGAACTTATCATTCCTACTGCCCAAATCAAGTGGCCAGGGGAAAATAAATAACAGGCTATTGGTCCTAACGAGAGCTCTATTGGCCTACTCTATAAAGAGATGTGCGGTTAACTCAAAGACCATACCTCTCTGGTGGTTTGAATCCACGAGCCACTCCCCAGGAGAAAAATACGCAGTTGTTTACATCTTCAGAGACCTGCTCATGAGTTAGCTTAAGTCGGTTCCAACTCAATGGTAATTGGGGTTTTTTGGGGGGTTTTGGGTTTGTTTGTTTGTTTTTGGTTTTTTTTCCCGTTTATTAGTCCAAAAGATAACTAGGAAGTTGTGAAATCTATTCTCCGTGACTCGACACAAAAAATAGATGGTGCTCAGCTACCACTGCTGATCACTCTAAAAAAGGGTCACAGTGTTTTGTTGTTGTGTACCATGGAGTTAGAACTGACCCACAGCTGACCCTCCAGCAGGTTTTCAGAGGCAGTTAAACCAAACGAGATGAGACTGCCCATTCTTCTCTCGTGGAGCAGCTGGTGGATTTGAATCACATTCCTTTAGGATTTCAGCATAGATTCTTACCACAAAACTCAAACTCATAAAGAGACAGCTAGCATTCTGGTCTGACAGACTGGTGAAACTCCTGGAACTATAGCCCTTAGCCATCCATCAAGCCTGGAACTGAAATCACTCCCCAGATTTAAGTTTTGGTCAAACAATATATAGGCCTATAAGGTGATCGATAATATGAGAGAAGAACACACTCCTTAGAAGGATCAGCCATGCAAGATCAAAAGAGCACCATTTTTCCAGCTCAAAAAGCAGCAGGGAGTAGGATAAATGGAGTGAAAACAAGAACGACAAGTGAGGAAAGTGCTATTAAAATATGAGTATTGTAACTAATGTCATAAAACAAAATGTTAGATGAATCTCAAAAACATGGAAAGAACTCAAATGTCCAACCACAATCGAATGGATTGAGAAACTGTGGTACATTAAAATGATGGAATATTATGCAGCAGGCAGGACCAGTGATTTTGAAAATCACTACATACCTTGGGAGGGACTAGAGAGCATAATGCTCAGTGAACTAACTCAGTCCCATAAGGACAAACACTGTAGAAGACTATTATTGTAAAAATGGAACGATAACTAGTAAAACCTGTATGAAGACCCAAGGGGGAAAGGAGGAGCATGAGGATGGGCGGGGTGAGTAATCCTAGGATCACACTATCTGATGGGAAGAGGGAAAAGTAAAGGAAATGGGAAAGATTCAGTGTGCTAAACAATGTATACGAACTTTGTAAGCAAGCCAAAAAAGTTGGATGAATGGAAAACCGATTTGCTCTGAGACCTTTCACTCAAATAACAGTAAACGTGTTTGTTTTTGTTTGTGTGTTTTTGTTTTTTTTAATAAAAAGGGAGACTATGGGCCAGTCTCTGGAAGTAAACTGACTTAACCACTCACTAGCCCTACAGTTATGCTCGGCTGGGTACTTGCCCTCTCTAATTAATCCTCAGTTTCCGTATCTGTAAAATGAACCTACAAATAACTTCATGACATACTGCACAGGTCAAATAAATTCAAGTAAAGCTGCTGGAATACAGGAGCTCAGGGGCCCCTTCAAAAATTATCTACAAACTCAAGCAGTTCTTCTTGATCCTGAAATGACAAGCTCTGGGACAGCTGTAATCTCGAGTCCTGAAATTCTTGACCCAGCTCTGAGTGAGGAAACACTGAGCACTGATCTCAAGCTGAAAGCTCCTGGGTCAAGAGGAGCCAGGAAGGAGGAGGAGGAACCCGCACGGCAGCAGAATCCACCAGCTGCAGGAAAAGAGAGTGAGCTGCTTCTTTCTAACTATAGCTCCACCTGGCAGCCACCTCCAGCGGGATATGCCAGGGAAGGGTCTGCCCAAGAGTCCTCCTTTCCCTCATACTCCCATGCCCTTCCAGTTGCCAATGGCACTATTTTCGTGTTGGTTTTTTCCCTCTGTCCAGCCCTAAATTACCTGCTGCTTTCCTAAGGCCCAGACTGAAAAACAATCAAACTGACCCAAACTTTGCCAAAGACAGTGTGTACAGACAGAGAGAGAGGAGAAGCGGGAGCCCTCTATCATTGGGAGTGCAAAGGAATGGGACTAACCTTCAAATCAAATGAAACTGGAGAGCTGATCAGGTGACAAACAGGAAGCAAGAGGCATGGGTGACACAGAGGAAGAGGCTATGTCCTAGCCCAAGTCAGGCCTGCCCAGCCTAGGTATTTTGGCATTTCCTAGAGGCAGTTATCGCCACTGGACCAAAATCGCCGATTGTTTACCAGCTGGAGAAGAGCCAGACTGGAGGGCTGCAACCTTCCAAGAAAAGATTCCAGCTGGTTCTCTGCTAACAGAAACTAGATCTTCTCTTTTCTCTCTAACTCTCAGAAATTCTAGAATCCATAAGAGACTGAAGTGATTCAAAGCCTCTAAAGCAGCTGTCCGACTGATTCTGGCAGGAGTTTAAGGTCTCACATAGACTACCACGCTAGATACAGACTGAACTACCAATTGAGGGCTTAGATGACCGAGGCTCCAGGCCCCTACGTTGCTTAACCACATGGCTTCACCTCTGTGGGCTTCTGTTTTTCCAAGTATCTTGGTTGTCTGGCTAGCAATACACACTCGAGACATGTTTGGCAAAACAAACATTTCAAAACTCTAAAAACCCATTACCCATCCTTCCTGGAGGTCTCTCGATGGACGGCAGAAAGCCAGACTAATTTCAGAGCCTGGTGCAGAAACTGATTACAGCAGCACTACAAAGGCACACTTGGAAGAGTAGCTGCCTCAAGAAAAAAAAAAGGAAATCCATTAACTTGTGCTTTTTCAGAAGGATCTAAACACAAAAACCAAAATGGATAGAAAACCAAGTTCCCAGAGACACACTACAAGGCTTTGATGAACTTAAAACAACTGCTAGTACAGTAGTACGAGCTGAAATTTTATTTCACAATTTAACTTCCAGCAGGAAGCAGTCTTCCATTGGCAACTTCAGTCTCCTAACTTGAAATACTATGCATATGCTAACAGCTCCCACATGCGTATCTCCAGTCCAGGACCACTGCCAGCCTTCTGTACCTAATTGCCCACAACACCTCCATTTAGACTTCTAACAGGCATCTCGCAGTCAACATGATCAGAGCAGAGTCCCAACCCTGCTCCTCCTACAGCATCCCCCCTCAGCTAATGACCTCCATTCTTCCAGTTGTTCATGCCAAATACCTTGGAGTCATCCTGGACTCCTCTTTCTCTGGCATCCCATATACAACTCGGCTCATAAACAAATTCTGTTGGCTGTACTTCAAAACAGACTCAGAACCCAATTACCTCTCCCCACTCCATCACTACTCAGGCCTTTATTTCCCTGGATGTGCTGGTAGCCTCCTAACTTTCCTCCCTCCTCACAAATCAACCAGAGACTGCTAAAATCATGTCACTTTACTGTTCAAAGCCCTTACCTTGGTGAAAACCAACATCCTTACAACTGCCTACAACGTCCTGCAAGACCTGTCCATCTTCCCTCTGCCCCTCAACATGTCTCCAACCTCAACTCCTACCACCATCCTCCTGGCTGGTCCATAGCATCCTAGAGATGCCCCGTCTTTGACCTTCTGATCTTCCCTCTGCCTGGACCACTTTGTGTCTAGCTGGCTCCTTCCTTCACTACCTCAGATCTTTACTCAACCGTCATCTTCTCAGAGCAACGTTTTACATACCCTATTTTAAATTGGCAGTTCAAATTCACCAGCTGCTTTGCAACAGTAAAATGGGCAATCTCCTGTGCAGTTTATGATCTCCGAAAACCTGCTGGAAGAGGGTCAGCTACAAGTTGGTTCTGAAGGCAAGTTGTTTCAAACTGCAACTCCACCCACCACTCTGCATCCCTCTTGCCTGCTTTCTCAAATTATGGTATTTTACTTCTTTAAAGGAGCTCCTGGTGTCATAGTGGTTAAGCTCTGTGCTGCAAACCCAAAGGATGACTGTTTGAACCCGCAGATCAGAACCCATCAGGCAATCTACAGGACAAAGATGTGTCATTCTGCTTCAGTAAAGATTTACTGTGTTGGAAACCCCTATCAGGCAGCTCTAGTCTGTTCCATGCAGAAAAGATTGAAACTGTCAATTTCAATCTTGCTTGGATCCACAGTCAATATTCTTAGCAGTCAGGAGGTCAGGAGACTATCAAGAGCATTGGGAAAGTCTGTTGTCAGGAAACCCTCCAAAGTCCTAAAAGGCAATGACGTCAGTTCAAAGACTAAGATACACTTGATTTAAGCCACAGTCTTCCCCATCACCTGCCATGCACCTGAAAGTAGGACAATGAATAAGGATGAGAGAAGAACTGATGCCTTTGAATGTGGTGCTGGAGAAGACTGCTGAATGTTCCATGGAATGCCAAAAGAACAGGTATGTCTAGCAGAGTGCACAACCTTGAAAGTGTTCCTTGAAAGCAAAGATGGTAAAGCGTCATCTCATATTTTGGACATGTTACTAGAAGAGGTTATTACTTGAAAAGGGACATCAGGATTGCAAAGGTAGAGGGAGGGTCAGCAAAGTTGCAGAAGACCCTCCACAAGATGGGGCTTGATACAGTGTCTGCAGCAAAATAGTACTTACATGTGTTGAGGATGACACGGATGCCACAGGCCAGGCCAGGGTTCAAATCTGTTGTTCATAGGGTCGCTTTGAGTGATTTTTGACTGGACAGCACTTAACAGTAAGTCTGTTCTACAGGGTTATTATGAGATGGAATTCAAGATGGATAGGGGGTTTTGTTTTGAGGGTGGTGATGCAGTATTTAAAGCAATGGGGGCAGGTGTGTCAGATAAGGTGACATTGGCTCAGGAGATAGGGCAAGGTTCAGAGCTATTGTTCATAGGGTCTCTCTAAGTCCTGGTTTCTTCATCTGTGAAGGTGGGGACTATTCTGGCATTCACAGTATCCTGGTCAAGATTAAGTGAGATATCTGTAGCAGCTCTTGGTAAATGGGAAAGTACTGGAATTAAGTGGAACAGTCTGAGATGTTAACTGAAGCCGTTCTCCTGTGCTGTCCACTCCAAGAGAAACCAATGGGACAAAACAGTGAGCTTGTCTGATAAGGAGCTAAGATAGACGATGCGGGTTCAAATCTCTTACCTGCCACTTACCAGTGTGTGACTTAAATGAATATATTCTCCAAATATTTGCCAAGCGCCCACAACATGCCAGGCTCAGTTTGGTAGACAAGTAAGACAGGACCCCTGCCTTAAGGTATGTGCAATCTAGGAGGTAGGGAGGAAGGAGGTCCTGGGTAGCAAATGCTTAACAGCTTGGCTGCGAAGACGTTGATGGCTCAAATCCACCAAAAAGCACCTCAGAAGTAAGACCTGGTTATAGTTTAAGGAAAGTCACAGCCTTGAAAACACTGGGCAGCACAATCCACCCTACAAGACTCAGGATGACCTTGCTTCCAAATGACTCAGGACCAACTGATAAACAGAATGTTCACTGCTGCCGAGCAGCCTCCAGGTTACAGCGACCTTCTTAGGCTATAAATCACAATGGGACGAGACTGTCAATCTGCCAGCCTTACTAGTTAGCACATTAACACATTACACTTCAGGGCTCCTTATATGGGAAAGAGTAAAGGGCATTAAAAAAGAAAGAGAAATAAACTGTCAAAAATCAATCCGTTTCTCTTAGGTCTGTTTGCTCATTGTGAAATGGGAGTTAACACCTTTGCAGCCTAACCCACAGGGCAGCTATGAATATTAAATGTGCTCATGAAATACTCCAAAAATGTGGACTCAAACATTAAGCACTTATTTTCCCCAACTTGTAACTCAAAATTACGCTGGGTCCTGTAAATGTCCACTTTGAACATTCACTCCAATTACACTGCATTTGTGAAAAATCACTTCACTTTTCTTTTCTTTTAATAAACATAAAAAGGAAGGATAAGGACCTTTCACGCAGACAGCTCATCTCTAAATCGTGATTCAGGTCACAGCTCTAGCGAACACAACACAGATCTCTCAGTCACCCTACCTAGTCAAGATAAGCAGTCACATGGTAAGAGAGGCTGAATAATTTAAACCAAAGAAAGAAAAAGGCAGTGCAGGCCGACACTCTTCTTGTCCAACACCCCTGCAGACACTACAATGTGTTCCTGAGGTTCCGCGAGGTCGCGGTCAATAGTTTAGAATAAAAACCGTTTTAAAGCAGGAGCAAAGTGCCCACGCGCTTTCCCCCCTTTATTATTAAGCCTTGAATAAGACTTGAACTGGGAAAATCTCAAAGAAAGATGTATCTAAAAGGTGAGGTGCTCAAGAAATGGAAACTCTCCCCAAGCAGGACGAAGGGGGGTGTGACGACTGCATAAGGATCAAGATTGTCATTCTTCCTGAAGTTTATAAGCTGAAGGGGACCAAAATCAAAGTGTCTGGTAAAGGACATTTCCAACCAAGAAAAAAGACAAGAGACTCTCAGAAAGGGTTCAGGAAGCATGTCCATGCTCATTCCCTCTCCCCCCCAACCCCCAAGTCAGCATCCGCACATTCTCAAGCACTCGGTTTCAGCTGAGTCTCAAGTCGCCCCTTCCTCCTCTCCAGGTCCCTCCACAAACATCACTCCTTTCTCTCCCTGAGCATTTCAGGTCCTCTTCCTTCCAGGAGAGACCTGCGCCCCTCGGCACCCTCGCCGGCCTCCGCGCCCACCTCAGACCCGAGACCCCGCGCGCAGCCCGCGGCGCGCCCACCCAGCTCGGGCGGGAGCCGGGACACCCCTCCTCGGAGGCCGGAACCGCCGCGCCAGGCCCCTCCCAC
>NW_006399751.1:4401416-4409098 GCF_000299155.1 Elephantulus edwardii
GCCGCGGCGCCCCGAACCCGCGTTCGCTACCTGCCGCGGCCACAGGAGCGGCTTCCAACTCCTCTCCCACTTCCGCCTTCCACCGCCCGCACTCGGGCAGGGTCACGTGAGAGCGCGCGGTCACCTGACCCGGAAGAGGCTGGCCAGGGCGCGCAGGTGTGGGCCGCTGGGACCCGCGCTCAGTTTTTGGCCTGAGTTAGGCTTTTTTAGTGTTTACATCGTTCACATGGGAGGGTTTGCCGCGGGCAGGCGGGTACGGGAGCTCATCCAGTGAAGCTTCAAACCTGTGAAGGCAGTGCCCGTCGTTAGCCCCATTGTACAGGTGACGGAGACAAATCAATGAAGGTAAACAGTGACTTCCAAAGTACAGTGGTCAGATTAAAAACATTCATGTGTTGCTTAATGTCAGTGTCTGTTGTTGCCGCGGTTAAGTGTTACACAGTCGGTTCTGACTCAGAAGGAAACACTGCCCAGGCTTCTTCTAGTCATTGTGTTACTCCATTTCGTTGATGGTCGTCTTGATAGGGTGCTATTAATAAGTTCAGCATTCCCTATATAGGTATCAATTATAAAACTATAGTTTTCTCTAGCCTGCGGGAGTGGTTGCTTGACCTTGGAGTTCTTAGTGTTCTTTCTTTGATCTGTTTATCAGAAGAGGAGATGCATTTCCTAGATTAGCTGTTACCTCTTTGAAGCTGTTTCCCCCAATCATATGTAAATTGTAACAGTCTGCCTGTTTGCCTGGAAAGGGAGTATCTGGGTGTGAATGATTTTCTTTCAGATAAATTCTTTTATTTTACTAACAAAAGTTTTATTATTACTAACAAAAGTAAGTTGGTGTCTCACCCTCCTATAAAAGCCCATGACTACTACCAGATGAGGAGGCAGTCTTGGAGGTGACTCGCTGTCTCCCAGATCTGTGTAATAAAGTGCTTATGGATATTGCAATCCGTTGTCTTATTGCCGACTGACTACGGAAAGAACCTCTTGTGTTCAGTCTTTCTCCTCTGACAGTATGATGTCCTTCTCCGCAGACTGGCTTACATGTTCAGAATACTTGAGACAAAAGACACACTTCCCTCAACACCTAAAAAGCATTCTTGACTGTGCTTCCAAAATAGATTTGTTCATTCTTCTGGAAGTCCTTGGTATATTTAATATTCTTTTCCAGTACAATAGTTCAAAGACATCAGTTTTTCTTCCATATTCCTACTACTTCATTGTCCAGCTTTCACGTGCATATGAGGCAATTTACAATACGACTTTGATTGACGATATGTTTATGTGAAGTTAAAACTTATATGATTTGGGCATTGTCCAAAAACCATATTGTAAACAGATGTATTACAAATGAGGTCTGTTCCTAAATTTGTCTTTTAAGTGGATTTTGTAGGTAAGTCAATGTTGTAATTATCAATCAAATGGGAGCTCTATTGGTAAGGAGTTGTGCAGCCAACTCGAAGGTAGGCAATTTGGATCCACCAGCTACTCTGCAGGTTAAACCCACCATCTACTCTACAGGAGAAAGATGAGTAACCTCTTGTGTGATTTACAACCTCTGAAAAACTGCTGGAGGATCAGCTATGAGTCCATTCCAGTTGGACAGCAATGTATGAGTGAGAAGTCAAATGTTTCTGTTAGTATATAGTATGCAGTATGTATACTTTCTAGATATAAAATGTTAATGTAACATTTCTAGATACAGGAACACTAACAATAATATAGTAACACAATAATAATGTTTTGTGGCTCATTAAAAAGTAGTGCTTGACAACAATCTGGAACAAGGGGTACATTATGGAGTGGATTGGGGGAGCGGATGTTGTGTTGTTCTTAGGAACCATTGAGTCAATATGAACTCCGTCCTATGCGGTCCCATCCCCACACTTCCTGACACTCTAGAGCCTATTGAAGCAGTCACAGTGTCAATCCACCTGTCTGAGGGTCTTCCTTTTTGCTCATCCTCCATCTTTCCAGGCACTGAACATCAAGTGGACTGTCAAAAGAAAAAACATGTCTTGGAGAGGGTGCAGGCAGAGTGCTCTTTGGAAGCAGGATGATGAAGGTTCACCTCACATTCTTCATACTAGGAGGGGCTATTCCTTGGAGAAGGACATGATGAGGGCATAGGGGGAAGAAAATTTTTAACAATTAAAAAAAATAATAAATATTATGCAAAAGCAAAGTAGTGCTTGTTTATTACTGCAGGACATTTTATGTGCCTCTCATTTTCAATTTGATAGGCTTTTGAGGAGTTGAGACCACAGCCATATATGCATATAGTCAATATTAATGATGTATGAACAGACACTATACAGGTCACCAATTCAAAGCCCAATTTCAGATAAACATTGAACCTTTTTCTTTTAGCATATTGTTACTGTTATTGTGGGTTACTGAATCAGAACTAAATCATAGCTGACCCTCCAGTTGATTATTGCCATCTAAAAAGTGCATGGGAAGTGATTGTCCATCTTTCTTCCACAGAGCAGCTAGTGAATTCGATGTGTATGCCTTTGGGTTAGCATTGCAACTCCTCACCACCAGGTCACCAGACCTCCAAGAAAGAACTTAAATTGAAATGGAATACTTAGCTGGCAGGCAAGATAACATAATCACTAAGGTGGTTTTCCCAGTGTGAGGCTTATCCGCTGTACTTTAGATTACTGACCCCTGTTATTTCCCCAAATATGAGATGCTCATCTTCATAATTTATGGTAGTGGGGGACTGTATTTGTACTTACCCCTGAAGAAAAGGTTTTTTTAAAAAAGGGGGGGGAGCTCTGGTGGCCTAGTGGCAAGGAGCTGCAACTACAATCCCAGAGGTGCACGGTTCGAATCCACCAGATGCCCTGCTGGGGAAGGAGGGACAGTCTCCTCCTGTACCAGTCAGATCTGATTTGACGGTACACTCACACAAAAATAATAAAATTAAAAAAGAAAAAGAAATGGGGATGCAAAAGCAACAATGATGTAATGATTTTAAAAAAGTTATTTTGAGTGTACTTTTAGTAAGAAATTTGGTTCCACTGCTCCTTAACCATGGAGCTTTTGTGCCGAGTAGGTAAGAAGTTTTGCTGCCAGTCCAAAGGCATAGCATTCCAAAGGAGGATCAGCTCTGAGTCAGTTCTGACTCCATGCCAATGAGTTTGGTTGATTTATTAACTGTATCAGCTTGGTCTAGAAGCCTTAAGCCATTGTCTGTAAAACAGTATCTTTCTCATAGGGATATTGTGATAATTAGGTTCTTTTCTAACAAGAAGTCTTAATAGTATAGTGGGTTAAGCATTTAGCTACCAGCCCAAAAGTCAGCAGCTGGAATCCACCATGTGGTGGTCTGTTTCCATAAAGATTTACAATTTTCAAAACCCTGTAGATGAGTTCTTCTCTGTTTTACTGGGCACTATGAATCAGATGTCATTCATAAGATTTTCAAGTGTGTGGTATTGGCAGAAGTATTGAATAACCAATGGACTGCTCAACCATTAGTCCCAACGTTTTGTGATTCTTATCCACCAAAAAGCACTTCAGAGGATTTGATGAGCCCTTTCCAAAAGGTCATAGCCTTTGAAAACGCCTATGAAGCAAACTTAATGAGACACATTGGAATTGCCATGTGTTCAGATGTTTGATCTTGTCCAGTCTTCTGAAGGAGCTGAAATTTCTCTCCTAGACATCAAAGTTCAGCCCCGCCCAAATCTCCCTAACAGAGGCGGAGGCGCGCATGCTCTCAGGTGGCCCCCGGTCCGCCAGGTGCAGCCGGACCGCCAGGTGGCGCAGCTGATCGCGACTGCTTTTCCGGTTCCCAAAGGGCTGGTCTGGGAAGCAGGGGGCGAGGTTAAACACCGTGCGCGTGCGTAGTCCGTGCTCGGTCAAGCAAGATGGCGCCCGTGGAGCACGTTGTGGCGGATTCCGGCGCTTTCCTGCGGGACGCGGCTCTCCAGGTACCGGGAACTCCAGGGAGAGGGCGTGCTCCATGGCTGGGGGTCAGACGTTAAGGCAGGCCAGGGGGTTACGTGGTTCGAGAAGGTAAATCTGGCCTGATCCCTCCGCAGGATATTGGAAAGAACATCTACACCATCCGGGAGGTGGTCAACGAGATTAGGGACAAGGCCACGCGCAGGCGACTCGCCGTTTTGCCCTATGAGCTGCATTTTAAGGAGCCCTTCCCGGAGTACGTCCGGCTGGGTAAGTGCCTCTGCCCAGCCTGAAGCTGAGGCCCCCGGGAACAGCTCGGGAACAAGTTGAGATTTGTGCAGTTGATGATCTAGCAGATCGCGGTGGAGGAAGAGGTTGCTGGCGTCAGGAATCGGCCAGGCTCTGCCTTGCGAGTTAGCAGTGTGCTCTCAGGCGTGTCACTCGGACTCTCTAAAGCTCATTTCCCCCACCTGTTAGGGATAATAATACCTATCTCAAGCAGTGAGGAAAACATCACTTAGATATTAGAGAGCTGGACAAAGACTAAGGATGACAGAAGAGTCGATGCCTTTGAGTTGTGCTGGAGAAGACTATTGAACATAGCATGGACTGTCAGCAGAACAAACAGGTCTGTCCTGGAGGGAGAGAGTGAAACCAAGTTGCCCTTGGAGGAAAGGATTTTGAAGCTTCCTCTCACGCAACTTTGAGCATGTTGCCAGGAGGAACCAATACTTAGAGAAGGACATCATGTTTGGAAGGGTGGAGGGAGGAGGAAAACCTTGGATGAGATGGATTGACAACAATAACTGGGGTAGGTGTGCCGGAGGTCACCTGAGATTGGCTCAGGATAGGGCAGGGTTCAGAGCTATTGTGTATCGGGTCTCTGTAAGTTTCAGGCATGTGCTTTGTATGTACTCAATACATTCCTTTAGGTTCACAATAAACCCAATCTCATGCACCCACTTCTTTCCATGCTGTCATCCTCATAGGATGATGATGATTTTGGAAATGCAAGCCAGCCTCAAACTAGAAAAAAGTTCTTCAAATCTCCCTCAAGGCCTGGAAGAAAATGATAAATGAGTATCCTTTAGTTTTAAGGGTCAGTGTTGTTCTTCATAGGGATAACAATTCACGTAATAATTGGAAACGTTTTAGGAATTAACAGACTGTTAGTGGAGAAGTCTGCAGTCAGGGACCTCTCCAGAATGCTGAAAGCAGCAATGTCAGTTTAAAGACTAAGGTGGACTTTTCAATTTACTGTGCTTCTGAGATTTGGGCAGTGAATAAAGATGACAGGAGGATTCAACAATCTGAAACCAAATGTGTGTTGCAAAGTTGACTGGGGAAGGAAGGAAAACGTGCAACAACATAAAAACGAAACCCAACTTTTCTGTAAACGGTAGTTAAAATTATGACCAAAAAAAAAGAGGAGTCTATGCCTTGGAGTTGTGCTGGGAGCGGTAAATATCCCTTACATAATTTGGGTATGTTTAGGGGAGCCAGTCCTTGGAGAAAGACATGCTCAGAACCGTGGTGAGTAATCAAAGGAGGGAAAGGAAGACCTTTAAGAAAATGGATTGACACGGAGATGGTGGACTGTAGTATGACAAGGATGATAGGAGGGTGGCACAGGATAAGACCCAATTCAGATCTGATTGATGTTCAGAGGGTTGCTCTGAGTTGTACTCCATTTGACAGCACTTAACAACTTCTTTTGTGCTTAGCCATTCTGTGAGAAGAAGAAATGCGGTTCTGCTCCTAAAAAGATTGTTGTTTTTCTGTCATTGAGTCAGAACCAACTCATAACTGACCTTCCAGTGGGTTTTCGGTGGCATTCAATCACGGGGAAGAGAATGCCCATAAAGCAGCTGTGGATTCAGTGGGCCAGGTTTAGGCTTGACTGTGCAGCTCCTTACCCATCAGAGCGCTTTCCTGTAAAGATCACTGGCAGGAAAACTCAGTGCTGGGTTTCTCCTGTCACAATAGGGTTCCTAGACCTGAGTGCCCAGAATAAACAGCTTTCTCCTTGCTTTGTGAACTCTCTGACAACCTGTTTAACTTTTCAGAGGAGACCATAATATTGCTTGCTCCCTGAGGTTTGGCTGAAAGACGAAGTGAATTGATTTGTAGGACTGGTAACACTGCTGCATTTATAATAGTAAGAGAAGGCTGATGTAGTGAGTTGCTTCGGGTAGGATGTACCAGTGGCTCCATGGAACAAATATGGGCAGCAATCCCTATATTTTTCCAATTAACAGCCTAGGACCTCGATAAAGGGTCACAGTGAATTGGAACTGGCTGGATGACAGTGAGAATGAAGATAAAATAAGTACCTAGAAAGTACCATTTTAATAGCTATTACAACCCACTTTTTTAGATTTACTTACTGTGAATTGTGCCATCATAGTAGAAGACACCTCCCTGTGTATGTGTCAGAAGATGTTATTATCTATGTCTCAAGAGTGAGTGATATAATAACATCTGTTACTAAGCTCCTGCATTTTCAGAGGTATGTGGTTCATATCTACCAGCTCCTCCCTGGGAGAAGGGTGGGCAATTGACTGCCTTTGAAAATTCTCTGGATGCTAGCTATGACTCAGGAGCACTTAACAACATCAGCAAGCATGGAATATATGTTACATAGCCGGACAGAACTTTTGTTTCATTAAGGACAGCAGTGATGATTGGTTGACTTCTTCATTTTGGAATCTGCTGATCAATTCCATTAATCTGGGTTGATAGACTTAGAACAAAGAATTGTAGAAGCTAGTCTGTTGGTTAAGAGTCCTCATGGCATAATGGTTAAGGCCTTTCGCTTTTGATAGATTGGCAGTTTGAGCCTCCTAGCCACTCTGGGAGAGAGCTAAGGTGATCTGCGTCTTCTGTTGTCTGCCCTGGAATCAAGTTGATGGCAGAATGGTTTTGGTTTGGTCTTCGTTCTTCTCCTTTACTCTCTAAGGACCTCACAGGAACCTAACTGGCATGGCTCTGTGGTGTAAAGTACAAAGTTCTTAACTATTGAGTAAGAAAAGTTCAAGAAATGGATGAAAGTTTGTTTTCCTGGAATACGGACCCTTTCTCAGTTGTGCCGTTTTCCCTGTGGTTGTTCCAGGCTAAGGGCTCAGTTGCAGACTGAAATGGTGCTTTGAATCCACCCAGCCATTCCAGGGAAGAGACCTAGCCTTCTGCTCTGTAAAAGTTACCTCCAAGAAAACCCTATTTGAGTGAACGGAAAGAGGGTATAGCAAGGGTTCAATAAGATGTTGTCAATAATGGCACTTAAAGTCGTAATTAGAGTATTCTAGTGGCTTAGTGGTAAGGAGTTGCATTGTCAACTCCTTGTCAACATTCGAATGTGGTTCGAATCCCCTAGCTTCCCAGAGGGAGAAAGATGAGCAGTTTTCTCCTGTGTGATTTCCTGCCTCTGAAAACCAGTATGGGGCCGTTCTGACTTGACAGATAAGAACAATTGTAATTAATGTTATAAAATTAAAAGTGTGAGCGCTTGAATGATAATCCGTTTTAAAAATATGTTAACCCCTTTTAAAAAAAGAAAATTCTGTTGCGCAGTTCTGCTTTGGCACATGGGATCCCTATGGGTTGGAACCACTGGCAGCAGCAGTGTTCAAGGCTTTTGCCAGTTACTGAAGTTGAGAATCTCTTTTTACAGTGACGGAGTTTTCAAAGAAAACTGGAGACTATCCCAGTCTCTCTGCCACAGACATCCAGGTGCTGGCGCTCACATACCAGCTAGAGGCAGAATT
>NW_006399751.1:4409403-4457679 GCF_000299155.1 Elephantulus edwardii
TGGGGGGGGGAGAAGGGTGCAACAATGAATGAATGGAATTCCAAAATCTCTGTAGATGTTCATTGAAATGAAAAATAAAGAAATTAAAATAAAAAAGAAAAGAACCTTGGTGGCATAGCATGCTACAAGTTAGACTGCTGACTGAAATACAGCGAGTCCAGGCCACCAGCCTCTTCTCAGCAGGAAGACAGGCAGCCTCGTCCCATAAATATCCTCCTATACATCAGAGGCAGTGTGATTGGCACAGGATAGAGCAGGGTTTAGGACTGTTGTACATAGGGTCGCTATGAGTCACAAGCGACTCGACGGGACATAACAACATAACGTACAGACCCAGAAGCCCTGTGGGGTGGAGGGTCTGCAAAACAACCATAAAATTATTATTACTCCTCACAGTTATTAGTAGTTTCTCAGTATCACCAAATATTCAGCCACTGTTCACATTTTCCAATTTTCCTATAAATACAGATATTTTTTTAAACTTGATTGGAATTGCAATCTAGTTCCATATATACCAAGATGGCCATATATGTGATTGAGGAAATATGTCTCTGTCATAGGTTACCAGGAAAGTTGTTTAAATTGGGAGAAGGGGTGGTGAAGTTTGCAGAAAAAAGTGAAAAATCATTTCTGCTCCCCTTTTTTTTAAAAAAAAAAAATTTACAGAGAGAGAGTTCTTTATAGAAGACAGAACTGCTAAGTGGCTTGCTCTCCCAAACACACACACCTGTCTTGTTAAAAACTCTTGGTATCTACTGTGTTTTTAGGGACCCAACTTGGCTAAATTGAAGAAACTGATGGATTTATACCTGGGCCTCTCACTGCCTATATTTTCCATGCCAGAGAGCTTTTGACCTGATAATCAGTTTCAGATTATCTAGACAAAGAATTGTCTGATCGCCAAATTTATAGGCGCTCATTCCAGTGCTCAGGAGAACTTCCTGTTTTTAGCTAGTTCAGAGTCCTTTATTCTATGGCAGTCAAACATCGCACTCAAAGTGCACTTACATGTGCTGACATGAGATGGGTTGGGGAGTGTTTTCATGTGGATCAGACTTCATGGCTGATTTGACATCTTCAGTGATGACTAAAAATTGCCCTTCACTGAGCCATTTTGGTAGGAATTAGGTTATTTTGTATCAAAAATGTTACAGTGGGTGGGTGAACTCTGGTGGCTTAGTGGCAAGAAGTGCACTGCTATACCAGAGGTGAGTGGTTCAAATCAACAGATGCTCTGCTGGAGAGAAGGAGGGACAATCTCCTCCTATACCAGTCAAATCCTCCTCCTATACCAGTCAAATCCAATTTGAGAGTATACACACACACAAAATAAAAATTTAAAAAAAAAAATGTTAAAGTGGCATTTTCTCTGATCGAGCAGTTCCATTTTATTTGTCCTTGGGATGTCCGTCCAAGCTTTATAGATAGTGGTGTGTATTCCAGCTTTATGGGCATACAGTGGTGAAAAGCAGAGTGGTGGTTCAATGGTGGTGGTATCATCATAGAATATGGTCCAATTAATACTGACTTTTTATGTCTTTTTAACCAGAGGGAGATACTTTGGGGCTTTTTTGTCTTGAATTTCAAAGTTGTCACTCTTTTTTTGTTTTAGATTAAAGTAAGCTCATCTATTCAGCACCCAGAAACTCCTCTACTCATTTCCGGTTTCCATCTTCCCTCAAAGGTAATTTGTGACATAAGTTGGGCTCTCATGCTCTTTTTCTGTCCTTTGTCTCTTTACCAGAAACTATACTTAGTTGGACATTGGCTTTTCAGCCCTGCCTGATCTGACTTCCATGTCATACGTGTTGTCCGTCCTTTGTTAATCTTTCTATCTCAGCCTAAGCCCCTGAGAGAAACAAGAGATCACGGATGCCCACCCAGTGAAGCCGAGAACGCAGAGTTTAGTTCCTTCCTGTTCTGGAGAAATCCTTTGCCCAATATTGATGATGAGCTTCAGGAGCTGCTGGTAAGGCCCTGATGCCTGCTCTGCCGCTCACAGCACAGTCTCCTCTGCTCCTTCTGTGGGCTGGTGGTTGATGATTATTTCTCTGTTTTAGCTTGACAGCAGTGAAGCTCTTCCAAGTGAGGAGAAGGAAGCAGAGAATGGATCTGAAGACAGGAAAGATGAAGATAGTGATAGTGGTGATGGTGATGATGATGATGGAGGTGGGTGGATAACCCCCAGCAACATTAAGCAGATCCAGCAGGAGTTTGAGCTGCGCCAAGTCCCAAACAACGTACGAGTTGGCTGCGTGACGACAGACTTTGCCATGCAGGTAAGCACTGCAGATGGCATGGGCCGGTCCTAGGCCGAGCTTCCCACCCACCTGCAGCACTGGTCACTTGGAGGATTTTATCCTAGAAAATGATAAATGTGTTTCATAAATCTCTGTTTAGTGCTCATGATCTGTTGCCTCGCCACATTTCTGATGTTCTGTGCTTAGTTAGGGACTTGGAGGAGGAGGTCTCCAGCCTGGAAGTGTGTATTTTTCTGTAGCTAATAAGGGGCCTTCATGAACTGATGAGCACAGACCATGGAGAAAATTGGGCCCTCGTCCTGTTTCACCTATCAGGAGAGGCACCCTACAGCTCCCTTTTCCTTAGCAAAAGCGCTTAATAAGCTGAACCACAGTATGTGAGGTTGCTTTGATGGTGGTTGTAAAGCTGACAGTATGAGGAACTTCTCTTTTGCCCTGAGTTCACTTGTGTGCTCCCTTGTTGGTTGCAGAACGTTCTGCTGCAGATGGGGCTGCACGTGCTGGCGGTGGACGGCATGTTGATCCAGGAGGCCCGGAGCTACATCCTGCGCTGCCACGGTTGCTTCAAGTAGGTAGCCAGTAACCCTGGACCCTGGCGTGGCCCTCCTGTGAGCTGCTTCTCATGGAATTTACTTGACGCACACACTCCGTCTCGTCAGTCTTCTGGAGACTGGCTCTGCCCTCACTGAGGCACTGAAGCCCCTGGATGGAAGCCACTGGTGACCTTGCCTCACAAACTTAGGACACTTTTCAGCCTTCATCTTAGTGGCATTGGTTTAGGGGTCTGGGTTCTGGAACAAGTGAGGTGTGATCCTTTGAGGTTCACACTGAAATGTGATGGGTGAGATGGGGCCTGGGATTGGCTTTAAGACAATAAGCAAATTGAGGGGGGGTTAGAGCTGAAGATGAAGCTAGATTGTCAATTGAGAGTGGGCAAAGCGGAGTCATGGGGTTACTTGGGTTCTGTGACCCACTTTATAGTCTATGTTTGAAATTTATTTTTTAAAATTAATATGGCTCAGGCACCTCCAAATTGCTAGACCTTGCAGCTTTACCTTGAAGAGTGGCTTTGGGGACTTGCACTGGGGTGGCTTCCAGTCTGGATTTGGTGGCTGTTAGGGATTAAATGGTGTATTCCAATTTATGTATTGTAGATCCTAACCCCTGGTAATAATCCCATTTAGGAACGGGTCACATTGGTTATGTTGATGAGGCAAGGTTCATATCTGGTGCATTTCCATCTCTCCCCATCTCTGCTCCTTTGTTTACTCTTTCTTATCTTGAGAGAGATGGGGAGAGAGATGCCAAGCCAGGAGAGTACCCAGGAGAAGCAGCTCCGGGAGTCAGACAGAAACAGAAAGCCTTTCCTGGCTGGAGTCACATCCTGAGTTTGGGCTTTCTGGCCTACTCAGAAAATTTCTATGATAAAACCACTCACATGGAATGTTTTCTCTCACAACAGCCTCACATAAGGGGGCTGTGATCTGGGTCACCTAGTGGTACCCCGCCACTTGGGGAGGGGGGAGACTGCAGAAAATGTTTCCAAAGCTGCCAGGTATCTCCTGCTGGAACTTTGTTTACCTGCAGCCTTAAAAATCACCAGGACTCATGCGCCTAGAAAGTTTTTTCTTTCCCTTACCTCTGGCCCTGCTTACCATCTTGTGACTTAAGTCAGGAAACAGCCACTTCTATACAGAATCTCTGCATTCTGGATCATTCTGTTTCCCAGTGCTTAAATGTACCAGGCTCCTAACAGTAAAGCTCTTTGTTTCATGAAAACTCATTAAGTCTCCACCTCCAACTGCACTGTTAGAAAAGCCCCAGTTTCCCCAGGGGGATGTCCATTCTCAGGAGCACTTAAGGTGGTTCTCCCCCAGGACGTTAGCCTGAAGGAACAGGGCACTAGTTTCCAAGCACTCGTGGCACTGGAGGGACTAGCTAGTAGGGGCTAGTAGGCGAGGACTGGGATCTGCCCTCGGCACGCACTCCAGGTCTGCCTTCATCGCTCGTATGGGGTGATGCATTAGTAAGTGCTTGGCACCTCCAGACCGTCTGGTTAACAGCCATGCTCATGTAGGGACACAGGATGAGTTGAGCTGTGAAACAATTTCCCTTGAGAAAGCACTGCACTATTAACGTGATGTTTTCTGGAGCCAGATTGATTGGAGTTTTTCTCCCTGGAATTGCCACACTTACCAACCTGCTTTGTCATAGTTTCCCAGTCTTTAAAATGAGGCTTGTAACAACCCCACGAGGTTGTCTTGATATTTGACTTTGAGAATGATGCAGTGTTCATCAGTAACATGACAACACCAGCTTTCTCATTTACTTGTTGTTTTGCTTCACAATGTGACCCTCATGGTGATGCCTGTTCCTCTGTGCTGAGTGTGTCTGGCTTCCGTTCCCAGTTGTTTTCTTAGGCCCATCATTCCCCGTGCTCTGGGGCTAGGGTACACTCCCTCACAGCGCACCTCTGTCTCTCCCAGGACAACGTCCAATATGGACCGAGTGTTCTGTTCCCACTGTGGAAACAAGACCCTGAAGAAGGTGTCTGTGACGATCAGTGACAATGGCACTCTGCACATGCACTTTTCCCGGAACCCAAAGGTGCTGAACCCACGCGGCCTCCGGGTGAGTGTCTGCCCCTCTTCCAGCCAGTGGGACTAAGGTGGGAAAACCCTGAAGCCTTAGAGCCAGATCAGGTGGACAGAGGACTGAAAGCCCTAGTGGTCATCACCACAGGCACTAGGCACCGAGAGATGGGGAGCTGGTACAGTGCAGCTTCCATGTTTCTTGAGGAGTCTGGGATCTAAGTAACCAGTAATTCTGTTAATGACAGTTATGTTGTTGTGTGCTGTCAGGCCAGAACCCACCCATAGCTGACACTCCCAGGAGGTTTTCCGCAGCAGTAAATAATACCGACAGTTACCAAAATCAAGATCATTCCTTTTTAGACTTTTCTGTTTTCCTTCATAGCACAGAAAAAGGCCCAGGTTAGGGTCACTCCTTGCATTTAACTTGTCTTTTGTGCTACAACAGTTATAGTTTTTGCTTTTCCACGGAAAGTAGTGAATTCACAACTCAGGCAAGTGGTTTGGCCTCCCTGAGCCTCCGTGGGGTGAGGATCAGGTGAGAGGGTTGCATGTCCTGTGCTGAGCACCTAGTAGGCAGTGCCCTGTCGGGTCAGCAGCATAGTTGGTTGGCTGCAGTGAAATAGTGGGGGGGTGTGGATGTGTATTCTCTTAACGACTTTTTCTTCATATTCACAGTATTCACTTCCTACTCCTAAGGGGGGCAAATATGCCATCAACCCCCATCTGACTGAAGACCAGCGCTTCCCTCAGTTGCGACTATCTCGAAAAGCCAGGCAGAAGACCAATGTGTTTGCCCCCGACTACATAGCGGAGGTGTCTCCCTTTGCAGAGAACGACATCTCCAGCCGGTCAGCTGTCTTGCAAATCCGAGATAGCAACTTGGGGGCTGGGAGGAGACGGTTAAACCCCAACGCTTCCAGAAAGAAGTTTGTGAAGAAAAGGTGATGTGGACACTGCCTCAGGCACATTGGAGTGCAGCTGGCTGAGGAGTTCTGGTGTCTCCTCTCCCAGCTGTGTCGTCTCCACAGCCATCTGGATGTGAAGATGGGGCTGAGCAGACAGTGCTGCTTTGTGACTTGCCATGGTGTGCTGGGTTTGTGGTAGGACTGGGCCACCCTGGCCGCTGAACTTCCAGAAATCCTGAATTCCTGGCACCCCGAATTGAACTGGATAGAAACAGAAGAACAATCTCCAGAAATATCTCTTCTACCTTTAAAGAGCGATTTTTCACATATTTTCCTAATAAATGTGGTTGCAAACTTCTGGGTGTTTTTGGCTTATGGATAATTTAAAGACTTAACATTTAAGGGATATGCTGATAAAGGTCTGATATAGCCACACCATGTGGCCCTTGTTCCTTTTACAGTTGGTTTCAGAAGTGGGATTCCTTGCAGTGGCTCCAGATACATGGAAAGGTGCGATTATAGGACCCTAGCAAATTAGAGTCTTGGAAGTGCAGTTAAAATGTCTACTTTTGCTTCAAGTAAAATAGAAAAGTTAAATAGCTTTTGACCTAAGAAAAGGGCACATGAATAAGGGTGGAAATGAAGTTGAAACTTAATTCCTTGAAAGTTCTATGTGTTAAAAATTTTGTGGTTTTAACTGCATATTGCTGTTAAGATAAACTGGATAAATAACTAGGGGTTTTGTTGACTTAATTTTAAGATGTGTGATATAAATGATTACTGTTGTTATATACCCTCCAGTCATCTGTGAGTCATAGCAACCTTGTGTACAACAGGTCTGAACCCTGCTCTATCTTGAGCCAATTTCATTGTCTCTGACACACCTTTTCCCATTACTCCAGTCACTGAGTCAGTCCATCTCATCCAAAGTCGTCTTCTCTTGCACTGTCCCTCCTCCAAGAACCGGTCCCTCCTTAAAACATATATCCATTTTTTTTTTTTAGGGAGCACTGGTGGCCTAGTGGCAAGAAGTTGTGCTGCAATCTCAAAGTTGCGTAGTTTGAATCCACCAGCTGCTCTGAGGGAGAAGGATGGACAATCTCCTCCCCTGTGATTGACAACATATATCCAAAGAATATGAGAAGGTCCGTCAGAATCCTTGCCTCCAAGAAGCAGCTTTGTTTTTCCCTCTCCAGGATGAACTTGTTTGTTCTCTTAGCAGTCCATAGTATATTCGATACTCTCCTCCAGCACCACAACTCAAAGGCATCTAGTCTGTCATCCTTAATCATTGTCCAGCTCTCTGTTGCATAGCAAGAAACTGCGAAGACTGTGACCTGGATCAGGCACACCTTAGTCTCCAAACTGACACCACTGCTCTTCAAAACTCTGGTGAGGTCCTTGACAGATTTTCCCAATGCAATTTATCTTGTGATTTCCTGGTTGCTGGTACCATGTTGACTGTGGAGCCAAACAAGCTGAATCTGCTAACAATCTCAATCTCTTCACTGTCTTATCATTGATGTTGCCAATTGGCCCACTGGTGAGAATCTTTTCTCAGTGTTCCATCAACTGCAACAATTGGTAGAAGTCATCTATTTTTGTCTCTTTGGCTCTGGTTGTTGGTACATAGTGGTATTCACAGGTCTTTGTGTATGATGTGGGTGCTGTCAAATATGACTTAATAGTCATGCCTCAAACTGACATCATTATTCCTCAGTAATTTGGAGCAGTCTCTGAAAGCAGACTTTTTTTGTGCAATACATTTCCTGATCTTCTAACTACTGGTAGCAAGAGTTACCGAATGCGGACCCAAGTAGGATGAAGTTGAAAATTTTAATCTCTTCATCTATCATGATGCCTGTTGGTCCATTGGTGAAAATTTTTGTTTTCTTGACGTTGAGATGCAATCCATATTAAATGCTGCATTCTTTGATCTTCTGTGGCAAGCTCTTTGTAAGTCCTCACTTTCAGCAAGCAAGGTTTTGTCATTTGCGTAACAAAAATTATTGATGTGTTTTCCTCCAATCCAGATGCCATATTCTTCATAGAGTCCAGTTTCACAAATAATTTGCTCAGCATACATACTATATAAATATGGAAAGAGGATAAAACCCTGATGCACACCTTTTCTGATTTTAAGCCAGGTAGGATTCCCTTGTTCTGTATGCACTATAGCCTCTTGGTTTAGGTCTAAGTTTCACACAAACACAATGAAGTGTTCTGGGATTCTCATTCTCAATGTACTAACCAAAAAAGTTAGTGCTGCTCAGCTGTGAACAAAAAAAAGAAGTTTGTAAAAAATTAAAAAAAAAAAAAGTTTGTGATTCAAACCCACCAGGAGCCTCTGTAGAAGAAGACCTGGTGATCTACATCCGTAAAGATTACAATGAGGAAAATTCTGTGGGCCAACTTTACTTTGTCACAGAGGGTCCCACTGAATCTGAATCAACAGCACAGCCACATTCCTGGAGGAAGGCAATGGAAAAGGTATTGGCTACTGCCACCTACAGGCCACTTGTGAAAGAACAGTTAAATCCAATTGTACATTTAGAGTTTTCTCTAATGTTCCTAGAGCATGGGGGAAAAAAGAGGAAAGAAGTCCCGTAATTATGGTCAATCTCAACAATACAATTATTTTCTGCCTTGGTATTTCTTATGATCAAGAGAATTAAAGTTATAGAAAAGGCAGCCAAGGAGAGAGCTGCTGGGTTATCTTCACCCTTATTTACCATGTCATCTTTAAGTTCCTTTCACTCAGCTGCCAGTCTACTCATGAAGGTACAAAATTTTATTTAAAAAGACTCAGGAGATTTGTAACTGATCTATGTATAATTCAACTTTAGCACCTGTCTCCATTAACTTTACTCGAGCTACAACCTTCACCATGAAACCCCATGAGTTTTCCCAAATCAGACATGGGCTTCTTGAGCATTTTTACTTTTCTAGTCAATACATCATAGAGAGGAGAAACAGGCTGGCAAAACTTTTTTGTTTCTTTCCCAGTAAGTACTGTCTGGAATCAATTTGTCTGGACCATTTCTTTCAAGACATTTGTTTGTACCTTTCCGGTCATGATTTACATAATTTTCTTCTGGGTTTGGTTGGCATTTTGTTGCTTAGCATAAAGTCTTCCAACGTTGATTGTTGTGGTTATTAAAAAAACAAAAACAAACCCCAAACCCAACATAAAGCAGATAAAGCAAAGAGCCACCAACATGAGCGTCAATCACAGTCTGCCATTTTTTGGTCACGCAGCACATTTTGTCCCTAGTAAGATCCGTACCATGGAAGTTGAAGGTAATGAGGTAGTTTTTGTCCTCAACATCCTCAGTAATGAGCTTTTCTAAATGCTTTTGTCATTATGTATATGAGCAAGGCTCACCTCAAAACCACCACCCTTGAGGCCATCAGATACAATTTTGGTTTTCTGAATTCTTGTGACCAAGGTTTTCAATATTTTTTATAATGAACATAGCTAGTGCCTTTAAATCATACCAATCTTTTTTTTTATTTAATTTTTTTTATTTAGTTTATTTTTCATTTCAATGAACATCTACAGAGATTTTGGAATTCCATTCATTCATTGTTGCACCCTTCTCCCCGCACCAACACCCCCACCCCGTTTGCTCCTATCCTTGAAAAGCAAAACTCCCTCATTGGTACACAATCCCCCTAATTTTATTATTTTTGTGTGAGTGTACCATCAAATCAGATCTGACTGGTACAGGAGGAGAGTGTCCCTCCTTCCCTGGCAGAGCATCTGGTGGATTTGAACCGTGCGCCTCTAGGATTGTAGTTGCAGCTCCTTACCACTAGGCCACCAGAGCTCCCCTACCAATCTGTCTTAGGAAATGGATCAACCACTTTCTTCCTTGCTCCTTTTTTTTGCCATAAGGCACTGTTCTTGCCAATTGCCATGCTGCTACTCCAGAAAACTAAAAGTTTAAGTCAATATTGTTGAGATATAAAAGATATTTTAAAAGCAGAAATGAGGTAACATTTATGCCAAGACACATGGAGATCGCAAAAGAATCTGGAGGCAGAAGCTGAAAAGAACCTCTTCCAGAGCCAACATGGAAAACTTTTCCCTGAAGCTTTATCCTGAATTCAGACTTCTAGTCTCCTGAACCTTCATTATGCAGATGATAAGATCTTGCTTGCTGAAAGTGAGGAGGACTTGCAGCGCTTGCTGCACAAGGTCAAATACTGCAACCTTCAATATGGATTGCATCTCAATGTCAAGAAAACAAAAATCCTTGCCAATGAATGGATCAATAGGTAACATTATAGATGGAGAAAAGATTGAACCTGTCACCAACTTCATCTTACTTGGATACACAGTCAATACTCTGGAACCAGCAGTCAGGAGATCAAGGGAAATATTGGACAGGGAAAGTCTGTAGTCAGGGACCTCTCCAAATTATTAAGGAGCAATGGTAGTGGTTTGAGGACTAAGGTGTGCCTAAGGCCACAGCCTTTTCAGTCACTTGCTATGCTGCTAAGAGTTAGTGAATAAGAATGACAGAATTGATGCTTTTGAGGTGTGGTGCTGGAGAAGAGAGAGTAATGAGTATTCCGTGGACTGCCAGAAGGCATTCTGGCTGCACATTTTCCAAGATAAATCTGTTTCTTCTTTTGGGATATTCAGTACTTTTCTCCAACACCACAGCTCAAAGGCATCTATTCTTCTATCATCCTTATTTACTGTCCAGTTCTCAGATGTGTAGCAAGTGATTGAAAAGACTATTGTCTGAATTAGGTACACCTTAGTATTCAGACTGACATCATTATTCTTCAGTATTTTAGAGAAGTACCTGAGAGCAGACATGTCCAGTGCAATAAATCTGACTTCCCGACTGCTTATACCAAAGGTCTTTAGATTGTTGATCCAAGTAAGATGAAATCATTGACAACTTCAATCCTTTCTCCATCTATCATGATGTTGCCTATTGGTCCAGTGGTAAGAATTTTTGTTTTCATGATGTTGAGATATAATCCACATTGAAGGCTACAGTCCTTCATCTTTGGAAGCATGTGTTTCAAGTTCTCATTCTCAGTAAGCAAGGTTGTATCATATAGATAATGCAGGTTATTGATAAGTCTTCCTCTGATCCTGATGCCACATTCCTCCTCATCCTCATCGAGTCAAACTTTACAAATCATTTTGTGGATCAGTGTTAAGAAGATGCATTGCAATCTCAAAGGCATGCAGTTGGAAACCACTAGCGGCTCTGCAGGAAGAAGATGGACAATCTCCTCCTGTGCAATTTACTGCCCCTGAAGACCTACTGTAGGAGGGTCAGCTATGAATCAGTTTCAACTTGATAGCATACACACACACACCCAAAAAACAAAAAACCCTAGAGACAAAAAACCCTATGGTAGGGGAGCTCTGGTGGCCTAGTGGCAAGGAGCTGCAACTACAATCCCAGAGGCTCATGGTTCGAATCCACCAGATGCTCTGCCGGGGAAGGAGGGACAATCTCCTCCTGTACCAGTCAGATCTGATTTGACGGTACACTCACACAAAAATAATAAAAATTTAAAAAAAAAAAAAAAGCAAACCCTATGGAGCAGTTTTACTCTGTCATATGGGGTTGGAATGGGTTGAAATTGGCTCTGTGATACCTAACAATAACAACCTATCTGAGACCTCAGCTGGAAGACTTGATGGTTGGGGGTTGGGTTCATCTGGATTTATTCACTCAAATGCCCTGTGGTTGATAAATGGCCACAGAGAGAGACCTCTGATGGGTGGGCGGTTGTAATACCCACAAGTGGCCTCTTGTAATAGTCTGGACTTCCTCACAGAGCATGGTGGCTGGGTACTCAGGGCAAGCTTCCCGAGACAGGCTCAGGCTGAAATCCTATCATCTTTTGAACGAATGTTGGAAGTCACATAGCATCACTTAGTCTGCATTCCAGATAGAGCATATTAAAAGGAAGAAAAATTAGATTCCACATTTTGAAGGGAGGTATTGCCAAGGCTTTAGAAGAGCAAGTGAGACTGAAAATACTGTGGTCACTTATGGAACACAGGTCTGCTGTATGGTCCACTCACTGGTATTAGAAGGTCAGCTCCCTGAATGCAAGGACTGTATTTCATTTATGCTCCATCCTCACCATGAACAGTGCTTGGAACATGGTAGGTGCTCAAGAAACATCTACTGTAGCAGATAGTTGGTACATTATTTTAGTTAATATATGTAACTCCTCCTGTCACTTCACTTCAAGGTGTTCTGACTAGCTGTCCATGAAGCTGACTCATGTGAAGTCCATCTGTAGGGATTGACAAGGTTAGTGTAGAAGTGCCAGGGGCTGTCTTTAAACTTGGAATAGATCTTTTAAATTTTCTAGTTCTACTACTAATCAAGAACACTATGCTGTGAGCATTATGATCAAACTAAGGAGAATGCCCAGAGGTCCCCAAGTGGGGCCAGCAGTTCCCCTGAGTCAAGAAAACCAAGCTAGCAATCCAGGGAGGTGAAGATGGCTACAGTTTGCAAGACAGAGTACTGGAGAAGAGAAAACATGACAGAACATTCTGGACACATGCAGAGCGTGTCCAGCTTGAGTGTGAAGCTAAGAAATTATCAGCACATGTATGTGGCTATGCCCATAGTCAACAGAGGCAAAGCAAACAATCCTTAGAGTTTGCACAGGCCAGGACTGCTTGGTGTTCCTTCTAGCCAATGGAGAACTCCCTAATTCATGAAGCATCAGAGAACTCAGGAGCAGGGAAATCATATCTCCGGACAAAGGTTACTCTGGACCTGCCCAACAAAGCAAGGTTCAAATAGCCCACAATTTAATAGCCAGAAGAAATCCTGGGGCCCCATCCAAGTAAAGAGCCAAGAAATTCAACCCTAACCTTTGTTTCAGGGGCAAGGCATGAGATAGAAACCTTGGCATGCAGGGCCAACCACAACTGTAGAGACATACACAGGCTTGTAATAAATCTGTAAACTGGAACATTATAATAAAAGGAGCTGTGTATCCATGTTTAGTAAACTGTTAATCTCAGTGTTTCAGGCAGGAATTAGCAAGTTAACCAACGACCACTGAGTCGATTAACCCAGATTAAAATCGTATCCCATAGGATGTTCAATGGCTGAATTTTTGAAAGCTGATTTTTTTTCCTTAGTTGCTGTTATTGTTGTGAGGTTCTGTCGAGTTAAGCATGAACCTCAACCAGATGGAATGACACAGTGACTGGCAATGAACTTGAGTGTGTCAAGAGACTCACTCGGGTAGTAGGATAGAGTTCAGATCTGTTGTTCACAGAGTTGCTATGAGCATACTCAACTTGACAGCACCTAACAACAAGCTACCAGAGCTGCTTAGGCAGGTAAAAACTGCTAATCAGACTACCTTCACAAAAATATTAACAAGTGTCTACACACACACAAAAGGGACCATATATTTTTAAACATATTTGAAAGTTCGAATAACTGCAACATTCTAGCACATGATTATTTCCATTAAATATGACTGATAGATACTGTTTGGTTGAAGCTAAATCCTTGATTTGGAGGTTCAATAATAGACAGACAGAAATCTGGTTCTACATTTAGTTTGATTTTAAGAAAACAAAGAGACTGGCTGTTTACATAAGTACCATCTCCAAGAAATATCTATTTGTTCTCTTGGCCATCCATGGGATGTTCAGTGCTCTCCTTCAACATATCAAAGGCGTCAATTCTTTTTTTGTCATCCTTAGTCTAAGAAAGGTTATTCCTTGAAAAGGGACATCACACTTGGAAGGGTGGAGGTCTGCTGGAAAGAGGAAGATCCTCAACCAGGTGGCTTGACACAGTAACTGTGGCAATGTGCTCAAGTGTGTCAGTGGTGATGAGGAGGACACAGGAAAGGACAGAATTTGATTGGTTGTTCATGGATTCGTTGTGGGTTGCACTTTACTCCACAGCACCTAACAACAATCCCTGAAGGAGTCCAAGCAAAAGCTGAAGGGGACAGAGAGGACCAAGCATTGAAAAGGCATCCCTGCTATCAGTGAGGGAGTGCAGGGCTGCAACTGGCAGACCACACTAGGTGGTACTTTGAGGTGATACTATAGTGACTGCATATAAATATTTTGTCAAGTGTTCCTGCAGAAATTTATTATTAAAAAAAATACTTTATTTTTTTAATTGTTGGAAATTTATTATTTTTAAGAAAAACACTCCTGTAGTTAGTTATCATGATAAAAAAGTTTTTATAAACTCAATTTACATTTACCAGTATAACCACAAGGCTGTAAAAATTCTATGTTAATCTGCTTTTGAAACTTTAATACACTCTGGAATCAAACCTATTGGTATGATCCAGATACAATGGTGTTTTGAATTACATGGTTTCATCTGCACACACTATAATCACATGCTATCTTCCAGTTAATAATCTGCCAGATTTTCAGGTGTTTTAGCTACAATGTTGTAGTAATTAGTATCTGCGATCCTGTAGCAATCAATCTTTTTTTTTTTTTAAAGAAGTGCTAATAAAAGGAAAAGAAGGGGGATAGTTTTAAAATGCAATATCCCAGTACATACCAAATTCTGTGCTAGCTATCTAGTACTGCTATCACAGGAATACCCTAAGTGGGTGGCTTTAACAAGCAAATTTACTTTCTCACAGTTCAGATGACAGAAATCCAAATTTGGGGTTCTGGCTGCAGGGGAAAGCTTTCTCTCTCTGGGGCCTCTGGGGGAAGGCCCTAGTCTCTGAAGAGCATCACCATTCCTCTTCAGTCCAATCACATGTTCACCCTCTTCTTCTGAAGTCTCACCAGAAGCACAAATAAAATACATGCTCATTTTAAAAGTTGCAACAAATAATGTAATTCAATGTGGAAAGATTTTTGCAAGATTTTTTGTTAGCAGTCACGTAATATAAGAAATAGTAAAAAAAAAAACCTACTAGGGAGAGAAAAATAAAATAAATGAATGAATGAAAAAAAAAAAAAAGAAATAGTACATTTGGGGGGAGCTCGGGTGGCCTAGTGGCAAGAAGCTGTACTGCAATCCCAGAGGCACACGGTTCAAATCCACCAGATGCTCTGCTGGAGAAGGAGGGAAATATCTGATTTGATGGTACACACACAATAAATAAATTTTAAAAAAGAAAAGAGAAGAGAAAAGAAAAGAAAGGAAATAGTACATTTAGGGGCGCTCTGGTGGCCTAGTGGCAAGAAGCTGCACTGCAATCCCAGAGATATGTGGTTCGAATCCACCAGATGCTCTGCCGGAGAAGGAGGGGCCATCTCCTCCTGTACCAGTCAGATCCAATTTGACAGTACACACACAGAGAAAATAATAAAATAAAAAAAAGAAAGAAATAGTACATTTAAGCAATTTACAACTATTATTTAACATATACTATTCTATAATTAAAATAGACAGTAAACATTATGAAGGATTCTACCTGGAACAGTAGGTGTACAGTGAGAGGGGACACCTAGAGTCACACCCTGAAGCATACCCTTCCTCATGACACTGCAGCCTTCTAGAATCTTAAATTCTATGATATAGCACCCAAACCTGGTAAGCTCTACCCAGTATCTTCATAACAGATAAGTGCTATTTCAAGACATATTTCAGTTTAGCCAGAGTATTATGAGACCAGAATGGTATAAGTCACTTCTGACATCATGCAGTCTAACAATATCCCAACAGGACACATTAGAACCCCAAACATTCAAAGTAATGCCAGGTCCTGTGCAAGAGTGATGCTTCTGGGGGACAGGAGGTTAGGGAGGAGTCAGGAGTAGAAGAGTCCTTTCTTCCCCAATACTCAGAGATCTGCTCCCCGCTGGGACACTTGGCTGGTATCCACAGGAACCCTAAGGACAACAGATGCTGAGTCCCTAGTAAGGCCCCAAAATGGCTCTGAGCTAATATACCAGGTCCATCACCTGAAGCTCAGAGAAAAGCATGAGGGCTTTGGGGACTTCTCCCTCTGCCAGGAAACAGCCAGACAGGCTGACATGGTGACTAATAAGGCTGTTTGTGTTCTCTCATTGAGAGGATGGGATGACTCCTGAGAATTCTCCTACCCTTGTTGTTCTGGTTTTTTTTAATTATTATTATTTCTAGATAATAAAGACAATCAACAAAGTTTCCCAAGACTCCTTGTCCCAGGCTACACCCTGGGGATATGAGAAAGGCCTTGAGGACAGGCTTCAGTTGACACACCACATCCCAGTACACACACACCAGGGAGCTGGGGCCTGCTTCAGAAAAGACCAAGGAACTGTGTGAGTTGTACTGACAGCAAACTGAAGTGGGAAGGGAACCTGAAACTGAGGCAGCGCCAACCTACAGTTTTGCAGGGGAGGAAACCAGGGCTCCAAGAGAAGCCCCTAAACTGGAAATAGACTCAAGAACACCGATTTTAATTGTTATAGCAAGGAGGGACCAAGAGCTGGATCTGGAGTTCAAATTCTGAACTTTACGAGTGACTCTGTATAACCACAGACAAGTCACATAACCCACTTTGTGCTTCAGTTTCATCCATAAAAGGAAGTTTCATTTTGTACCTCACATCATAAATAAAAAATACCTTGGTGTCTATCACACACCTATGTGGAAGAAACCACAGTAAAGAATTCTTAGAAGAAAACCCAGAAGTAAATCTTGATGACCTTAAGTTAGGCAATGGTTTCTTATAGACACATCAAAAGCACAATCTATTATCGAAAAATTGACTAACTGGACTTCACCAAAATGTAAAATGTGTGTGCTTCATAAGATACTGTGAAGAAAATGAAAAAGCCCATGAATTGAAGGAACTATCTGTAAATTACAGATTTGGTAAAAGACCTGTATAAAGAACTTTTATAACTCAAAAGAAAAAAAATTCAATTTAAAAATAAGCAAAAGATTTTAATAAGTATTACTGCAAAATAACATATGAATAGCCAATAAGCATATGAAAGATAAATAGCCAATAAGCATATGAAAGATATTAAACATTATTAGTAGTTGGGTTTCTAAAGGTGGAAGAAAAGATAGATTAGAAGAGAAATGTCTCTGAGAGAGAATCTCTTAGATGGGTCAATCTCCAGGAATGAAGAAATGGAGAAAGATCAGTATCATGCATATATTAAAAATCTATTGCCTTCAAAGGCTGTAAATCTTTCCAGAAGCTCACTGCTTTATCTTTCTCCCTCGGAAAGGCATCTCCTTTGTTAGCAACTGCGCACTTAACCACTGCACTATCAGGGCTCCTGTCATTATGCATCGTTGCTCTTAGTGCCCTACGTCAGGGACCCACGCACAACTTAAAGAAATCCATCTGATCTGATCCTAGTCCATTCCCATAGTTTCTGCTGTGCTTAAGCCCATCTTTACAGTCATTCTATCAATTATACCAAAATTAAAATAAAAATGATACTGATAACACCTCAACTCTACTAAAAAAACCATAATGAAGGAATAAAAAAAACTAAAAAATGAAAAGAAAAAAAAAAAAACCACCCCACAACCCCAAACACAGACAGACAGTAACAAGTGTTGGTAAGAATGAGGAAAAATTGGGATGCTTCTACATTACTGGTGGAAATGTAAATGAGTAGGCACTTTGGATAACAATCTGGCAGCTTCTCAAATGTTAAGCACAGAATTGCCATGGGACTCTGCAATTCCATTCATTGACATCAGAGACCAATGAAAGCAAATGTCCACACAAAAATGGATATAAGAATACTCACAACAGTATTATTTGTAGTGGCCCCGAAATGGAAATAACCAAATGACCACTAAATGATGAATGGATGAATAAAATGTAGTCAATTCATACAAAGGACTATCACTCATGAATAAAAAGGAATAAAATAATGGCCAACAATATAATATGAATGAACAATGGAAACAAGAAGTTAGTCACAAAAGACTGTTATGATTCCATTTCTAAGTAATGTTCAGAACAGGCAAATCCAGGGACATAAAAGTAGGTTAGTGGTGCCTAGGACCATGATTTACAACAATCAAGGGTGGGGGAAATTGACAGTGACTGCTAACTGACCTCAAGTTTTTTTGAAAGAGATAAAAATGTTCTAAACTTAGATTATGGTGAACATTTCAAAACTCAATAAATACACAAAAACCATTGTCTTGTCCACTTAAAAAAGGATGAACTTTATGTTCTATATTTCAATAAAACTGTTTCCTAGATGGGAGTTATAACATTACCTCCCTCAAAGGTTGTTTTGCATCAATATATAGACAAGTGTTTAGGGTAGTTTCTGATGTAGACTAAGTACTCAACAAGACAGTGGTTATTACTTCCTACTCTCTAGGTTATTGTTGTGTCAAAATCAACTCACTGTTGACCTTACAGCGGGTTTTCAGAAGCAATAAATCGTAAAGGAGGAGACTCCCTATCCTTTTCCCGCAGAGTTTTTGTGTGTCTTCAAATTGCAACTGATTCATAGCTTACCCTCCAGTAGGTTTTCAAAGGCAGTAAATCCCACTGGAGGAAATTGTCCTTCTTTCCCCCGCGGAACAGATGGTGGATTCAAACCACATGCCTTTGGGATTGCTGCACAGTTTCTTATCACTAGGTCACCATAGCATAGCTCCCTACTCTGTAGGTGCGTTTCAATTCCTAGAGCCTTATTTTCTGCCAGTGCTTTCAGTGTAACTTGCACAACTTTCTGCCTTATCATTGGTTCTTGATCATATGCTACTTCCTGAAATGGTTCCATGTCAGCCAATTCTTTTTAGTAACAGTGATTCTGTATTTCTTTCATCTTCTCTTTTTTTTCCTCTCCTCCCTCCCCACTCCTTTCATCTTCTTTTAATGCTTCCTGGATCATTCAAAATTTTCCCCATAGTACTCTTCAGTATTGCAACTTGATGTTTGTTTGTCCTTCAGTTCCTTCCGCTTAAATACTAAGTGAATTCTTCACTTTTTATCTTCTAACTCCAGCTGTTTGCACATTTCATAGTAATCCTTTATCTTCTTGAGCTGCCATCTGAAAGTTTGTGTTCTACTTTTTTACTTTGCCATTTCTTCTCGATGTTCTAGTGCAATTTTCAGAGTCCCTCCTGACATCCATTTTGGTCTTTTCTTTTGCTCTTGTCTTTGTAATGACCTTTTGCTTTCCTCCTTTCACCTGACCTTCTATCATTAGTGTTCAATGCCTCAAATATATTCTTGAGATTTTTTTTGGTCGCGCGGAAGCGCAGCCACTGGGTGGGAGTCCTGGAGAGGGGGAAGTCGCGTTCGCTGTGGAAGGTGCCACCGCTGTCATGCCGTCTTCACCGCTGCGGGTGGCGGTGGTGTGCTCGAGTAACCAGAACCGGAGCATGGAGGCACACAACATCCTCCACAAACGAGGATTCAGTGTGCGCTCCTTTGGGACAGGGACAGATGTGAAACTCCCAGGACCAGCCCCAGACAAGCCTAACGTTTACGATTTCAAAACCACATATGATCAGATGTACAATGATCTTCTTAGGAAAGACAAAGAACTCTACACACAGAATGGAATCTTACACATGTTGGACAGGAATAAGAGAATCAAGCCTCGACCAGAGAGATTCCAGAACTGCAAAGATCTGTTTGATCTGATCCTCACCTGTGAGGAGCGAGTCTACGACCAAGTTGTAGAAGATTTGAATTCCCGGGACCAGGAGACCTGTCAGCCAGTGCAAGTCATCAACGTGGATATCCAGGACAACCACAAGGAGGCCACCCTGGGGGCCTTCCTCATCTGTGAGCTGTGCCAGTGTGTCCAGCACATGGAGGACATGGAGAACGAGATCGACGAGCTGCTACAGGAGTTCGAGGAGAAGAGTGGCCGGGCCTTCCTGCACACTGTCTGCTTCTACTGACTGGAGGCCCCAAAGCCAGGCCTTCCTGCACGGAGTCTGCTTCCACCGACTCGGCTCCATGGACCCTCGCCACCTCGGCACTCCCTTTGTGAATACTTCTTGATTTTGTTTTTACTTACAGGTATACCGCCACTGTGCGGTAGGATTACCAAATAAATTGTACATATTAAATGTGAAGATATACAAAAATGCCATATTAAAAACAATCAAGTTTTTTCACTATCCCACTTTTACATAAGTGGGATATTGATTATACAGATTTCCCCCTTAACCAAAAAAAAAAAAAAAAAGAAAAGAAAAAAGAAGAAAAAGGGGAGAGGTTCTACAGCACTTCTCCTCACCGTATGTGTCTGTAGTTGTGTGAGCCTTTATCCCTCACTGGCTGGACTGTATAAATACCCGAATAAAACGATGGACTGTATTCTCACAAAAAAAAAATATTCTTGAGGTGGTGTTGTTGTTATGTGCCGTCGAGTCGTTTGTGACTCACAGCGACCCTATGTGTATTTAATATCCATAGAACTCCCAAACATTACACCAGCAGCATTAGAGAAAAAGGAAATAATGTAATGAGAAAGATGTTCTCTCCTCTTTGTATGTGTGTACTTGAATCTACATTTATTTTGATTTTTAAAAATTTGTGCTTGCTTTCGTTCTTGAAGAGACAAATTGAAGTTAGAACATTAATCTTAGTTTTGCTTTTTAACTGAAGAGGATCTATCTGAGAAGCCAAAAGAATGGTTAAATGGTTTTGATGTTGTGTAAAATAATTGAGGTGAGCTTTTAAGTTTATCGTTTCAACAAAAAAGATGCAGGACATGGCTTACTAGCCTATGCCAAGAAATCTGGAAGAATAAGAGCAAATACTGCATAAGAGCATTATTGTAGAAATAGAAGGATAACTAGTCAAATAAGGTGAGGAAGGGATGGAAGCAAAGTGGGGTGAATGGACAAAGAGAAAATCATAGGGTCATACAAAGTGATGGGTAGAGAGAGTGAGTCAAGGAAATGGGAAAGATTGGGCAGGAATCTGGAAAGATGGCGTAATGGTGGGCATAGTTCAATCATGATTAATTTTATAAAATACAGTGAATGGGAATGACTATATGAAATGCAATGTGAATGAAGGATGGCATGAAACACAATGTACAGAAATTTTTTATGCAAATCAATTAAAAAAAATCTGAAAGACAGCTGCCTGGCAAACCGACTGGAAGAGATCTATATTTATTCCTATCCCAAGAAAGGTGATACAAAAGAATGTGAAAATGATCAAACAGTATCACTAATATCCAATGCAAGTAAAATCTTGCTGAAGATTATTCAAAACCAGCTAGAACAGTACACTGACAGAGAACAGCCAGAAATTCAAGTTAGATTTAGACCATTTTCCCCATGAAGAGATAAGAAAGTTGGAAGATTAGTGCACTTTTAAGTGTAGCATATTTTTATCACTGAGAGAAGCATAAATTAATATGGTATCATTTCTATGACCAGTATATACAACAAAATTATATGGACCCTACCTTTGTGTAAGGAAGGGAAGAGTCAGGTTGCTGACCAAGGGGACATCAGCCTTGTCACATTCATCTTAACAGATTTCAGAACTCGGAGAGTAACAAGGTTCTCTGTCCTTTCCTTAACTTTGTCCATAGTACAGTCCACAGTATCTTTATCAGCTCTTATCAGAGTTTGTGCAGAGTGTCCCTGCTGTTTACTGGCAGAAGGCCTTTAACTGCTGGAAGGCTCAGAGCCTTGCCCCGAGTTTGGAACTCACCTTTCACTCCTCTTCCTCCCCATGGCTTGCCTGTTATTCATTATTTCTAAATAAATAAATAAATTCCTTCATACTATTTTAAAGATTAATTATTGTAGTTAGGTGCAATCTAGTAACTTCCAATTTATAGTTGACTTTGTGCACAAATGAACAAAATACCACCTGATTCTGTACCCTCCTCACAATTGTTGCTATGACTGAGTCCACTGTTGAGGCCATTGTGTCACTCTACCTTACTGAAGGGAGCAGATGCAACCTGAGGGTCATTCAGTTTCACTTTTACCCACTTCTCACTTCATAAAGGGGAACCTTCCCATCAAAATATCCATAATATCATACAAATAACTACATGGTCAGACATGCCACCCCACATGCTCCTGCACCTATTGCTACCAAGACTGGGTTCAATGTTTGTTGCAACTTGACTCACAGACTTTACTCATGTTGTGGGGTTTATTAAGGAAACAGGTTGGGGAGTGGGGAGGCAAAGAATATGGATACAATGCAAGCCTAGGTTTGGTCCAGCACATCAACCCAGATTAACAAAGCGCAATTCAATTAATTCAGACAGTTTCTCAGTCAACAAGGTACAGTTTAGCAACACAAATAAACATCTGATTTCCTCAATCATCCAGCAAACTTTATCTCAGATAAGTTACAAGTTTACAAATCAGCTTTTCATTCATTCAGGAGCAAACCTTTTAACTGTGTCTCCATCTCCAATGTTCCTCTGGTTACACCTTGCCACAGTTACATACATCACAGTAGTACCACAACCTCTTCACTCTCTCCACCACCCTCTCACAGTGTCTTCACAATCCCTCTCCACCATCTCTCAAAGTGTGGAAAACATTCTTTTATATCGGTCCCACAGCTGTTGATAATTTGCAAGACCATGAGTCTGTAGTTAAGGTAGCTGGAGACCATGTCCCCTCAACAAGGGCTAATACAATGGCTAGAAAAGCCAATTTTTAAGGGTTCTGACACCTCAATCTTTTTTCATTTTTATTTTATTATTTGTGTGTACTGCCAAATCAGATCTGACTGGTACAGGAGGAGATTGTCCCTCCTTTTCCAGCAGAGCATCTGGTGGATTTGAACCGTGCGCCTCTGGGATTGTAGTGCAGCTTCTTGCCACTAGGCCACCAGAGCTCCCCTGACCTCAATCTCTTTTAAGGTTCATGTGAAATCCCCTCTCTGACCAGTTCTTCCTCACCACTGAGTTTTCATACCCTTAAAGCATAGTTTTAATTCTTAAATGAACAAATAATAGTTCTACCATTCTCTATTCCTAAAAGAAACACTTAAAAATAAATTTGGTACATTCTAAGGTGGTTTTATCTCTATTTCTTAATTTGTAATTGCTTTTATTGTTAGCTGCAGTAACCTTGGCTCATACAGTCCTGTGGCATCCCCAAGATCAACCATGGATCAGGCTGCTGTGATGCATAGGGTTTTTTGAAATAGAGTGCCAGGCTTTACTTCATAGTCCATCTTAGTCTGCTTGGTCCTTTGAAAGCTGCTCAGCATCACAGCAATACACAAACCTCCAGTAAGAGACAGGTGGTAGCTGCATGAGATGCATCTGCCAGGAATCCAACTAGGGTCTAATATGAGGCCATTCTCATGGAAGGTGAGAATTCCATCACAAGATCACCAAGACAGGATCAATGCACAATGCACAATTTAAAAAATTTAAAAAAACCAAAGCATAATATGTTGTTATATGCTGTCGAGTCATCGGTGACTCATAACAACACTATGTACAACAGCCCTAAACCCTGCTCTATCCTGTTCCAATCTTATTGTCTCTGACACACCTACCTTCATTACCCCAGTCACTGAATCCATCCATCTCATCCAGGGTCTTCCTCTTTGGTACTGTCCCTCTCCAAGGACTGGTCCCTCCTTGCAGCATGTCCAAAGTATGTTAGATGAAGCTTCAGAATCCTCGCCTCCAAGGAGCAGCCTGGTCTCACCCTCTCTAGGATGAACCTGTTTGTTCTGCTTGCAGTCCATAGTATATTCAATTCTCTTCTCTACCATCACAGCTCAAAGGCATAAATTCTCCTTGTATCATCCCTAGTCATTGTCCAGCTTTCTGATGCATAGCAAGTAATTGCAAAGGCTATATGGCCTGGATCAGGTGCACCTTAGTCTCCAGACTGACACTGTTACTCTTCAGTATTTTGGAGAGGTCTCTGATAACAGATTTTGCCAATTCAATTGGTCTTTTAATTGCAGCCTGGGTCAAGAATAAGATGACATAAGGAGATACTTGTCCCAGGCACAAACTTTTAAGATGTCAAATAACCAAGATAATTCTAATTTTAATGTCAATATTTATTTTTTTAAAAAATTAAGGAATCAAGTCCATGAGGACCAAAACATCAGAAAGAAGCCTATTTTGTCTCTGACATGTAACCAAGCTCATCTTTGTTTTATCCTTTATCTTGCATGATCTTTTTCTTTTTGAACACTGAATCAGAAATATTGTAAGGAGTATTGTTTACTTAGTGTCCCCTTAAATTTTCTTCCTGACCACTTCACCCTTGCTTGGCCCATCTCTGTGTCCATTCCACCTTCTGTTCCCCCTCAATCACCTTGGCCATCATTTATAATTCTGCTGATGGTTATCACTCGGCAGTTCCTTTTCCTCTACTTTTTCACAGTATGTCTCACCTCTGTTTTGAAAAATCAAGTTGGCTCTTACTTTGTTAAGGTTGAAAATTTTTTTGTTCTATATCCCAAAGTTCTGATAAATGTCGATAGTTGTAGCGGGGCTTTCAGGCCTTTCGTTCATAGGCTCGCCATAAGTCATGCTCCACTTGAAGGCAATCAACAACATATGCCAAAGTGAGACTGTGCTTTAATGTCTAAGCCCCTCTAAATGCTCTCCTATACTGTGACTACATCCTAGGGAGGCCTGTATATGGATCTTGAGGGGAGCGACTAACCAATTAGATTCCCAACTATATGGCACAGAGGGGAAAGGGTTACTACCAGGTGCAAGCGCTCAACCTTCCATAGGAAAAACAAGTTCAAATCCATGGAAGCAGATTTCCTGGTTCTCTGGGGCTCTCTTTCCACAACCCTCTAAATTTAAGTCTAGAGTCACTGTGACTCAGCAGAATCTGAGCCTAAACGGCCGCGGGGTTCCTTGCCTGAGCTCCCAGCCCCCCCATTTCGTGCGGAGACGACTTCCTGGCGCTAGGGAGGCACCAAGGGGCGCGCCCAAAACACTCTTTGCGTCCATTGGACAGCCTCTCCCAGTACACCCAGTTCTCAGGGCACTGGCCACTTGGGCGTGCCTCGCCTCACTACGGAGACCCCCGTCGACCCACTCATCTACTACCTCTAGGGCCTTTCCTGAGTTTCATGTACCGGGTCCCTGCTCTCCCGCTCCGCTGCACCCTCGCCCTTCCCTTGGTGTCCACTATCCAGAGCCCCCAGGCCTCGTCGCCTAGCTCCTCCCCTTGCTGGCAACCCGCAAAGGTGGGCAGGACCGGACTGAGTATAAAGTAGCCAGCTCCGCGCCGGGAGAGCCTGTTAATGCCTTTCCAGAGCAGTACTCTCCGCTCGGACCTCCCAGGGACATCCCAGTAACTAGCAGCTCGCCCAATCACCGTTCGAGGACAGCGTGATCTCGACCAATAAGCGCTCAAGGACCGCTTACTGGCAGCGCCATGACTGGTGGTGAGTGCAGGCGAAGGCGGGACCTTCCGCTGCTGCCTTGCTGCGTTCCTGCTTTTCTATATTGGTCTGGAGCTGCTCGGGAAAGGATGCACCTGTAGGAAAAGTGCCCAGGTGCCTCAGTGGTTAAGTTCGACTGGTAACTGAAAGGTTGGCTGGTTGAATTTGCCAGCTGCTCTAAGAGAGAACGATGTGGCAGTCAGCTTCCCTAAAGATCTGCTGCCTCGGAAATCCGTGGGGCAGGTCGGCTCTGTCGCTGGGAATCATCCGGCAGAGGCTTTGGTTTTGGTAGTTTAGTAGGGGGCCTGGGATGAGCCCTAACACTGCAGACTTCTGGAGAAAGGCCTCGTCCGTCTGTCCCTGCCCCACACGCACGAATCCGCCACCACCGTACCCCAAAAACCCAAGAAAGCATTTGACTCTGAATGCCAAAATTCCCTCGGAAATTGACCTCTAAGGCCCAATCTGTTTGGCCTTATAGTCTTGCCAATTTTTCCAATAGATACCTAATAGTTAAAGATCGCTAAATTAATTTAAAATTGTGGAGTCTAGGCTTCCTGAGGGAAATTGGAAAATCTGGCGATTGGTGAGATGAGTGGACAGACAGAGTGGCATAATTATTAGTCAGGGAAGCTGCCTCTTTTGGTTTGTTAGCAGCGCACCCCTAGTGCATTCCTGGTGCAGGTGGCTTGTGAGTTTGTGAATCTGCTCTAAGGTCCATTTCTTCTCAGAAGGGACTGAGACTGCCCGTCTGTCCATCAATTTGAGAGAGCTTACTTGGTACATAAATGACCTTTTAAAGTATCCGAGCAGATTCACACCTAAGGGAGCAGGTTTATCCATTAAGCAAAGCAGCACAGGTGTCCTTGTGCATGTTCTCATCTGAAGTGAGCAATGGCACATTTTTTCACCACACTAAAGACTCTGCTTCCACGTATGGCTGGCAGCTGTCTGTCCCAAATACCACAGCTTCTCCCTGCAGAATCCACCCCTTTTCAAATATATAATCCCTCAGGGATGGAGTAAACAATAAACAATATAAGCACGGGCTTATTATCTATACTGAACAGTTTCTTGTGCTTTTGGTTTTTGGGTGCCCTCCCCCCATCATCATTGATGTGAAAAATAGTGAAAGCGTTCATGTAGATTAATAAATACAGGTAAGCCCATACCTTCCACCCCTGGCTTGAAGCTCCTTTCTTGAGTTTCTAAGGCTTAGAAAGTTATTTTCTCTAAAGAAACGGAACTCTTTCTGTAATTTCCTTTGCTTTACCTTTTAGAAACACACAGTCTCCTCTTGTGGATGAGATTCTGCTGCACTGGGCAAGTTACAGTTAGAAAACCCTCTGCTGTCAGAGATTCCAACTCACTGTAATCCTGAAGAACAACCAAAAATGTAAATCTAAATGGCAGGAGACTCTCTTTTTTATCCCCTGTGGAGCAGCTGTTGGGTTTGAACTGCACTTAACAACAGCAACACCACCACCTTTCAGTTACACATAACCCATCAGGGCTCCTTACTTTTGTTAGACTCTGCAAAGAGGGCTGAGCTGGAGGTTACTTAGCTGATATCCAAACTTCTGGGAGAGACTGCAGTGAAGGAGAGTGGACAGCTGATGAGACGACAAATGCTTACTAGCTGCTGTTTACACTCATTTCTTCTTTTACCAACTTGAAACGCACTGGCATCCCTTCCTCCAGAAACTATTTTCTGATTTCCGATCATATAAAATGTTCTGTGTTCACAAGTGCCTTAAACAAGAAGAAGTGGACTTAATGAGGCAGAGTGGGCAGCTTTGAAGCTTGTATGACTAAGTTAAGCTCTACCCGATAACCACATCATGCGGTTCCCTTAAACAGGCAACACATGGCCTCATGTGACTCTCATGCAAATTCTCTTGAGGATTCAAATGAGACCAGAGATCAGAGGCAGAATCCATAAAAGCGATGTGAAGGTCTGGCTTTGTTATATTTCTTACAGGTTTTCCTTTATTGTTTATTCTTCTTGCCAAAAAGATTATGTGATTATACATAATACATTATACATCTTTATTTGTAACAATATTTACCTATACTTTAAAAGTAAAATCCACATACTGTAATCCCTTCCTTTCCCTACTTTATTATTTTTTTTTTAAATCACCAAGTTCTACTATATTGGCCATCAATGAAACTATGCAGTCTGACCTAGGTACAGTTTAATTTGGAAGGCTATGTGGATCATAACAGATGATGGATAACATTAAGAAGAATGGAAATCCCACAACACTTAATTTTGCTCAAGTAAAACCTACACATAGACCAAGAAGCAGTTACAGAACAAGGTAACATTACATGGGTTAAACACAAGAAATGTAAAAAAAAAAACAAAAACAAAAAAACACCACAAGAAGAAATGTGTGTGCCAGCGTTGCATCCATTCTTCAGACCTATTCAGTCTATATGCTGAGCAAATCATTTGAGAACTTGGATTACAGGAAGAATGTAGTATCAAGACTGGAGAAAGGAAAAAAAAAGATTAGAGGAAGACTCATCAAGAACCTGCGTTATGCAGATGACACAACCTTGCTTGCAGTGAGAACACCATTTACTGAAGAAAAGACCACAGGCTTCAATATAGATTACATTAATGTCAAGAAAACAAAAATCATCACCATTGGACAATATCACCAATACACAACATCATGATAAATGGAGAAAAGATTGAAGTTGCCAAGGGTTTATTTTACTTGGAGTTGCCAAGGGTTTATTTTACTTGGATCCATGAACATCCATGACAGTAACAGTAAAGAAATCAAAAGACATATTTCATTGAGAATATCTGCTATCAGTGAACTTTCCAAAGTGCTAAAGAACAAGGATATCACTTTGAAGACTAAGGTTAACCTGATCCAAGCCCTGGTATTTTCAGGTGCTTTGTAAGCATCTAAAATTCAGAAAATATAAAGAAAACTGAAAAACTGATGCCTCTGAATTCTGGTGTTAGCAAAAAAGTATTGATTATCCATTCTATGGACTTGTGAAAGAACTAAAAATCTATATTAGAGGAAGTGCAATGATGATGCTCCTTAAAGGCAAGAAGAGTGATACATTTTCTCATATACTCTGGGCATGTTGTCAGGTGCAGCCAATCCTTGCTAGGAAAAATATAGATAGGGTCAGTGAACGAGAGGAAGATCCTCAAGGAGACAGACTGATACAGTGACTGTAACAATGGGCTTGAGCATGGCCGTGCTTGTGAGCATGGAGCAGGATTCAGGCAAGGATCCAGCCTGTTGTTCATAGGGTCACTCTGATTTCTGATCTGTTGTTCATAGGGTCACTGTAATTGTAATTAATTCGATGTCTCCTAATAACAACAAAAAATTAAGAATTCTTGGTTTCAGATTGGCCTGCATTTGAAGATCGACAATAGAATGCTAGAGCAGTAGATGAGGTAAGAGATCAGCTCCCAGGTGATGTCCTAGGATGCTTCAACTATCAGAACTAGCATTTCAGAAGACAGAGATTGGTGTCTCACTTGAACACTCATGTAGCACACATGGCTTGAACAGTGCCCAGTATATGTGGGTGCTCAGTAAACTATGGAATGGACGGTAGAAAGGCTAAGGCTGGAGCAAGAGGAGTAGCCACTTAAGAGAAGATTCACATTTTAGGGAAGTAAAGAAAAGGGGAATGATGTGAACATAGAATGATAGAGAAGGAAGGCAAAAGGACTTTCAGGTACACAGATAAGATGAACTGGGAACATAATTTATGGGGTCTCCAATCTGTCTCAGAAGGAGGACAGTCAGAATGCTGCAGAAGACTCTGTCTCACATGCTTTGGACATGTTGCCAGAAGGAAGCAAGCAAGCCAAAGTGGCTGCAGCAACGGCCTTGAGAATAGCAGAGATTGTGAGGATGGTGCTGGACCAGGAGGAGTTTTGTTCATGGGTTCATCCACGATGAGTCAGAATAACTCAGTGGCACCTAGTAACAGAACAACAGTTGTCTTTGTAGATCCCTAAGTGGCACGAGCATATGAGCAGTTTGTGCTCAACTGATAACCCAAAGGTTGGTCATTTGAGCCCATTCAGCAATACAATGGAAAGACAGGCACTCTTGAGTTGAAGCAAAGAACAAGAGAATCTGATTGCAAAACAATGCTGGAGAAAAATGCATCAACAAAGCTGAGTCGCTGCGAATGGAACCAGTCTTTGAGCTTGTGTTTAGCTATGAAGACAAAATTGTATTTAGTATGTATGGTAGCTGCACCAGAAAGATCAGTAATGTACATGACAACAGAAATGAATGTCAAACTAGACACTTAAAAATCTCATTTGTTCTTTCAAGACAACTCTCTAGCATCTCCTTCTGAAGGCCTTCCCTAACCTCCTTCTACTAAGTCAATCATTGCCATGGGAAGTCTGTTTCCTTACCTCCTATCACATTAGTGCCATTCCCCTCTGGGGTTTATCTGTGGATATGCTTTTTTTTCTTATGTAAATTCTCTGAAAGTCTAACTTGTTATATGGCTGAACCAAGGTCTATTTGGTACCAAGTCCAGAAAATGGAAGTTTGCTCATAAAAAATGATCTAGTGACACAGTATTATGTTTGAGTTATACACTTTCTGATTTACCCTTTACTTCAGGTAGATAAGTATGAATACTAATGCTCTGCTCATTTTTATCTTGGGTGGTTTTTAGAAATCTGTATATTCCAGAGGGGTCCTTGAGTGGTGCAAATAGTAACACACTGCACAAATGGAGAAAAGCCTGATAAGTTAGCCCTTGAAATCCCCAAGGAACACAGCTCTACCTGGATACTCGAGGGGTTGCCAAAAACCAGAATCAACCATACCAGCAACTTCAAATAAATTTCAGATTTGAAACTCTGTTGTTTATGTGGGATGTAAATAGAGAGAGAAAAAAAGGGAGCAACAATGCCTTTAGCTAACTCTGATGCTGAGCTTGTTGAAGGAAGTGCTGGATTCCTGCCATTCTCATTTCCTGAACTGCCTTCATAGTTTTACTAAGAAAATGCTTACTGATATTAATAATAAAGAAGAAAATCAAGGAAATAAAAATGACAAAGCAGGATTTGGCAAACACTAACATAATTAAATGCAAAAGAAAGTCCCAGAAGAAATGCAAGTCAGCTTAATATACTCCTGACTATAAACTTGAGCCAAGTTGCTTAACTTTCCTGTGCCTCAAGGGTTTTTTATATATATAAAATAAGGATAATAATCTTATAATCATAACATAGCAATAATAATTAATTGCATGTTCTGCATAGGGCTGTTGTGACAATTGAGAATTATACAAATGTACAAACTAAACCTGAGGCTATCAATATCAACTTGATCTGGACTCACTTATAGTGACCCCTCTAGAACAGGGCAGAACTACCCAGAGAGGCTTCAAGGGTTTTTACTTCTTTCTAATCTTTACAAAAGCTGACTGCCCCTCTTCTCATGGGAGTAGCTGGTGGGTTCCCACAGCTAACCTTTTTGGTTTGAAGCTGAGTGCTAACCACCACTTCAGCAGGACTTTGTTAAATATTACAAAGTAAAATATGCCTGTTTGAATAACTTTATTAGCACAGAGGAGGACCTCTATTCCCTTTTTTCTGTTGCTATTTGGTGCCATTGTGTTGATTACGACTTAAATAAAGCAACCCTATGAATAATATCGGAACATTGCCTCTTACCATTCTTTATCTGTTAACAAACCCACTGCTGCTGAATAGGTTCTGATTCATAGTGTTCCTCCTTTGGGTTTCTAAAACTAAATCTTTTTAGGAGGAAATCCATTTATATAAGAAAAATCCATTTTCTTCCCTGTGGAGTGGCTGGTGGAGTCAACGTGTGAACCTGTCAACTAGTTGCCCAATACATTAAGCACTAGTCCGCTAGGGCTTCTTTATTATATTTTATCAGTATCATAACAGATATAAAATATTACAAGAAATGTCCCTAATACCAACGTAGGCAGTGCTGGTGACCTAGAGGCAAGAAGCTGCACTGCAATCATGAATGCACAAAATTTGAATCCACCAGGTGCTCCGTGGGAGAAGGCTAGGCAATCTCCTTCCATGAAATTCACTGCCTCTGAAAACCTGCCAGAGGGTCAGCTATGGTTCGGTTCTGACTCTATGATGCACAACAACAGCAGCAGCAGCAACAGCAGCTATTTTTGAAATGGATCTTTAAGTAAAAATGAATTAAAAGTCATTTACTTTTTATCAGTTAACAATGCTTCATAGATATGCCTTCTAGGTCACTATTATTCTTGTTGACACTACAACATTCCATAGTATGGATGTGCATGATTTCATTGAGCCACTATCCATTAACAGATCATCAGGCCATATCTCATTTTTGCCAGTAAAAAGAATGGGACAGTATGTATCTATGTCTTAATCTTTTCTGTATGTAAAAAAATTCCTCATACCAAGGCTGGGAAAGGAGAGAGAAAGGAGTGAAAATCAGTAAGTTAATAGACGCATTAATGGATGAAAGGGCAAGATAATATATGAGAATGATGAGCACAATATCCTGAAAGGGAAGGCACTGAGAGGTGCACAAGAAATACAGACTACAAAATGAACATGATTACATGACAATCCTCCAAGACCAGCAGCAATAAATACTAATCTACAAGCTCCAAGCAGGTTTATGGGCAGACAGGCAAGATGAACATATGGATGGGCAGGTGGAAGAGACAAAACCCATGACCATCTGATTTTCCTACATTCATATTGGGAAAAGTTGATATTGTTTAGTACTGATGGACTGGAATTAGCCCATAGCTGTCTTGCCAGTGGTTTTTTCAGAGACTGCCCATCTTTCTCCTGTAGAACAGCTGGTGGATTCGAACCATATAACTTTATGTTGGCAGCTTAATTCCTTAGCACTAAGCCACCAGAAAGCTCCCTGTGCATATTAATATGAAGATACTAATATATTCAGGAATATAGCAGAGCCAACAGGGAGTAAAGTTATATAAACTTCTTAATCATAACCAAACACTATAAGAGAATGAGACACTGGTCCTAAGTCCATAGTCTTGGAGGATATCAAGGTCAATGGGAATAAAACAATTCACAAAGACAATGTTTTACATCTTACTTGGGTGAGCAGAGACTTGAGTCTTATAAGCTTTTGAGCAGCCATCTAAGGTACAACTATTAGTCCCTTCTTGTCTGGAACAAAGAAAAGCAAAACACCATAGAAAAAAAAAATAATGAACTAATGGACCCTCTGAACCTCAGCCTCCATTACACTGCAACCAGAAGAAGTAGATGGTCCTGCTTACTACTCTAAAAGGGACCCCAGTTGAAAGTCCTGCATACAGTGGGAAGAAAATATGAACAAAACTAAAAAACATGTAAGTAGCCAGGCTTACTTGTCTAATTAAAACCAGTGGAACCCCTGAGACTATGGCCTTTAGTTACCATCTGTTCACAGCAAAATTCACCCCTATGGCTCAACTTTCAGCCAAACAATGAACCAGTAACACCAAGAAGACATTCAGTACTCAGAATAATCAACCACATACCACCACAAGGGCAACATTTGCCCAGCGCTAAAACTCAGAAGGCACGAAGGAGTAAGACAGCAGGACTCATGGAAACAAGAATCACAGGAAGGCAGTGAGAAGGGTATGGGTTATACTGTGGGTTGTTTACTAATATCATAAAATATGATTGAATGGTTAAGTAGAAAAATGATTAGCTGTGTAAGCTTTCACCAAAATCCCAATAAAAAGATTCTCCAATGTCAGAGTTGTTGAGTAAAGATTTATGGGCCTTTAAAATTTTAATAGATTCATCCTGGTTACTTTTCCAAAAGGCAATCCATATTCACAGCAGCAACGTGCCAGTTTTCCTGCCATGTTAACAGCCTTCGATGTTACTGGTTCAGGGTTTCCAACCAGTTCATTCTGATTCAACACCTTAATGAGAATTCATTTGCTTTTCCATCCCAGATACACTGAATCATCATCTATCTACACATTAGCAATATTCTCAGGTGGTTCTTGGAGAGCCAAGGTGATTCTTATGCATACATAAGCAATCTTATGTGTACATACGAATCACCTGGGGATCTTGTTAAAATGCTGATTCTGATTCATAATATCTGGACTGAAAAAAAAAGGCAAAGTCTCAGCATAAAGTTAAAATGGAATGAATCCCTTTGAAGCTCTGTATTAGTTATAAATTTGCCAGTCTGATGGGCATATGATTTGTTGATTTTTTTTAACAGCTACAGAAGATGCAAATGATTGCTTTTCTTGACATGCCAGGAGTTCATTGTCATTTGCATTTTGTCATTTGCCTTTCTTCCTTAATGAACTGTATGTTTATATCTTTGAACCACTTTTCTATTGCATGGCTTCTCTTACTCATTTGTAATCATTTAACCTTTGAGATTTTAACTCTTTGTGATAAGACTTACAAATATTTTTCTCCTAGTTAATTGTCCCTCAACTTTTGCTTATTTAAAAGTAACTTTATTTCTATGTGACTTTATCAGTCAAGCTTTTCCTTTTAGACTTTTTAAATCACTTCCCTTTCTTAGAAAGGTCTTCTCGACTAAGGTTTTCAGATTCTCTTTAGTCTTCTGTTTTAGTAGTTTCATTTTAAAATTCTATATTCACCTACCGTTACAGCTGTATGTGGTATGTTAGTGGGGTAATTAAAAACAAATTCCTTTTAGATAACAGGCACCCAGGCAAGTGCACAAGTTTGAAGATTTAACCCTTGATAGATTTGGCACATGCTAAACAGAAACCTGCAGACTCAGCACCCAGATGAGGAAAAAGAATATTGCTGGCACCTCAAAAGGCCCCCTTTGTGGCCTGCTAGTTGCTAGCCCCTGATCAGGTTAACCATATGCTGATACCCCAACAGTGGGCACAATGAACAGCAGTTAAGCACAGGGTGAAAAAGGTACAGGATGGGGCAAGGTTTTGTTCTGTTGTACACAGGGGTCGCTATGAGTCAAAATGTGCATAACAAAGATTATTGATGAGAGTTCCTACAACCCTGGTTTCACCGTCTTTAGAGTCTAGCTTCTCGAATAATTTGCTCAGCATACAGATTTAATAGGTATGGAGAAAGGATACAGCCCTGACACACACCTTTTCTAATTTTTTTTATTTTATTTTTTGTGTGTGTGTGTACTGTCAAATCATATTTGACTGGTACAGGAGGAGATTGTTCCTCCTTCTCCAGCAGAGCATCTGGTGGATTCGAACCGTGCATCTCTGAGATTGCAGTTGCAGCTTCTTGCCACTAGGCCACCAGAGCTCGCCACATCTTTTCTAATTTTAAACCCTGCAGTGTTCCCCTTTGCTCTGCACACAACTTCACCTCACGTATTTTGGACACGTTGCTAAGAGAGGCTATTAATTGAAGAAGTACATCATGCTTGGGAAGGTGGTGGGGCAGTGAAAGAGAGGAAGACCCCCACCTAGGTGGACTGACAATGACTGTGCAATGGGCTCAAGTGTGTCAGAGATTGTGAAGATAGGCACAGGATAGGGAAGTGTTTAGATCTGTTGTTCATCGAGTTGCTACAAGTTGTACTTGACAGCACCTACTTCTAGGGGATAATGGTATTTTCTAGTTGACTAAGTATATCCACATTATTTCTTACTGTTGTGGTGGTGCTGGTGGCATAGAATGCAGTGTGGTACACAGCCACCCGAAAGGTAAGCAGTTTTAATCCATCAGCTGTCCCAAGTGGGGAGAAAATAGTCCCCTCCTGTGAAGATTTATAGCCACACGAACCCAATGGGGAGTCACTGTGAGTGACATTAGACAACACTAGTTTTGATTATTTTTGTTGTTGTGTACTGTCGAATCAGATCTGACTGGCACAGGAAGAGATTGTCCCTCCTCCAGCAGAGCATCTGGTGGATTAGAACCGTGCGCCTTTGGGATGGCATCACAGCTTCTTGCCAGTAGGCCACCAGAGGTCCTTTCGATTTCTTAAAAATATATCGATTACTGCACTACAATCCCAGAGACTGATGGTTCGAATCCACCAGATGCTCTGCCGGGAAAGGAGGGACAATCTCCTCCTGTACCAATCAGATCTGATCTGACGGTACACAGACACACATACACAAAATAATAATAATAATAAAAAATATCGATTAAATGAGTCATTTTTTTCCCCACAGAATCAGAATGCCTCCTTTTCAGGACAAAATGGGCTTTTGTCTGCAGAAGATAGATGACATAATCGAGTATCTGACTCCATGACCTTTTTGTTAAGGGTCCTGACTGCTCTGTAACTGAAGCTTTGCAGTTTGGTAACTGATTTTCTCCATATGCTTTGTGTCTAAGTAATCAGAAAAGCACTGATTGTGCTGGCTCATTCTGAGAAGACTTCCTTCAACTACGCCATGAAGGAGGCTGCTGTAGAAATTTTGAAGAAGAAAGGATGGGAGGTCACTGTGTCAGACCTTTATGCCATGAATTTCAACCCCCTTATTTCCAAAAATGACATCACAGGTGAGACCAGCTCTTCTCTTGGGCTTTGTGAAACTCCTTGGCTGTGGGGTCTCTGGCCTAATCTCAGACCCCATGGCTCCTGCCTCTTTTCCTTCTCTGCAGGTAAACTAAAGGATCCAGAGAACTTTAAGTATCCTGTTGAGTCAGTTCTGGCATATAAAGAAGGCCGTTTGAGCCCAGATGTTGTAGCTGAACAAAAAAAGCTGGAAGCTGCGGACCTGGTGATATTTCAGGTATGGTAAAGGGTGTTGTGGGCACCTGAGTTCCAACTTTCTGACTTTAATTTGGGCTTATGATTTTAAAGTGAAATTTACTGCATCCTCAGTAAATTAAGGTGATTGTTTCAAAGGTGCAGCATTACACAGAGACATTAAGGATCTCTAAGTCTTTTAGGATGTGAATGTGACTAGAAAGATGATATATATACATTGAACATTTTACTTCCTTGTGTAAATCTGTTCAGTTGGCCCCTCCTGGTAGGATTTCTTTCTTCTTAAGCACCCTGAATAGTTTCAGCGATACATGAGATCAATCTCTTTGCTATTGCATCTTATCTTTTTTAAAAAACTTATTTTTTTGTGTACTGTCAAATCGGATCTGACTGGTACAGGAGGAAATTGTCCTTCCACTAGGCCACGAGAGATTCCTGCTACTGCATCTTTTCAACTGAAGTGTACACTTCTCCGCTTCGAGTGTTCCATCAGCAAACTATGGCCTTTCTTCTCCCCCGAGCTACCTCACTACTACTTCTTAAGTGCTGTCAAGTCAGAACTGACCCATAGCTGACCCACTAGTGGGTTCTCAGAGACAGTATATCACTCAGTAGGAGATTGTCCATCATTTTCCCCTGGAGCAACTGGTGGATTCACACTGTAAGCCCTCCGTTTGATAGCACAACTTCTTACCACAAGGCCACCACTAAGCTCAGCAGAGCCTCACCACTTAACAACTAATATTGGAACTACCTGGGCATTGTGTCAACATTTCTTAAAGTACTCCACAACTTTGCTTTTAGTAATTCCAAACAGCTTTTTGGTATTGTGTACGACAGAAATCTCACAAGGAGGATCATGCCTTCTGTGGTTTTTTGTAGATATATATGTCATCTGCAAAGTCGTTTATTCTACCCTTACGCTTATTCTAGGGAGCTCTGTGGCCTAGTGGTAAAAAGCTACACTGCAATCCCAAAAGGTGTGTGGTTCAAATCCACCAGATGCTCTGCTGGAGAAGGAGGGGCAATCTCTTCCTGTGCCAGTCAGATCTGATTCGACAGTACACAACCACCAACTCCTAGTTGCTAAATGCATGGCCAACAGGGCTCTGTGTGCATGTGTCTGTCTGGTACAGGAAGAGATTGCCCCTCCTTCTCCCGCAGAGCATCTTGTGGATTCAAACCGCATACCTCTGGGATTGCAGTGCAGCTTCTTGTCACTCGGCCACCAGAGCTCCCAAGTTACAGAGCTTTTAAGTAAAAGGTTCCTATTAAAAAATTAGTGGCAGACTCAGGAGGAGAATGAAGATCTCTTTTCTAAGACTCTCTATTTAAAAACCTCCCAAAAGCCTACCTACACAGTCCCTTTTTTGGTAGGTCAAACATTAGAGAATGCTATAAAGTCATGCTTTGTTTATGTGTTGTTGTTTTTTTTTAGGTATGTTTGTTTTGTCATGATCGAAGAAAAGAAATATTGGTACAGCCCTTATTGTTTTTACCAGGACAAAGTGCCAAAAAGACTTTCTCATGAGAATTTCTTGCTGTTAGTCACTGATCATTTGTTTGTGTTATTTCATTTGCTCTAAATGATATGGCTTCATGTTTGTGAGCACAAGGCATCTACCATTGTTTTGCATTACACTTACTAAAGCAAGCTCTTGAGAAAATACTGGTTTAGGCAGCATTCATCAAAACCTTGTAAAAAAACTTGTCTGCAATCCTTTTATTTAGACTGGTGGAAAAATGATTTCCTATTAATAGGTCTTACTTGCCTGTGGCTTTATTCAAACCTCACTGATATTCATGTCTTTAGACACAAAAGAAAGTTCACTGAATAAGGAGAATCAGGGTTGTTTTTGTTTCACTGTGTTACTTTCACCAGAAGGAATGACAGAAGCCTGAAGAAAAGGCTCTGCCTTATGCTGACTGGACGAGCTGCAGCCAAGCCCACTGGTCCCTTTCTGTGCCCAGGTGTCCCTGACTTACTTTTTGATGTCTTCTGCCCCACAGTTCCCGTTGCAGTGGTTTGGAGTCCCTGCCATTTTGAAAGGCTGGTTTGAGCGAGTTCTCACTGGGGAGTTTGCTTACACATATGCTGCCATGTATGACAAGGGACCTTTCAGGGTAGGTAGATGCTCCTGATTTTTCTAACACCAGAATTCTTTGCTGAGGTGCATTATAAGCACAATTAAAGTTTAGAATGCAAATTTTTAAAGCTCAAATGATGTTTGGTATTTGTTTCTAAAGATCTGAGAAGTCAGAGAGGTAAGAAATCAAACTAGAATGGAAAGGTACTAAGAGTTGAAGCTGGGTGATGGGCATATCATCATGCTATATTTTTTTTAAGCTAGAAATTTTTCATAACAAGAACTCTCAAGTGTTTTAGAAACCCAAATATGCACTTGAAACACCCTGAGCCCTTCTATTACAGACATGAGTTCTGGTGGCCTAGAGTTAACAGGCTATGCTGCAATCCTAAAGGCATGTGGCTCAAATCCACAAGATGCTCCACAGGATGGGCACTTCTCCCATACTATTAATTACCTCTGAAAAACCCGCTGGAGGGTCAGCTATAGGTAGGTCAGTTATGACTCGATGGCACAAAACAATTACAAACATAGCAGGGTGCAAAGTGATTTTAGAAAAGTCGCAAATAATTCTCTCCAGCCAACCAGCAGGCCACACCCAGGAGCATGGGATCCTTGGGCTGGCCCTTGCTACACATCAGTGTGCCATCTTCTAGTTTGGTATGTCTATGTTGTCATACTGGCTAGCTCAGAGGAGCCAAAATATAAACAGCAAATATGATGGACTTGTTTCTTCTTTTCCCTGGGGTTGTTTCATTAACTTCCTGTCACCAAGGAGATGTGGAGGGTAATGAAACTTTGGTTTGAGAGTTTTTTCCTTTTACAGAATAAGAAGGCGGTGCTTTCCATCACCACTGGTGGCAGTGGCTCCATGTACTCTCTCCAGGGTATCCACGGGGACATGAACATCATTCTCTGGCCAATTCAGGTAACTTGTTTTCAATGAATTTTTCAGGAGAATTTATTAGCTCAACTTTTGGGGGGTCCAAAATCTCAAGACAACAGCTATAGATACATCTGAGATATTAAAATACAGTTAGTAATGGCTCAGAACGATGGGGGACTTTAGTAACTTGCCTCTTGCCATGCCCCTGTACTTACAGAATATACCATGCATGCTCATATTCAAATGTGACTCCCCACGAAGGCCTAGTACTGGCAACCCTTGATTTCTGTAGCCATGTGAGCTGATATTTTCCAGATAATTAACATTTCTCTCCAAACTTCCCATCCTTCATACTGTTCTCACCCTGTTAAAAAGTCCATGCACATTAAAAAAAAATTATTCATCCATCCAATTTTACAGATGAGTAAAACCAAAGTGTTAAATAGAGTTTTTAATGGTCAAGGAACTCTATAATCTTTTACAAGGAAGGGGGATAGAGAAAAGAGCAAATGAGGTGGCCACCCAGAAGAATCACTGGTGAAGGATCATCTTATCAGGAGAGACAGAGAAATGCTCATCTGTGTGTCTTGACAACAATCAGCCGCCAAGGAGCATGAAACTCTCCCTCATGTAATAGAATTTCCTTCACTTTTGGCAGAGGATCTTAGGCTGGCACGGTTTTAGGGTTTTATTCACTTACAAGAAGAGTACAGCTAAATAAGTTTAAAACAGGTAGCAGGTAAGCCTAGAGAGGGTGAGAGGATGTATTTTTTTCAACTGATTCTCCAGGTTACCTCAGACCTCTTTACCTGTTGAATAAAGCCTCACTGAAAAGCTGAGACCAACTTTTGTTGTTGGTACACACTGCAGAAAATGTGTTTATTCTGACTCACCTCCATGCTTTGTCTATCCCCAGAGTGGCATTCTGCATTTCTGTGGCTTCCAAGTCTTAGAACCTCAGCTGACATATAGCATTGGGCACACTCCAGCAGATGACAGGATCCAGATCCTAGAGGGATGGAAGAAGCGCCTGGAGAATATTTGGAGTGAGACTCCACTGTATTTTGCTCCAAGCAGCCTCTTTGACCTAAACTTCCAGGCAGGATTCTTGATGAAAAAAGAGGTACAAGAGGAGCAGAAAAACAAGAAGGTTGGCCTTTCTGTAGGCCATCACTTGGGCAAGTCCATTCCAAAAGACAACCAAATCAAAGCCAGCAAATGAGATTTTTAAGACTTCTTACTAAAATATAGCCATTCGAGGTCTCTGGTTTTCAATGTTGAGGAGTAATGGAGAGAATAGACTATACTCTTGTATTTTTGGACAGTTTTATTGTTAAATTTAATAGATTCTTTTTGTTACTATACCATATGACCAAAATGTGATTAAGCTGAAGAAGCCATTTAGGATTTTAAAGCCTGGAAATGTGTCGAAAGATACTTGAATACATTTTACACAGCTTAACCCTAAGTCTTGAATTATCTGTGGGTTTTCTATTCTTTCTTTTAGTTATCTCTGTAGTTTATGGCAGAGGGAAATTGCTAAGAGGAAAAAACCAATAACTGAATCCATCTGACCTAAGAAATTTATCTTGTAAAGGAATTAGTAATCTATTGTAGTATTGTATTAGTTTTAATGACTAAACACTGATTTATATGCCTTACATGTGATTCTTCAACTCTTGTGTACAATGCAGTTACCTTAAAAAGATATTAAAAAAATTCTTTGCCTCTATCTTTCAATTTAATATTTGCAGAAATATTCAACAAATACACACCTACATCTGCTATACTGAATAAAATGAGGAGTATTTCAACTACATAAATTTAAAATATTATTAGGAAAAGGTTTTAAAAATAACAAAATTCTGATTAATAGCCCGTTACAATAATCCCTAATCTACTCACTCAGGTGGCATAATCTATAAGGAATTGTGCTTCTAACCAAAAGGCAGTTGATTTGAATCCACCAGTTGCTGTGCAGGACAAAGATAGGCAGTCTTCTTTCACAATTTACAGCTTCCAAAAATACACTGAAGGGTCAGCTATGAGTCTATTCTGATTCAATGGTGATGAAGTTTTATTATTTTTTTAATTAACTTCTGAGGGACCTCAGGGAACACTGGTGGCGTAATGGATAAGGAGTTGCATTAATAACCTAAAAGCAGCCATTTGAATCCACCAACTTATCTGAAAGAGAAAGATGGATAATCTCTTTCCATATGATTCACCTTCTCTGAAAATCCACTGGAAGGTCAGCTATGAGTCAGTTTTGATTTGATGGCACTTAGTAAATGTATGAATTAGTGACCATGGAAATGAATTCATTTACTAGTAAAAGCTGAAAACTAGCAGTCAGCCTTCTAAAAAAAGTACTTGTGATCTATGTAAAATTCTCGATTATCTTTTGTACCACTGGACAACTGTCCTTATAATGATGTATTTTAATTTTATAACTTTTGGGGTAAAATTACAAAAGAACACTTTTATTACCTTTAATGAACTATTTTGGCATAATAGTCTAATTTCCCTTTTTAAGTGATGAAATGCATCCCTTTCACTAGTGGTTCAATCCAAGCAGACGATGATAAAATACTGCCCTCCTGTGGCATGTTGGAAGAAAATTAAGACTGACCAAATTTGCCAAATAGCTAATACTGGGTGTTCTTTCCTTCTACAATACCCACAATGGCATAAGGGTGTGTTTCTATTTGCAAATATTCTGTTGCCTTTATTGTCACTAGGTGCTCTTGGTACAGCAGTTGAAACACTTGCTAACCCAAGAGGTTAGTAGTTTGAATGCCCCAGGCACTTTATAGGAGAAAGATGTGGATGGATCTATTTCAATGAAGATGTACACCTTTTGGTCACTGTGAATCAGAATCAACACACTTAGAGTGGGTTTGATTTTGGCTGGGCATTATCACTGTAGTTTTGTGTAAATTTCTAGAAAATTCCCTAATTAAATGAATACGATTCCTACAAAACAGAATCACATTTATTGGTTTTAGTGTATACAATGATAAAGAGCAGTCAGGCATAAGTGAATTCTTCTGAGGAAGGACCAACTAATCAGAAGATTGAATAATAAATTATGGGAATTTTGAGAACTAACCTACCAGATCTGCTCATACTGAACAGAAATGGAATAGTGGGTTCTGATCTCTTTTGGTATTTAAAAGACAGAAAAGCAATTTGGCAATAAAGAAAACAGACCTGATGATAACAGCTCCAGAGCTTTCCAGTGTTAGGAGGTAAAAGATAGGTCTAAAAAATAATAGCCAGTGATGTACACAGGACGAGTGTGGTGTCATGAAAATCAGAGAAAAATACTTCAATGAGGGAGTGATTAAGTATGTAAAATACTGATAATTAAGATAAGAATTGACTATTGGACCTGGCAATATGGAGGTCATTGGTGATTCTGACAAGAGCTGTTTAAACAGAGAGATGGGTTCAAGAAAGAATGGATGATGACCAGGAGTATAGGGAGGTCAAAAGAAAAGAAAAAAGGACAAGAGACACTGCAGCAAATTTATATGTCAATGGGAATAACTCTCAAAAAGTAAAGGTTTTGATGCTGGAGAGTAGATAATAAAAGGTGCAAGCCCTTGAAAAAGCAAAAGTATTTGTACATGTTAGGATCTAGTACATAAGAGACAGAAACAACACAATAGTACTAAGAGTAATATCACTGACCCAAAGTCATTATTTGCTAGGCATTTACCTTTATCTCAGATGCTAAGTCATTGTACATAGATTAGTACATTTAAATTTTAAAACAACTCTTATAAAAAAAGTTCTATTATTTCCTTTAAGGGCAGTACTCAGATTATGAATAAATTCTGCCCACTCAGTTGTCTTTGAATTGAATTTGTATCAAAGTAACAGTCATTAGACAAATAGTTTTCTTAACTGGTAGAACTCCCAAGACTATGGTCCTTAGTCACCTTTGAGTCTGGAAATATACCCATGCCTGTGGTTCAGCTTTCACCAGGGAAGACAGGTGTGTAAGGACGCTTAGACTAATAACCTCACCCCATCAAAAAGGCAACATATGCTCTGGGGTGAAGTTCAGAAGGCAGAAGGGATAGGAGAGAATTAATGGAAACAAGACTGAGACAAAGGATATGGGAAAATTGCTGTTTATGTGGAGATTTTAATGTAAGAAAACAAAATGCGTATGTATGGTTGAATGGATATATATTTGGTTTGTATACACACTAAAGCCACAATTTTTAAAGTTTGTTAGTGTATAGTGTACCTTTTAACACATTAAAAATAGTACAGAAACATTTCCAGAGGCAGTCTTTAACATAGTACTAAAGTAGCAAGAGTTGCATCCACTTCCTAAACAGCATGCCTCTGGAAACTTTATGAGCTTTTATGAATGTCGATAGTTATAGAGGCTTCAGGTCTTTTGTAGGGTTGCTATGATTCGTGCTCCACTTGAAGGCAAATAATAACAAAGTAATAATTACACACTTTTTAAAAATAGTATGCCTTTGTAGTAGAGATAACTGCTGTTGTGTTATATGCCATCGAGTTGCTTGCAATTCATAGCAACCCTATGTACAAGAGCTCTAAACGCTGTTCTATACTGTGCCAACCTAGCCATTTCAAACACACTTATTCCCACCACTCCAGTCACAGAATCGATCCATCTCATCAAAGGTCTACCTCTCCTGTGCTGTCCCTCCACTCTGCCAAACATGATGTCCCTCTCCAAGGACCAGTCCTTCTTGCAACATGCCCAAAGTATGTCAGATGAAGCTTCAGAATCCTTGACTCCAAGCATTCCGGCTTCACCTTCTCCAGGACAAACCTGTTTGTTCTCCTAGCAGTCCATGGTATATTCAATATTTTTCTTCAGCACCACAGCTCAAAGGCATCAATTCTCTTTCTATCATCCCTATTCACTGTCCAACTCTCTGATGTATAGCACGTAATTGCAAAGACTATAGCCCAGATCAGGCGCACCTTAGTCTCCAGCCTGGCATCGTTGTTTTTCAGTACTCTTGAGAGGTCCCCTCACAGCTGACTTTCCTAATGCAATTCGTCTCTTGATTTCCTGGCTGCTGTTACCAAGAGTGTTGATTGTAGAGCCAAGCAAACTAAAAATGTTAACTATCTCAATCTCTTCACCATCCATACTGATGAGTAAGGTCATTGTTATAACTGGGCAAATGTTTCTCATCTGCTCTTTTCTGTGGAATGCTTGTCTGTCAGATACTATTATATAAAGATTGAGACAGACTAGGGCCATCCACTTCTGAAATGACAGGCCTATGTAATAGTAGGGATAATAGCACTATGAAATATAGTAGACAGTAACAAACTGTCAAGAGTAAGATTAGTGTTGCTAAGAAGCCATAGCTATTATTTCCTTTTTAAAAATGTTATTATTATTTTTTAATGAACTGTTTAACATTTTTAGAAACTTTCAGACTATTACACTACACTGAGTGATTCCTCTGATGTGCGAACATTAAACACAGAAACACACAGAGCCTCCCTCCCACCCCAGGAATGCATTGGGCCGACTTCCTCCCATCTTCTTGGCCTCTGCTGCCACCTAACCTAGCTCCACATAGAGCCGACATCATGGGCTTTGGAGACCTCAAGACAGCCACTGGCCTCTGGGTCCTCAACGATTACCTGACTGACAAGAGCTACATCGAGGGGTATTTGCCATGGCAAGCAGATGTGGCGGTGTTTGAAACCATCTCCTGTCCCCCATCTGCTGACCTGTGTCATGCCCTATGTTGGTATAATCACATCAAGTCTTAGAAGAAGGAAAAGGTCAGCCTGTCAGGAGTGAAGAAATCTTTGGGCAAGTATAGTGTGGAAAACACCATAGGAAGTAGAGCTGCAGACAGGAAAGATGACAATGACACTGATCTCTTTGGATCTGACGAGGAGCGAGGAGGAGGAAAGTGAGTAAACAAAGAAGTTAAGAGTAAAAACATCTTGTATATAGTCTGAATCAAAGAAAGCCAAAAAAACCTGCACTTGTTTTCAAGGCTTCAATCGTATTGTAAGATATAAAGCCTTGGGATGACGAAACCAACATGGCAAAATTGGAAGAGTGTGTCAGAAGTATTTAGGCAGATGGCTTGGTCTGGGGATCTTCCCAGCTAGTACCAGTGAGATATGGAATTAAGAAGCTTCAAATACAGTGTGTAGCTGAAGATGATAAAGTTGGCACAGGTAAGCTGGAAGAAAAGATAATTACTTTTGAAGACTAAGTGCACTCCGTGGATGTAGCTGCTTTGAATGAAATCTAAAGTCAATTTGTATCCATCAATTAAAAACTTTAAAACAAAACAAACATAGAAATGAGGGCAAAATGTCAACTCTAGGTGCTGTTGAGTCGACCACAACTCACAGAGATCCTATGAACAATAGCTCTGAACCCTGGCCTATCCTGAGCCAAATCCCACAGTTTCCAACATATCTGACTCAATTACCATAGATACTGTGAAATCCATCTTACCCAGGGTCATCTTCCCCTGTATTGACCTTCCATCCTTCCAAGGATGATGTTCTTCTTCAAGGACTGGTCCCTCCTGGCAACAAGCTCAAAGTATGCAAGAAGGCGTTTCAAAATCCTTGCCTCATGTAGAGTGGATTATATTTGGGGCTAGGGGGTGGGGTTTGGGGAGGTGCGGGGGGGGGGGGGATTGTGGTAAAAAGAGAGAGTTTTTCTTTTGGTTAGCAAAGAGACGAGAAAAGGGGGAGGGGGGGGGGAGGGGTTTGTGCGGGGAGAAGGGTGCAACAATGAATGAATGGAATCCCAAAATCTCTGTAGATGTTCATTGAAATGAAAAATAAACAACCTAAATTTAAAAAAAAAAAAAATCCTTGCCTCAAACTAAGGAGCAACCTGGTTTCACCATCTTCAGGTCAGACCTGTTTGTTCTCTTGGCAATCCATGGTATGTTTAATACTCTTCTCTAGTACCACAACTCAAAGGCATCAATTCTTCTTCTGTCATCCTTAGTCACTATCCAGCTTTCTAATACATAGCAAGCAACTACTAAGACCATGGCCTGGACCAGGTGCACTTTAGACTGACATTGTTACTTTTAAGCACTCTGGAGAGCTCCCTGACAGCTCCTTTCCCAATTCAACCTGTCTTTTGATTTCCTGGCTGCTGGTGCCAAGAGTGTTGATTATGGACCCAAACAAGCCCAAACTGCTAAAAATTTCAATCTCTTCTCTATCATAATACTCCCAAATGGACCAGTGGTAAGAATCTTTTATTTTCTTGATGTTGAGCTTTAATCCATATTAAAGACTATAGTCCCTGACCCTCTGTGGCAAATGTTTCAAAGGCTGAAGTCCTCCTCAGTTACCTGAAGTAAGGCTGTGGCACCTGCATAATGCAGGTAGTTGATTGAGTTTTCCTCCAATTTTGTTGCCATATACTTCATAAAGCCTAACCTCCCAAATGATCTATTCTGCATATAGATTGAAAAAGTATGGAGAAAGGACACATCCTTGATACACTCTTTTCTTGATTTTGAACCATGAAGGGTTTCCTTGATCTGTATAAAAAACTGCTTCCTGGTTTAAGTATAGGTTTCACATCATCACAGTTAAGTGTTCTGGGATTCCCATTTTTCTCAATGCTACCCATGATTGTTGTGATCCACAAACATGCCTTTGCATAGTTAACAAAGCATAAACATATATTCTTCTGGTACTCTTTGCTTTCAGCCAAGATCTGACACTGGCCATGATGTCCTTAATGTCTAAATCCAGCTTGTATTTCTGGGACTTTTCTGTTGATGTACTGTTTTAGTTGTTTTTAGATAATCTTCAGCAAGATTTTGCTTGTATGCATAGGTGTCAGTGATACTCTGCTAGGTAAAATGTTTAAAACCTTCTAGGGAGCTCTGGTGGCCTAGGAGTAGGAAGCTGTGCCGCAGTCCCAAAAGCATGTGGTTCAAATCCACCAGATGCTCCATGGGAGGATTACTGCTTTGAAAACTTGCTGGAGGGTCAGCTACGCATCAGTTTGAACGGAATAGCACAAAACAACAAATCCTTTTTGCTAGTCTAAACTTTTTTTAGTCTAAAAAGTTTTAGAGGCTCTACTGTATCCTAAGTAGGGATAAATGATGTTCTGCTTTTCTTCTAGGCCTGACTGTATGGCTTCTCAGAATCTACCTGTTTCTTTCAAGATGACACAACAGTGCTTTTTACCAGCCTGAAATAAAGGATGACAGTTATCTCTCTTGTTCTGGACTAGGCACTGTACTTAAATAACTCAAGATTACTATAAATTTTTCCTCTTAGCCAAATCTCATTGTAGTTGCATCTTCACCTCAGCTTTTTTGCCCATGGATGATTTTTAGGGGGACCAAATGGTAAGTTAATGCATAAGAAGTCAAGAAATGGTAGAAGAGAACAACAGCACATTGTTGGAAAAATAGAGGATTTCCCTCAAAAGGACCACTCACTTACTCAGATATTTGGGTATGAAAGCATACTAAAAATGTGTAAGTTCAGTTATTTATCATGTTCATGATAATCACCTAAGTTGCTGTGTGCCTCAAGTCATAAGTGACCTATAATTGACTCTCCAGCAGGTTTTCAGAGGCAGTAAATCACACAAGAGGAGACTGACTGTCCCATGGAACAGCTGGCAGACTTGAACTGCATGTGTTTGGAATTGCAGCACAACTATTTTTTACTCATTTCCTCCTTAATTTTGCAGGTGGATACTTAAATTATTGTTCATCCAAATTATTGTTCATCCCTGTTACCACTGGGAATTATCTTGGTTCAATTAAAATCAATAATGTACCACACTCTGGTAAATTCTAACTGATACATGCAGAAGTGTCTACCAGAAGAATATTGTCTCTCAGTGTGGGACAGAGGAACAGGAAGAGGGCAGTTTTTATCCAAAGCATCTTTAGTATTGTGTATTACTTTACTAAAAATGAGACATTTAAGTAAGACCCAAATCCTGTCCTGCTGGGCCCTTTGTACTGTGCCTGGAAAAAGGGTAGCAACATGGTTGCTGTTATGTGCCATCAAGTCACCTGAGACTCATAGTGACCCTATGTACAACAGCTCTGAAGCTTGCCCTATCATGAGCCAGTGTCAATGATTCTGACACACCTACCCCCTCAATTGCCCTAGTTACTGTATCAAGTAACTACTAAAAATATTTTCATATTTCATACTTCTTTTCTAATGATTTTATAATTTCAGTCACACACCCAAGTGCTCTAAAATTACATTCAAAAGCATAAATTCATCCACAAAGTCTGAAAAGAAAAGACTGCTACCCACTGCAAAATGAAAACTTTCAATGTTTTATTTTTGACTGCAGCTGTTTACAGAAATATAGTTGCGAGTATACAAATGTTCCAATAGAAGCAAAATATCTTTTTAATATTTAACAAGTTATCACAGACAGCTAAAAACATAGATGCAAATAAAATTCCCCCAGAGAACAAACTGAAAACATCTTGTATCAGTGCTCTGAAGTCCCAGTTTA
>NW_006399751.1:4457779-4466679 GCF_000299155.1 Elephantulus edwardii
ATTCATGGCAGAATTGTAGCTAAACCACTTCAGAAAAGGTTAATGAAATATTTGTATTATATTTATTTTAAATGACTGAGTAAAAGAAGTGAATGAAATTCAGTAAAGTTTGTCAAAAGTAGCAACTACTTGGAGCTTATCAACTAGGATTAAGGGAACAAGGTGAGCAGATACATTCATTAGATCAAAAGAATTAGCTCAAGTTCATTGAAATCTGTAACTACTTAAATCACAAACATGTCAGTACAGGACAAGTCTTTGCTGGATACAGAAGTCTGATTCTAAACCCATTCTCAATCATATGAAATTGTATATATGTGTGTGTATATTGTCCTGAGGTTCATTTGCTAAACTAATAATAAGCAATCTTTACAAAATATTTAAAACCAGGCAAATGGCTTCTGGAAAAGAAAGAAATCTGGCACGACTAAAGATTTATGGTTAAACATGGGGGGTTTAAAGGAGGTATTACAAGTTAAGAGTTGAGTAAAGTTGTCAGATGCTTTTGATACAGGAATATATTATGCAACAACAAGGATAAGGGGGGGAAAAGGCTACGAAAACAGGAATGTAATTAACTATAGCATCTCTCAATGGTTTGTCTATGTATTTGCCAGCACCAAAGTTTATAGAGTAAGCCACTTAACATATTTACCGCTGGTATGAAACAAAACCAGCAACGACGATTTTCATAAAGTGAATATATTTAAGTTATTTTAATTCTGGAATGTGATTTTTTCCATGAATTAATTAATTTGTAATTTGTAAACAGTGGGAGGAAGATTAGAATAATGATGAAGGTACTGAGATTACACAGGGAGACAAAAAAAAAAAATTAAAAAATATAAACAAATTGATTTACAGTTTCCTTTTAGAATGATGCATACAACTGAGTGGGAGAAATGCCCAAATCATATAATGCATTATTTTGGGTTTTTTTTTGTAAATAATGTTTTTCTGAAGCATAAGCTCTCCAAAGATAGCTGTATCTCTACTAAATCAATCCATATATAAAGCAAGCTACTTTAAAATAAGTTTTGTCTAGTAAAAATATGTAATTAAGGTGCTATGTTGACCTGGCCAGCCATCTTGCTACCTCAGATATAAATGTAAATAGGGCAAATGACAAGTAATTTTGTTCTGAGACTTGATCTAGCCAGAGCAAAATTGTGGTCTGCTGGTAAAGTAAGGGGCAATGATAAGAAAGCCCACAATATACCCATTCTTTTTATGGATACTCAGAAGACTTTAGCACCCGTCAATTATATTAGCTACTTAAATGTCTTAACAATTAAAAGAAATACTAAACATTGCACCTATATATTTAAATCAGTCATTTAATGTAAACTTTTTAGTAAGTGGTAGAAAAAACACCAAACTAAGTCAAATGAACATCAATAGAATAATTGTACGTGTACATAAACTGTATTTTATTTCTAAAGGTAGTACTCATATTTTCACTGCCTAGAAATCATTATGGATAACCAGTTTAAGCTCAATATACATAATAAAACTATATGAATAAAAAAAATTCTTCTGAATCTTACTATATGCAGTTTATAATTGTGATTCTCAAACTCTAGCACAACAAAATCTCTTGGAGGGTTTTTAAAACACAAGTTGCTTGGACCCCACTCCAAAGCACGACTGAGAGCAGGGCAAGCATCTGCATTTCTAACTAGTTCTCAGATAACACTGATGCGGACTAGTGGACTGAGGACCACACATTTATGCAGAAAACTGTAATGTTCGTATACACGTAACACAGAAAATACATAAAAGGAGGACCAGTTCATTAACTCTCAAACATACAGATTAGTGTGCTAATATTTTAACTTTTCTAAGATGATCTGTTGGGTTGTACTGATTTTCCTTTACAGTCAAATACGTGTGGTGGTCGTAAGCTGGAATCAACTTGATGACAACTAAGAAAATTTTAAATGCTTAAGTCCAACCATATTATCCTTTTAGAAAACATCCATATAGCACTTACACCAACCTGGCTATCCCAAATAAAAGCAAGTAAATATTTTAAACAATTAAAGTATATTTATAAGGAGGAATCATCACTGTACAGCATTCTGGCTTCTTTGGAATGATTAAAGTGCATAATATCAATAGGGTACTAAGAATATTGCATAAAGATTTATTAACATTAGTGCTACTAACAGTCATGGAAATACTCACATGGGAAAAGCAGCTCTGTTGCAAAAGAACTACCATTCTGACCTGTTGCTGATGGTCCTTTCTATAGGCACCACCACCTGTGGTAAGGAGTTGGAGTAGAGGCAAAATTAATAAAAAACAAGGGCACTCAATCCAGCTGCATCTGGTAAGAAGGTATTATTATTTTAAGTCTGGACAGATTTAGATAAAACTTCTTGCTCATTTCCTTTAACTTTTTCCCCCTAGGCAGACTGAGGTTCCGCAGAGCAAAAAGTAAGAAAAAATTAATTACTTCGCCATGTCTGGTTAAGAAAATTTATTTTACCAAGCTTTTCCAACATAATGTATTTCAGTAATTTACTTCACTCACTTAAGATCGGAGGAAGCACTTTGAACGCTTCCTGAAATCTCTCTATACACATTTGTGGGCATACAGTCTCACAGAGGTAAAAACTTCATTAGTGTTGACTTGAGATCTATTAATTGGTCAAGATAAAGATAAATTTATAGAAAGCCTAAATAGTATAATTCTATTAAGGGTTTTTTAAATTTATTCTCTGTCAAAAGAGTAATTGTAATAGTGGATCTGTTTTGTTACTCATTTCAAAGGGAATTAGTTGTTTTCTATTATAATTAAAAAAAGGAAGAAAGAATGGCTAAATGAAAAAACTGAGAGTTGGGACTTAACACATTTGTGTATTTCAGCAATAGTGAAAAAACAAACTTATAAGAAAGGGGCACAATCAAGGTAAAAAGGCACTTTTCCACAAGCATTTAATCTAGATATAAAAATGAATCAAAAAAATTTCCTGAAGGTGGAATAAAAATAGAATGGTATTAAGTTTGGCATGACATGAGATGAAATAAAGAACCGGGACAACTCACATTACTTCCACAATTTAGTTCTAGTGACACAAAAAGGCAGGAAAGAATCTTTTTTATAATACATGCTTTAAGATTCTGCATATACATTATTAAGGTATATACTTGAGCTATTTCTCTATGGAATCTGCTGAACTATCCAGTCTCTCATTAAACCCTCCATATTAAAAAAAAAAACAAAATGAAATACAATCCTTCCATGTAACCACAGCATGTAGGTTAAAGATGAAGCAGAATAAAGTTAATAAGACACATATTTAAGTTAAATAGAGCCCCCAAAATTTAGATAACAGGTATCAGAATAAAATTTTTACCAAGAAAATAAAAAAAAAAAAATTCTGATTTCTCACCGAAGTTGACAGTTTAAATATTAAAGCAGCCTATATGGTCTTTAATTGATCATGCTTTTCAGATTTCACTTTTCCAAAACAAGTATCTGTTTTAATGGCTTAAATGTCACTTCCTAAGTATATCTACCTACATAAAATGGAAGAGGGGAAGGAGAAAGAAAATTCTTCATTAATATGGCATCTATAATAAAATTAAGCCCTTTAAAAATCTGTTCCAGGGAGACTGGTTAAAATAGATTTGCAATGGTTAAAGAACATGATAGTCTAATCACAAAAGTCTTATGACAAAGCTAAGAAGCAAAATCTGACATCTAGTTATCTTTTCCTATGTTGGTATGGAAATAAGGAAATGATAATTAGGAATACACAAACACTCACTCTCTCTAACACACACACAGATAAGCTCCAAGCATTAATGTGAGTTGTTGAAAGAAAGAACCAGTGAATGTAACAATTTAAGGAAATAAAATGTGGTTCACAGTTTATTTAGGTCCTTCTGCCATAAAATAAGTTGAATAAACTGAGTCGCTCCCATATGTAACTTGTAACAGTAATCTGGAAATTGCCTTTTCAGCACAAGTATCAACCACTGAGCTAACTCTTAGATAAGAAAACAAATACTTTTAATAACCAAATCATGTATTTGGAATTCTGTACTTAACATTGACCTTTAGGGGTTAGGAACAATTATTTTTTTTTTTAAAAAAAACACCATAATTAGTGAGTAAGACTATGGTAGCACAGCCCTTGTATAAATGACCATAAAATTTATGAAAATAAAAACAGAATTTTCTGCACCTCCATCCAACCAACCATTACAGTTCAGGTGTATGTTCTGTTTTAAACACAGATAATAAAAACAGAAAATTGGTCCCTGGTGACTTGTTATCGGCAATTAGCATTTTACAATATTCTTCCTCGGAAACAACAGAACAGAAGCCAGCACACAAGCCAGTCTTTTTACCACCACTTATTCATTCCACAGTGTTAACAAACATCTTAAATGGAACTTGGTGAACAGACCTCCTGAGTCTGTAATCACTTAGAAAAAACTCAGGAATAGTCATATGGCATTTTATTTCTTTTTACTTTTATACCTGCTGGGTCAATTTTTTCTAACATTATAGTCAACCTTCAAAAGTTAAGAGTTTCTATTTTAAAACTGAAGCACTGGATTGTGTGGCTGATACTTCTTATAACCTGAACTATATTGGGTAATTTTATTTCTGATCAGGGTGGGGGAAGAATGAAAAATGCTTTTGGTTCAGTGAATTTATAAAGTAGCTCTGGATATTACAAGATGGAAAAAATGTTATTAAAATTACAAACATGGGTTTTTTTAGTGTCTTTATAAATAAAAGGCATAGGATACAGAAAGCCAATTAATAATAACAGTAACAACAATAATAAAATATTAAATATATAGTGAACAAAGACTGAATGGCTCATTCTTGTGAAACACCATTTGACACAAGTGTGTACATGGGTTTCCATATACTAACATTTTGCTGAGTCAAAGTCTCAGCAAACACACAGTAAGCTGCCTTTAACCCACTAAATAACATTAAAGTACTGCCTGATGGAATGGCCATAGATGAAAAGGTCATTTGTTTCAAAAGATACTTAAATACTCAATAAAGACATAACAAACCCCCCTCCCCCTCACTGTTAGCAGACGCCACGTTGTGGTAGAACATCAGACGAACTCACAAATTTACCACAAAAATGTGTGGCAAAAAAAGAATAGTTTATATATATGTATGTATATATATATATATATATAAATTTCTATATTTATGCCAATGTACTCACTCAGTACAAATAGCAAAATAGTATATACCATTTCCTAAATACAAAATATAGCTTTCCAAAAAAATGAAACACACATTAGATATAAACCATCCAAAACTTGAACGATTGAAAACTGTATTCAAAATTAAATGACCCAGAGTAGGTCTCTTTCTGAAAAGTTCCCTTCATATCGGCAAGAAGCCTGTACTACTGAAAACGTAATTCAATGCCTCTCAATCAGAGAGAGAAAGGAAGAAAGGGTTGGAGCATAGAGGAAGAATATATGAAAAGAGACAAAAACAAATTACAAAGCACAAAGAACCAAGGAAGACCATCACAAAAAGGTGGGGGAAATAATCTGGCTGTATAAAGAAAACTAACTCCACAATTTCACACGGTTCAACTAAACAAAAACAAAACTCTAAAGTAGCCTTCAATAAACAATTAACAGGCTATTTGCTTTATACACTTAAAAAACTTAAAAGGACAAAGATACAAAAACATTTTATCAACATATAGAAGCCACACACAATTTGGCCTTAAACTGTATTAACAGCTTTCTACATGCCAAAAGGAAAATGTAAGAAGCAAGCATGTGTCCAGACAACAGGTTGTAGTGAGAAGCAGGCATCCCATGGGTGGCATGAACACCCAAAACTGTAAAACTAATGCTACAACTGCAAGTTCTGGAGTGTGTTATTTTGCTTTTTATAGATGTAACAAAAGTCAATTCTTCATTTTAAGTCAAATGATAAGACCCTGTAAAGCCTAAGGCTTGTGGGACCCATCAGAGAAGTGGCCACTTCAAACCATAAAGCACTGAGGTGACAAGTGAACTACACTCACTGCAGCTCAGGGAGAAGAGATGTTTCATGAAGTTTTTAGCTTTGTTTTCAATTAAAATTTACACTGTTTCCTGCGAGAGGGAAAAATTTGAAGATTTTGGAACAGCACCTTTCACGGGGGGGGGGGGGGGGGGGGACGACCCACTGTTTCTCAGGAATCAACTGCCAATCAATTCCTGAAAGGGAAAGGGTACACTTACTCCCTTGCCTTGTGCTTCAGGGAGTGTTTAGGTCACCCTAGATCAATGTGGCCTTTTTCCTTTAAGTTGCTACAGGGTCATAAAGCCAGTAGTATATCAATAATTATCTAAAATGAGAAAGAGAATAATAATATAGATTAATATAAAAATAATACACGGGTAAGACCACAAAGAAAACAGACTTAAATATCTTTGTCAGCTTAAACTATTCAAGAAGGTATTAGGAACATAATTTTCCATATGTTATGTTTCCCCTTCATTTTTTATAGAGCATGATTAATTACTTTTCTATGCACAATTATGGCTAAATCCCTTAGTAGACACACAGAGAATTAACTCTGAAAAGTAAAAATAATAGCATTCTAGCTGTTCTCTGTTTTGTAAGCAAACTGTCTGCCTTTGTGTTAAATAAAGAACTCTCTGTGTAGAGTCCTTAATACAGTTTGTCAGAGTGTTACCCTTTCATACTCTCCATAAAAACTGAGGAAGAAAAAAAAATTCCTTCACTTTGGCCAATAGCTGTGCTTTTTATGTCAAAAATCACAGCTTTAAGTATTATAGGAACTTTACTGTTTCAAAACAATACAGGAAAGAAAATAACAAAGAACAAAAGTAAACATGATGATATGAATTATTTTCTAATAGCAATAATAACTGAGTAATCCAGCCTTAAATTTAAACTGTACTTTTATAGAAGTAGTACTGAAAAAAAAAATAGCTACAAATTAATTCTGTCAGCTGGAAACGCAAATAGATTCTCAGTCATCACTGTTATTAGGAATATAAAATATGGTAATTTTAACCTTGGTGGCTAATCACTGCAATAGGTAGCAGAAGTGTGCTCTTTTGCAGTCAGAGTGAAATCTACTCATTTACTCCAACACAGTTTTTCATATTTCATTTTGTTTTTAAAGCATTAGTTCAATAATCTGCATGGAACCACATGATCTCAGGACACATAGGAAACAGGTATTTCTTCATGGAATTTCTAGAAAACAAAAAAATTAACACAAGTCATTAGGGAAGGAAACTATAAAGTTTCTGTTATCCTGAATGATCCCAAAGTATACAGTTTTATAAATTATATCATCCTCACTGACTCATGCACTTTTCTGACCAAATACTTATTTTTTGAGGAAAAGGAAAATGAGACATAATCGTGCCCAATTCATAGTAGAAAGGAAACATATTTTGCACATTCTTCAGATGGGCTGTCATTCTAAGGTTGAGTCTCTTAGAGGCAGAGGAATGTGTGCTACTAACAATGTGTGCTACTAACAAAGCAACCATACACTATCATTCTTATTATCTTTAAAGTACATTATCTTATATAAGACAAGATAGTCTAAATAGTCCTATCAACTCACTACCATCAAAATTATTCCAACTTATAGCAACCTTGTAAAACAGAGCAGAATTGTCCTGTAGGTTTCCAAGGCTGTACTATATACAAAAGCAGACCACCATTATCTTTCTTCTTTAGAGAGGCTGGTGTGTTCAATCTACTAACCACCTTTTAGCTAGTAGGTGAATTATTAATCACTGTGACACCACAGACCCTAAACAGTGCTAACTTAAGTATGTTAAGAAGAATAGAACATGCTGATGCCTTTCAATAAAAAAAGAAGGCAGTATGCAATACTTACAGATCCAGTTAAAAGGAGCCAGTTAGGTTGTTCCCTTGGTTTTGCAATGAAACAAGCAAATCAATCTTTTCCATGTTCTGGCTGGTATTTATAGAAGATGCCAGTGGAGAATTCTCTGCCATCTGCTGAGACAGAAGTGTTGTCACAGGTGGCTGGCCCTCATTCTGTGGTTGGCCTGGCTGATTTATGGCCATCAGCTGATCTGGCAATGCAGCTGGTCCAGAAGTTAAAAGCTGACTACAGTCTGTAGAGACATTTAAAAGAGAGAAGCTATGTGATTACTTTCTGTTCAGAATTATGGGGGAAACATTTATTTGTTGCAGGGGGAAATTCATCACTGTGCTTAGTCTATAAATGTGAGGTAACTGGCAGCCAAAGAAAAAGGTTTTCACAGAACAGTAATGGAATTCATCAACAGTATCTTTCAAACAGCACAAACATGCAACTTTGCTTAGTTGTTATCCTATCTCTTTGGCATATAAATATTAAGAATAAATAAGCTATTTCTAGAAACTACTTACTTTAACTGGCTGAGACATTCTTAATTGCTCTCTCAAATTTACAGTTTAAAATGACAAATACATTTATATAGATAGCCACATTTGCCACTGTGTGCTTGAGTTGATTCTGACTCATACTGACCCTGCCTCACAGAGTAGAACTACCCTATAAAGTGCTTAGCTGCTAACAGAGAAAAGATATTGTTTGAACACATCAGCTGCTACATGAAAGTATAATGTAACAATCTGATTCCCCAAGGAGTTAAGCAAACCCACTGTTACACTGTTGATCCTAATTAGCAACTGCTCCATAGGGATTTAAGGTATTTATCTTTACAGAAACAGACTGCTACATCTTTCTCCCATTGACTAATAGGTTAAGTTTGAATCACTGATCTAATTAGCAGGGGAAAGTGCTTTAATCACTGCACCACCAGAGCACCTTCCTGTAAAGGCTGACGTTTTGATGACTCTCTTGGGGCAGTTATATTCTTTTTTTAAAAAAATCTGTTATTTTTGT
>NW_006399751.1:4469489-4480388 GCF_000299155.1 Elephantulus edwardii
AATAACAATCTTACTATTTCAAATAAATAATAGTTAAATTTTGAAAAGTTAAGAGTTTCTTACTATTTTGAATGCCAAATAAGAACATTCCTGAAGTCTGCTGAGATGAGCCAGGAGAATTTTGTAGTTGGTTCATTGTACCTCCTGCGGTATTGTGGAATAAAGTAGCCTGTGGTTGAGGTGAAGATGTGGCTCCTTGGATTCCTGACATATTGCTCTGAGGGGAATAAAGAGGAGATTGTTGCATATCTTGTTGGTTTATACCACTTTGCAATGCAGACATGGATGCTGGAGAAAGGAAGAGTGTTACTTGCTGCTCTTGAGAACTAGGGGACCCTTGGACTAACTGAATCTGAGGAGAAGGATGGAACAAAGAGTTCTGTGGTGATTCAGTCTGGGTAGAACCTGGGTTTTGAAGTGAGGACACTGGGGGTTGATTCTGGAATTGCATGGGTTGCTGCTCTTGAGTCATTGGTGCCATATTATTTTGTTGGTGAAAAATTGACTGATTCTGTTGCTCCTGATTAGACATTGGATTTTGACTTGGGTTGAATATCATGTTTGGGGGTGGTTGTTTCTGAGATGCCATTGTAGCCATGGTATTTTGATTACTGAATAAAATGCTCTGCTGCTGCTGCTGTTGTTGCTGCTGCTGCTGCTGTTGCTGCTGCTGCTCCTGGGATGGAGAGGTACTCTGGAGGGCAACCATTGAGTGCTGTGACTGAAAGAGTGTTCCTTGTTGACTCTGAGGCATTGGGTTAGGTGGAAGAGAGCCCAGGGGCACCTGAGGCTGAAATAAACCTTGTTGAGATGGTTGTGTCTGTTCTTGAGACAGCAAAGGAGTTTGGATGTGTGATATTGGTGCTTGCTGTGAGAAAGCAGCTTGCTGCTCAGTGTTTGATGTTGACTGAAGTGGTGAAATTGAGTTCTGTGCAGCAAAAAATGAAATCTGTTCTTCCTGAGCTACTGTATTAGTTTGGAGATTATTCATAGGACTCTGGGAAAGAAACAGATTGGCTGACTGCTGGTCTTGAGAAGAGCCTTGGAGCACAGCAATGGTATTTTGAGAATGAAACATTGAAGGCTGCATTTGTTCAGAAGAGGTTGTAGAACTCTGACTACGGACAATAGGACTTGGGCTATGAAAAATGGAACCTTGAGTTTCCTGGGAAAGGTTCTGAGTATCAGCAATAGAATTCTGAGGATGAAAAAGTTGAGCCTGTGCATGAGGAGGCTGCTGCAAAAAACTCCCAGATTGAAGTGACATCATCTCATTACTTTGCTGGAATAAGCCGTTGCCTTGTTGCTGAGTACTATTATTCTGAACACTTATCATAGTTTTAGTAGATGAAAAAATATTAACTGGAGGTTGAGTGTCCCCACTATGCTGCATTTGGACCATGGTCTGAAAGACGCTGTTCTGATTTTGTTTTGCTTGTGTTCCAGTTTCTTCTCCATCTCCTGGATTTTGTGCCTGGAACATGCTAGTGCCAGGGGTTGCAACCTGCTGCGTATTAGTTGCAGAAGTTTCATTTCCAGAAACTGCAGGAGGAGAAGAAAACAATTCACACTGCATCTGTATGTCCTCATTGGTAGGTAACGCACTCATCATGTGAGAAGTCTGCTGGTAAACTGGAGACTGCTGAAGGTTTCCATTTGCTGAAGCAGGTGAAGGAAATAATTCTGACTGTATCTGGGCAGCTGCCTGGCAAATACTCTGTTGCATCTCCATCACCATTGCGGCTGATGATTCCATCACTTGTTGCTGCTGTTGCTGCTGCTGATTAGACAATGTGTTTTCAGCCTGGGGATGAACATTTTCACCTCTTCCTGTTATTAAATTATCTGGTCTGCCATGGACTGCAGGTTCTGTTGAGGAAAACATTCCAGGGCTCACGCTATTTTGAATTTGACTGACTTGTTGAAATATATCTGCATTAAGCTGTTCTTGTACATTCTCATTACTCTCTGGAGCAGAAAATAAAACTGAAGATAACTGTTGTTGTGCCTCTAAAACTTGTTGGACCAAGTCAACATTTCCACTGCTGCCACTAGCAGCACTGCCTGTAAAACTTCCTGCTTGCAACTGCTGAATAGTATTCTGTAGCTGGCTCACACTATTTGGTGATGGGAAAATATTTGATGAAATCTGCTGCTGTAAAGTCTGCGCTTGCTCTTGTAGTGGAGACTGTTGCTGCTGTGATGTCTCCGTTAGCTGAGACAAATTAACCACGGTACCATCTGATTGTAACACTTCTCTTGGTTGAGTATCCCTTGTCTGAAACTGTGTAGCTTGTTGCAGTAGTGCATCATTACTAGAATGCTGACTAGAAGCAGAAACTGCTGGGAAAGTGGTGGGCTGTGAAATGTCCTGTGTTTGAATGGTTGTTAGAGTCTCTGGGTTGTACGCCTTGGGTGCAATCTGTTGCTGCTTCTCCTTTTCTGAAGGTAGGTGGGAAGATGATGACGATGGCGAAAAAGACCCACTTCCGGCTATGTTAGAGATATTTTCTAATGTTTGCTGAGCTGGTCCAACTGTCTTTGTTGTCTAAAAAGAAAAGAAAAAAATTAATCCCCAAATAATACATATATACATAAATATGGATACTTTAAAAATCACTATTGTTCTAATCAGGAAAACTAATCATAAACAGTTTATACATTTATTTATTTTTAAAATTTTATTATTTGTGTGTGTGTACCGTCAAATCAGATCTGACAGGTACAGGAAGAAATTGTCTCTCCTTCTCCAGTAGAGCATCTGGTGGATTAGAACCACACGACCTCTGGGATTACAGTGCAGCTTCTTGCCACTAGGCCACCAGAGCTCGCCCATAAACAGTTTCTAAACCAAAAAATGACTTCTTGTACAAGGACAATACATTTTTGGTCAAAATGAAAAATAAAATCATTACTGATCTAATCAAATGCAGGATAAATTTTCCTCACTATATTATCATTCAGAAAATAGGTGGCGAGATGATGATTTTCAGAGACAGTAAGACGTGATTATCCTCAGGGCATTAAAAAAAGTAGTATAAACAAAGATGGTCAAATAACAAGTTCAGCCATCAATTAATGATAAACTTTGGTATAGTAAAGGTATTAAAACTGTATTACTTCTGCGGTTCATAAATAAACAGCAAATTTTAAAATATCTTGACCTTCCGAATCATCAACAACATCATAGGGAACACATGAAAAAGGGAAGGGAAATTTATAAGAAAAGACTAATGCAGGAAAAGATAAAAATGTTCCAAATTTTTAATATCCTACATCCTACGAGTCTAGCCAACATTTCTCTCTTGGCAAAAATATGCATTGGAATTCACTTTCTAGGCAATTTTATTGGAGTGGAAAACATTCAATTTGAAAAGCAAAATTAATTAAGTATATCCTAAGGAGGCAGAGTGCTTCCTTAGAGGATGATGACATTTCATCTCACATACTTTGAGAATGTTTTTAGTAGAAGCTATTCCTTGGAAAAGGACATCATGCTTGAAAAGGTAGAAGACCAGTGAAAGAGAGGAAGCTCCTCAATGAGATGGAATGACAAAGTGACTGCAGTAATAGGATCAACTGTAAAAGGGATGATAAGGCACAGGACAGAACAGAGCTCAGGTCGCCGAGAGTTGTACTTCACTGGAGGGGACTGAACAACAGTTCAAAGCTAACAGAGTATGAACAAATTATGAAAAGTAAAAACATAAACACAAGGGAAAGAAAATCATTAAAGATAGAACAATTTTAGTATTTGAGGTTATGATTTGGGGCACTAGTCAATATGGCTCACCTTAAAAACTGGGGAAGATCTTTTTTCTGCTGTTACTTCCATTGGAGTAACATCTTCACTTTTAATCATACTGCTTGATATGAGTGGAGGGATCAGGGCATTAGGAAGAATATTTACCTTATCCAAGCTACATCCAGTAGTTTTCATTGCTGCACACAAAAACACAAAATAAAACTTTTAAATTACCAAAATAACTAAATACTGCATGACTATTAGTTGTAATTTAAATTTTATTTATGATGTTATAGAAGCATGAAATAACTGTATATCAAAATATGCCCTCCATGTCTTCAAGCAGAATTGCTTTCAGGACTTCTAGGACTGCGTGAGAGTGCAGGTTAAATAAGCTTAAGCAGTTCAATGATAAAGCTATGATTCCCAGGACCTTCCCAAAGTTCCTTAAATAACAGTGATCCATATGATCTGGTACATTACAGGATTCAGCTTAGAAATCTCCAGGTAAAAGCTAAATTACCACTTTTATACTTTCTTTTTCCTCTTACCACATGACTGCTTAAGAAATACAAAGTTTCAAAACTTAAAAAAAAAGTGATTTAAAACATTCTGATTGGGGGAAGGGAGGAAATCACTAGGATAACAGAGTACAGGGTTTGGGGTGGGGTGTGTGTGAAGGAATTAGGAAAGAGCCAACAGGGACCTGAAAAAATGGGGTAATAGTGCCCACAGATCAATGGTGATTTAATTTTATAAAACAATATACATGAGTGGGTTGCTTGAAACACTCTGTGAACGTAGAAATGTGTGAAACACAATGTCCATGAATGATACATATTTTATATATAATGAATTTTGTATGCAAATCAATATAAAACATAAAGTGGAAAAAACTTGTGATTTGAGTGAAAATTTACAAAGAATGTTGATCAAGTCAAACTTGAAACATAAAGATTATCGAAACATTTCTTTCCTTGATGCAAATCTCAATTAGAAAATGCACTAAGTATTTAAATCAATTTGCTTTCTAAGCAAGTTATCTTTGCAAACCTGAATTTGCTATGTTAACACATGAACACCTTTCTCTTTTAGATAAGACTTAAAAAAATTTCCTTTCAAAATTTAAGGACCTTTGTGGCTCATCAAGAAAAGCTCCAAAGCAAATGAGCAAGTAGTTTCCCAACGTCCTTCTACTTGACAGCAGTTTTGAGATTTTCATTAAGAAGGAAGCATATGGCAGATTCCACTGCCTCAATACTTGTACTCCCTCTCCTTTTCTATCTATTTGAGTCTGTTATTATAACTTAGTAAAAGCCTACTGATGTCACTCAAGATGGTCTTCTTGATTGAAATACTGACCTAAAGTTTAGCATGACTTTGACCCTTTGGAGAGATAAATAGCAAAAAGAAATTGTGGCTAATGAAAGGTGGGGATTTTTTTTGTGGGTTTTTTTTTGTTTTTTTTTAAAAGGCATTTATTATACATGAATAGGATGTTGCTGTTGTGTACTGTCAAGCTGGAACTGGTCCACAGCTGATCCTTAAGTGGGTTTTCAGAGGGAGTTAATCATAAGGGAGGAGATGGCTCATCTCTCTCTTGTAAAGCAGCTGGTGGATTTGAACCACACACCTATGGGTTGCCAGCACAATTCCTTACCACTAGGCAACCAGAGCTCCCAATGAATATGTTGGTGCACTGTCAAATCAACTACCACTCACAGTGACACTCTGAACAATAGCTCTGAATCATGTCCTATCCTAAGCAAACCTCACCATTATCTTTACTATTTTTTACCTAAAGAAAATTTTTTTAATCTAAAAATACTTGAAACTTGCCTCAAAGTCAACTTTAAAAATGTAATTTTGGAAATAAAACAAAAATTTTTTTTAAAAAAAGTAATTTTGGGGGAGCTCTGGTGGCCTAGTGGCAAAGAAGCTGCACTGCAATCCTGAAAGCATGTGGTTCTAATCCACCAGATGCTCTGCTGGAGAAAGAGGGACAATCCCCTCCTGTGCCAGTCAGATCCAATTTGATGATACACAACAAGAAAAGAAAAACAAACACAAACATGTAATATTTGAGGAAACATTACACTGAGGGAGGTTAAAAACCTCATTTAACTTTTGACAGTCTGTGTTTGTTACTCCAAGTAACTTGAAAAGTTTTTTACTCATGTTCTCTGGCCATGTTTTCACCTAGATTTTACCAACACCAGTAAAATGAAATAATGTTTGAGATCAAGTTTTAGATATTTCAAAGATTTCTCTCACAGGACAGAGAGCTCTGATGGCCTAGTGACAAGAAGCTGTGTTGCCATCCAAAAGGCACACAGTTCCAATGCACCAGCTTCTCTGTGAGAGAAAGATGGGCAATCAACACCTATGCTACTAAGTGCCTCTGAAAACCTGCTGGAGGGGCCAGTTATGGTTTGGTTCCAACTGAACAGTACACAAAAAACACAGAACACTTTGAAAGTCCACTATTGTTGGTTTACATCAAATATGGTTGATTCATTGTTTAAATTGCTATCTTTGATTTTTAATTCAATCAGAATGTAGTACTAATGAAGGCAGAAATTGTTAGTCCTCTGGCTTGGTAGTAAGGAACATTGCCAAACTGAGGGAAATGGTTCAAATCCACTAGCTGCTCCACAGGAAAAAGATGGTTCATCTCCTCTTGTGCAATTTATTGCCTCTGAAAACCCACTGGAGGGTTAGCTGAGTCAGTTTTAACTCAAGAGTACATAACAAATAACAAGTGGCCTGGTCAGTGTATACTTGTGCTATCTCAAAGGCAGCACCTTTTTGGTGGTTTAAAAGTTGGTGGTTGTTATATTTTGGAGGAACATTCTTCTAAGTGCTCAGCATTCTTTGCTCAATTTGCTGTTAGGTAACCTGAGGTTACTGTGATGCTGAACCTTGTGCCACTGGGGTGTTAAATATCATAATGGTGACCCATTGTGGACAGTGTTTGCTGGAACTCCCAGTTTAAGACAGGTTTGGAAGCAGGAATAGTATCCACTTCCTAAACATGCCTCTGGAAACTCTATGAACTTTGAAAAATGACAATACTTATAGAAAGCCTTAAAAAAAAAAGGAAAAAGAAAGGCTTTTGTTCATAGGGTTGCTATGAGGTCATTCTTGACTCGATGGCAACCAACAACAACAACACCAGGGCATAGAATTAGTTCGACGTACTCTGCTGTTTATTTTCCATATTCCATGTTTCACTGTATCTTCAAAAGCACTGAATTTTAAATTTAAAATTTTGATATGTGAAAAACTGTTTAAAAACATCTCTATAAAATATTAATATAGAAATCCAGTGTAACCTTTACCCAGATTCTCTCAATTACAACATTTTGCAAAACTGTAATACATAGCACAACTAGGATAATAACATGTTTATAATTAACATATCTCTTAAGAGATTTTCCCAGGCATGTACGTGTGTGCGTGCACGTTTATGTCTATGTAATTTTATCCTATGTGCAGGCTACATATCTACCATTAAATGAGATTCAAATGGTTCTTTCACCACAAGAATCCTTTATGCTATCCTTTTATAAAGACACTTAACTTCCTCTATCCTTCAACCTGCTCCATGTCTTAACAATTGGCAACAACCAATTTGTTCTCTATTTCTTTTAAGAACATTATAAAATCATACAAACTGTAACATGTTGGGATTGGCTTTTATTACACCTTAATTATGAAGAGACTCATTGAAAGTTGTTGGGTATATTAACATCTCATGCATATTGCCATGGGAAAGTCTGCTGTTAGGGACCTCTCCAAAGTACTAAAGAGCAATGGTGTCTCTCTGGAGACTAAGGTGCGTCTGATACAGGCCATGGTCTTTGTAATCACTTGTAATGCATCAGAGGACAACGACCAAGGAAGATAGAAGGAGAATTGATGCCTTTGAGCTGTGTTGCTGGAGAAGAGTACTAAGAGTATCATGGACTGCTAGGAAAACAAACAGATTTATCCTGGAAAGGGTTAAACCGGGTGGCTCCTTAGAGGCAAGGATTCTGAGGCTCCATCTAACATACTTTGGACATGTTGTAAGGAGAGACCGGTCCTTGGAGAAGGACATCATGCTTGGGAGGGTGGAGGGACAGTGCAGGAGGGGAAGGCCCTCTATGAGGTGGATTGATTCAGTAACTGGGGTTATCGGGATGGGAGTGTCATAGACAGTGCGAATGGCACAGGACAGAGCAGAGTTTAGGGCTGTTGTACACAGGGTCACTATGAGTCACAAGCAACTTGACGGCATATAACAACAACAACAACAACATAATGTTCCATGGTATTGATGTTCCACAATGTTCCATCTCTTATTTATACAAAACAGAACATCTGAATTATGTACAGGTTGTGGGCATTAAAAATAAAGTTACTAGGAAGATTCATATGTATAGGCTTTTTTATCTGGGGGGCAAAAATCAAGAGTGCAGTTGCTGAGTCACATGACAATCATGTCTAGATTTATAAGAAAGTGCCAAATTGTTTACCACAATGGCTGCATTATTACATTCCTGTTAGCAATGTATGATTGAGCTGGTTTATCCTCACTTACAATTGAGGCTGGAACTATTTTTTATTTTAGCTACTATGATGTTGATTTAATTTGGATTCCCCCAATGGTTAATGTTCTAATTTAGATTCTTCTAACAGAACACTTGATTGTGCTTATACAAAACCTATACTTGGACAAGGAAGCAATCCTCAGGAGAGCAGGGAAACACTGCATGGTTCAAAATCAGAAAAAGAGTGAGTCAGGAATGCATCCTGTCTCCATACCTTTTCAATCTATATGCAGAACAGAACATCCAGAAAGCAGGGCTTTATGAGGAGAAATGTGGCATCAAAATTGTGGCATTAACAATCTCCATTATGCAGATGACACAACCTTGCCTGCTGAAACAGAAGGACCTGAAGCGCTTGTTGCTGGTTGAGAACTGTAGTCTTCAATACAGATTGAAGCTCAATATCAAGCAAAGACTCTCACCAAAGGGCCAATTGGCATCGCCATGGTGAAGAAACAGAGCTTGTTAACAATCACAAATTGCTCGACTCCACAATTAACACTCTTAGTACCAATAGTTAGGAAATCAAAAGATTAATTGCATTGGGAAAATTTGCTGTCAGGGACCTCTCCAGAGTACTGAAAAACAATGATGTCAGTCTTGAAACTAAGGTGAGCCTAATTCAGTCCAAGGTCTTTGCAATTCTAGCTATGCATCAGAGAGCTGGACAACAACTAAGGATGACAGAAGAAGAATCGATGCTTTTAAACTGTGGTGCTGGTTAAGAATCTTGAACATACCTTGGACCACCAAGAAAACAAACAGGTCTGTCTTATGGTGAAAGCAAGTTTCTCCTTTGAGGCTAAGATTTTAAAGCTCTATCTCACATACTTTGGGCACGTAGCCATGAGAGACTGGTCCTTGGAGAAAGAAGAGTAGAGGGACAGTGCAGGAGAGGAAGACCCTGGATGAGATAAACTGATACAGTAACTGAGGCAATGGGAGTTGGTATGCTGCAATTAGTGAGACTGGCTCAGGACAGGGCAGGCTTCAGAGCTGTAATACAAAGGGTCACTATGGGTCGCAGTTGACTTGATGGCACATAACAATAACAATGATTAGTAAGCTGCATTGCAATCCTGAAGGCACGCAGTCTGAATCCACCAGCTGTTCTGTGGGAGAAGGATGTACAATCTCCTTCTGTGCAATTAACTGCCTCTAAAAACCCACTGGAGGGTCAGCTGTGAGTCAGCCTGACTCAATGATAAACAACAGAATGGTTAACAGGTTTTCAGAGGCCTGAGATTTCAGAAGTGGATGGCCAGGCGAGCTCTGGTCACCTAGTGGGAAGAAGCTGCACTGCAATCCTAGACACAAGTGGTTTGAATCCAACAGATGTTCTGCTGAAGAAGGAGGACAATCTCCTCCCATACCAGTCAGATCCAATTTGATGGTACACACACACACACACACAAAAAATAAAAAAAGAAGTGGATGGCCAGTCCATCTTCCCAGTTTTTCCGTAATCTGGGAGATCCACTATATATGACTCCTCTGGCATTTGACAAGCCAGTGGCACATCTTTCAGCATCACAACAACCCACAAGTATAGCAAAGTGACAGACAAGAATTATCCTCTACTGTTCATAGGTTACTAGCAGCCAGGAGATCAAGAGATGTATTGCACTGGCAAAGTCTATAGTAAGGGACTTCTCCAAATAAGTGAGGAGCAATGATGTCAGTTTGAGGACTAAGGCACATGTGATTCAGGCCTAGTCTTTTCAGTCACTTGTTATGCATCTGAAAGCTGAATAACACTGTTAGATGGATCCTGGTTGAAAGCAGAGATTTCTAGAAGAATGTCTGTCTTTTATTAACTATGCAAAAGCATTTGACTGTGTGGATCATGTAAAACTATGGCTAACACTGAGAAGAATGGGAATCCCAGAACACTTAATAGTGCTATTATGAAACTTATACCTAAGCCAACATTCTGTTCTCTGAACAGAGCATACTGCATGTTTTAAAATCAAGGAAGGTGTGTGTCAGGGCTCTTATCCTTTCTTCATACTTAATCTGTATGCTGAGCAATCATTAGAGAAACAGGCAATATCATGACATAACAAAAAGACTGAAAATGTTAAGGATTTCATCTTGCTTGGATCTGTAATCAACATCTTTGGCACCAGGAATCAAGAAATTACACAAGAAAAGTCTGCTGTTAAGGATCTCTCCAAAGTACTGAGAAGGAATGATGTCACTTTGAAGACTAAAGTTTGTTTGATTCAAGACCTGGTCTTTCCCCCAGCAGTAAGAGCAAAGTTCAACAGAACAGCAAACAACAAATACTGGCAAGGTTGTGGAGTGATTAGAGCCTTTATTCAATGCTGGAAGGAGCGTAAAATGGTGCAATCACTAGGTAAGGTGGTTTGGTGCTTTCTCAACAAGTTGGAAAAAGAAGTATCATTTGACCCAGCAACTGCACTATTGGGAACATACCCTACCAAAATCAGAACCACCATTCAAATATGTATACAAACCTATGTTATCCACAATAGCAAAGAGATGGATACAACGCAAGTACCCATCAACAAATGGATAGAAAACTATATATATATA
>NW_006399751.1:4480488-4514277 GCF_000299155.1 Elephantulus edwardii
AATGAACTCGTAAAATGTTACATAACTTGCGATCCTGGAGGACATTATGCTGAGGGAAATATCTCAGTCACAAAAGGACAAATACTGCATAATACCACTTTTACAAAGCAGAAGTGAAATGAGGAAGTTGGGAGGAGAACAGGAAAAGAGTGGATAGGTAAATACTGTACTGGAACAGATGAAGACAAGAACTGCTTAAAAGAAATACAGCATTAAATGCACACCTATGTTTATTACTGCTTTGTTCACAATAGCAAATAGCTGGAAACAACCTAAGCGCTCATCAACAAATGAATGGATAGAGACACTATGGTATATTCACACAATGGAATACTATGCAGCACTGAAAAACCAGGAACTCATGAAACACTGTACAAAATGGGTGACCCTGGAGGACATTATGTTGAGTGAAAGATCTCAATCACAAAAGGAGAAATACTGTATAATGCCACTGTTATAAAATAGGGTTTGGGGGAAACTAAGAAAAGAGGACATAAATAATGTACACTTCATTGAAACAGATGAGGGAGCAAACTGTTTAAAACGGATATATGATTAGGTATTATATGCATGGCAAGAATCCAGAATAAGAGCTGCAAAGTAAAGTGGACTGGGGGGTGAGGTGGTGGATTGTGTAACAATAAAAGATTTTTTTTTCTTCTCAAAGAGAAAAGTAAACTGGGAGGGGAATCGGCAGGGAGAAAAATGTGCAACAATGAATGAATGGAAATCAGAGTTCTTTATAATCTATCATTAAAATCTCAATTAAAAGGTATATCCAGTAATAGGCATATCCAGAATAAGAGGTATATTGCAAAGAGGACTGGTGGAGTGGAACTGTGCAACAATGAATGAATATTTAAAAAAAAAGAAACTGAACTGAGGTGGGGGAAGGGGAGAGGAGAATGTATAGCAATGAATGGATGACTATCTGTAAATATTCATAAGAATCACAAGATAAAAACATATCTTAAAAAACTCCACAAAATATAAGATGAAGTTGTTATACATTCCTTCTATTAAGTTTTTAATGTAATGTTTTTCAGTCTCTAGTAATAGTTTTTCACTTAAAATCTGTTTTATCTGGTAACTACTGAAGGTTTCTTATGGCTATTATTTATACAATATGTTTTTCACATTTAACATTCTGTATCTTTAACTCTGAAGTATGTTAGAGACGGCTTATAGTTGGATCTTTCATATAGTCATTAATGTGTCTGGATTTTTATCTACTGGTGCAGGATCACATAAAATATTGCCCTACTATTTTTCCTCTATTTTAAAAATGTGTTATGCTTATTTATTTTTTCCCTATGTTTGTTCTTTGTCCCTGTGAATTAAAACCAATTTGCCAGCACCTCCAATGCCAATAATGTTGGTATTTGTTCTTAATGCATCTCTAGTCTGTTTCTCTGTTCATTCTTTACTTTTCTTTTGTATTATATAGGTACTTACATGCCTTTTTAATTTCTCTTTATTTTTAAAGTAATTCTGTGGTGAGTTGGTTCTGACTCATTGTAACTCTATGTAGTGCTATATCCTTCCCTTTTCTTCTGGTTGCTATTGCAATAAATATGTTTATTTGCTAAAAAAGTGACTTGGTCTTTTCAATAACTTACTGTACATCTGAGAGCTAGACCATGATGAAGAATGATAGAGGATCAATGCCTTTGAGTTTTGGTTTAAAGAGTACTGAATATCCCAATGACTGACAAAAGAACAAGTAGATGTGTCTTAGAGAAGGTGTAGCAAGAGTGCTCCTTAGACTCAAGTATGAGGATGTTTTGTTTCAATACTTTGGGTACACTGTTAGGAGAGGATACTCCTTAGTAAGTGAAATCATGTTTGGAAAGAATCAGCAAAAGGGACCTTCAATAGGATTGATGGATACAGTGATTACAGCAATGGATTCAAGTGTGTCAGGCTCCAGTGTGTCAGACATGATGAAAGTGGCACAGAATAGGACAGGGCTCAGACACATTGTTCATAGGTCACTATGAGTTGTACTTGACTTGAAGGCACAAAACAACAAATGGTTAAGGAGGCACTCTTGTGGCATAGTCCATAGTGAGTTTTACTGTTAACCAATTGCCATTAGTTTCTAGCAGTTTCAGTCCACCACTAACTGCAGGAGACAGAAGGGAAGTCTCTTCCCATTACAATTTATAGCTTAGAAAACCAGGTGGGTCATTATGTGTCAGAAATGATTCAATGACAGGGAGTTTTAAATGTGTTGATTTGCTCTTTTGGCCTAGTGGGTTAAAGAGTTGTGTTGCTAACACAAAGATACATAGTTTGAATCCAATTGCTGCTTTACAGAAGAAAGATAAGCAATCTCTTCTCATATCATTGGTTGCTTCTGAAAACTCACTGGAGGGTCAAATGTGTAGGTTCCAACTTTGCATATAGTATTTGCTAACTAAATATATATCCATTCAATGAAGTATATGTTTATGTTCTGCTCATTCTTAACGGATTGGTTATTGCTTTTATTGCTGAACTCCCTTCATCCCATGATGTCATTTCCCTCTCATTTTGTCCTATAACAACTAAAAAATTATTAACTATAATTTCTAATCAAACCCTATTGTGTATTTATTGACTTTTTCTTCATTCAACTTATCTATTTATTAATTTTTCCTCCTCTTTCTCTCTCCTCATTCCTATTAACCCTCCAAGACTGATTCTGTGTACAAACCTTCCTTAGCTTTTTATATCAGTGACTGTATACCATAAATTGTTCATTTATCACTTACAATAAATTGGTATAACTTCATTCATGCTTTACGTATTTCACAAATTCTTGCAAGTTGCTTAGTGATGTATAATACCCCAATGTGTGACTGTCCCACAGTTTCTTTTTTTTTTTTTTTTTAATTTATTTATTGTGCGTGTACTGTCAAATCAGATCTGACTGGGACAGGAGGGAAATTTTCCCTTCTTCTCCGGCAGAGCATCTGGTGGATTTGAACCATGTACCTCTGGGATTGCAGTACAGCTTCTTGCCACTAGGCCACCAGAGCTCCCCCCACAGTTTCTTTTTCAGTGTCAAATTTTGAGAGTTCTATACAGTCTAGATACCTATTCTTTGCTGAGTAAGGGTTTGCAAATATTTTCTCCTAATCTTACCTTGTCTTTGTATCCTCTTAAGAAGATCTATGAAAAAAACAAAAAACCACTAAAACTATCAAAGGGGAAAAAGATTTTTCTTCTTTCTTATTAGGTCAAATTTACCAATTAGGTATTTTAAGAACTGAACTTTTGATAACAATTTTGGAACTATTTGCTTAGCTTTAGATGTAAAAGATTTCTGCTTTCTGAAGTACAAAGCCTCCTTCTGTTCCTATTGATTTCTGTTTACACTGATGACTAAAGGAAGCCATTCTTTAAGGATATGTCTGCTGGCAACAATCCGTTTGTTGTTGTTTGTTGTTATGTGCCGTCGAGTCGTTTGCGACTCATAGCGACCCTATGTACAACAGCCCTAAACCCTGCTCTAGCCTGTGCCAATCTCATTGCCTCTGACACACCCATCCCGTTTACCCCAGTCACTGAATCAATCCACCTCATACAGGGTCTTCACCTCCTGCGCTGTCCCTCCACTCTGCCCAGCATGATGACCCTCTCCAAAGACCGGTCTCTCCTTACAACATGTCCAAAGTATGTCAGGCGAAGCCCCAGAATCCTTGCCTCCAAGGAGCAGCCTGGTTTAACCCTCTCCAGGATGAATCTGTTTGTTTTCTTGGCAGTCCATGGTACATTCAGTACTCTTCTCCGGTACCACAGCTCAAAGGCATCAATTCTCCTTCTATCCTCCCTAGTCACTGTCCAACTCTCTGATGCATAACAAGTGATTGCAAAAACCATGGTCTGTATCAGGCGCACCTTAGTCTCCAGAGAGACACCGTTGCTCTTGAGTACTTTAGAGAGGTCCCTAACCGCAGACTTTCCCATCGCAATATGTTTTTTTATTTCCTGGCTACTGGTGCCAAGAGTGTTGACCGTGGAGCTGAGCAAACTGAAGCTGTAAACAATCTCAATCTCTTCACCATCCATCCTGATGCTACCGACTGGTCCAGTGGTGAGAATTTTTGTCTTCTTGACATTGATCCTCAGTCCATATTGAAGGCTGCAGTCCTTGACCCGCTGCAGCAAGTGCATGAGGTCCTCCTCAGTTTCAGCGAGCAGGGTTGTGTCATCTGCATAACGCAGATTGTTGACAGATCTTCCACCAATCCTAACGCCATGCTTCTCCTCATAGAGCCCAGCCTCTCGGATAATCTGCTCTGCATACAGGTTGAAAAGGTATGGAGACAGGACACATCCCTGGCAGACACCCTTCCTAATTTTGAACCATGCAGTGTTGCCCTGCTCTGTTCTGACTACTGCCTCTTGGTCCAAGTATAGGTTTCACATTAGCACGATTAAATGTTCTGGGATTCCCACTCTTCTCAGAGTCAGCCACAGTTTGTTATGATCCACACAGTCAAATGCCTTTGCATAATCAATGAAACACAGATAGACATTCCTCTGGTATTCTCTCCTTTCAGCTAAGACCCATCTAACATCAGTAACAATATCCCTAGTACCACGACCCCTTCTAAACCCAGCCTGGACTTCCGGCAGTTCTCTGCTGATGTGTTTTACTTTATTTGAGAAAACCTTATCTGAAAGAATTTTGCCAGGTATAGAATTTGAGGCTGACAAATTATTTCTTTCAACATCTGAAATATGGTGTTCCACTTCATGTTTTTACTTTTTGTAAGTTTAATTATGATGTGTCTTGGTTTAGATGTCTTTTGAGTTTATCCTATTTGGAGTTTACTTCCCTTCTTAAATTTGTACATTTGTGTCTTTCACCAAATAGGAAACTTCCTGGCCATTATTTCTAAGAATACTTCCCTTTCCTCCCCTTCTGGGTCTTCGGATATATAACTGTTGCACAGATCCCTTGGATCTGTTCTTATATATTTTTTTAAGTATCTATTGTCTTTCTGTTTATAGATTCTACTACTTTCCCTTTCAGTTAATAGCTGTTATCCTGTCATTTCTGTTTTACTACTGAATCTATACAGTGAGTTCCTCCAATCCTGAGGCCAAGTTATATATTTTTTTAGTTTTAGAACATTTATTTGTTTTTTTATAATGTCTGCTTCTTTGCTGAGGTCTTCTATTTCTGCATTTATTTAGAGGAAAATTATATTTACACGTTGAGGCAATTTTATTGTGACTTATTTGATACTTTTGTAAGACAGTTTTAACATCCAATGCTTTCATAACTGATACTAGTTTATTGTCTTTTTTTCTCTCCAATTTTTTCTTATTCAAGTTGTGATTTTTCCGGTTCTTCTTATGACAAGGAATTTTAAATTCTAAACTGAACATGACATCATGGGTATATTGTCAGAGGACTACTGACTCTAGTAGGTTGTTGTTATTTATAGCCATCGAGTTGGAATCATATTTGGAACTCATAGTTGACTCTGAAGCAGTAAACTGCACGGAATACTGTTCATTCTTCTGGGGAGCAGGTGGTAGATTTGAATAGCTTGCCTTTGTGTTGGCAGCATAGCTCCTTATCACTAGGCCACCAGAGCTCTTAAGATCTAAATTCTAATATGGACCTCTTAGATATAATGTTAGATGACTCTTGACCTTAGTTAGCAGTGGTCATATTTAATCTGTGTAGATTTCTATCTACTTTTGTGTGCTGTAGTTGCAAAGGACTTTTAGCTTTCTAAAACGTAATTATATTTTTTTAATTCATCATTCTTACTGCTTCAGCTCCAGTCAGACTACTTATTGGTGCAAGCTACAGAAGCAGAAGGCCTGCCTACTGCTTTCTTGGTTTGCTGAATTCAGCTGCTGCTATTCCTGTAGCTAGACTGACTCATTGCTGTTGCTGGCATAAGTAGAGCCTAGTGGGTGATGGCCCTCCTAGGTATCACTATAAGCCGACTGGGCTCTCTATTCCTTAAATGGTAAAGGACATGGTTTGGGTTAACTTGCCCATGTACTGCTGTTGCTTCTGCTATAAGCAATTGACTTTGTTGTTATTGGCGGGGGTTACGTAGGGTGGTGGCAGTGGTGGTGTGTGAGTGGTGGGGAGATGAGCTGGTTCCCAAACTCTTTTGGCAAGAGTTAGCAGGTGACACTAGATATGAAAGCGTCTCTATAAGAATTTCCCTTCTCCAGTCCTTAGAAGAGAGTGAATAGATTTTTCTTATTTATTTATGAATATATTTTTTGTCTACGGCTGTTGGTAGTTCAGGACTGTAGGCTTCTCTGGTGCCAAGTACAGGATAAATGGGAAATAAGAACACTGTTCTTCCTGTTCTGAGATCCCTGGAAAATCTATCTTTTTCCCAAGACCTTTTGTGATTGTCTGTTGAATTATTTCCAAGGTATTTATTTGTATTTGGGGAGGAGGAACAGGGAGAAATTAGTCTTACACCAACTTTCCCAAAATTCACAACTATATTTTAATGGACCTTTAAACAGTATTAAATGGCCTGTGGGACGTCAATATATCCTTCCTTCCCCCTCCCCTCAACGTTGGTATCAACTTACAGAGAGCTCTTTTCATGCTAAAAAAGAGCATGCTATGATGCTAACTGAAATGTTCAACTTCACCAGATGTTCTGCAAGAAAAACACTGCCTCAGAAACCCAATGGAAGGTAGCTATGAATTGAAATATGATGGTAGTGAGTTAAGTTTTTATCACGTTAGGGATATACTTTTCCAGGCACTGGAAATTGTGATAAATAAGAAGTCTCTTGCACCTGGAAATTACACTCCATTGAAGTTAGAAAAAAAATCACAAACAAGTAGTGAAGTTTTGAATTACCTAGGGAGTGGAAAGTGTAGTAAATTCTTAAAAGGTAAACTTATAGGGAGCTCTGGTGGCCTAGTGGCAAGACGCTGCACTGCAATCGCAGAGGTTGTTGTTATGTGCCGTCGAGTCGCCTGCGACTCATAGCGACCCTATGTACAACAGCCCTAAACTCCGCTCTGTCCTGTGCCAATCGCACTGTCTATGACACTCCCATCCCAATTATCCCAGTCACTGAATCAATCCACCTCATAGAGGGCCTTCCTCTCCTGCGCCGTCCCTCCACCCTCCCAAGCATCATGTCCCTCTCTAAGGACCGGTCTCTCCTCACAACATGTCCAAAGTATGTTAGATGGAGCCTCAGAATCCTTGCCTCCAAGGAGCCACCCGGTTTAACCCTCTCCAGGACAAATCTATTTGTTTTCTTAGCAGTCCATGGTATTCTCAATACTCTTCTCCAGCACCACAGCTCAAAGGCATCAATTCTCCTTCTATCCTCCTTGGTCATTGTCCAACTCTCTGATGCATAACAGGTGATTGCGAAGACCATGGCCTGTATCAGATGCACCTTAGTCTCCAGAGAGACACCACTGCTCTTCAGCACTTTGGAGAGGTTCCTAACAGCAGACTTTCCCATGGCAATGCGCCTTTTAATTTCCTGGCTGCTGGTGCCAAGACTGTTGACTATGGAGCCAAGCAAACTAAAGCTGTGTACAATCTCAATCTCTTCACCATCCATCCTGATGCTGCCAATTGGTCCAGTGGTGAGAATCTTTGTCTTCTTGACATTGAGCCTCAATCCATATTGTAGGCTGCAGTCCTTGACACTCTGCAGCAGGCGCTTCAGGTCCTCCTCAGTTTCAGCAAGCAGGGTTGTGTCATCCGCATAACGCAGATTACTGATAAATCGTCCACCAATCCTGACCCCACATTTCTCCTCATAGAGCCCAGCCTCCAGGATAATCTGTTCTGCATATAGGTTGAAAAGGTATGGAGATAGGATGCATCCCTGGCGTACGCCCTTCCCAATTTTGAACCATGCAGTGTTCCCTTGCTCTGTTCTGACGACTGCCTCCTGGTCCAAGTATAAGTTTCGCATTAGAACGATCAAGTGTTCTGGGATTCCCATTCTTCTCAGAGTCAGCCACAGAATCACAGAGGTACGCGGTTCAAATCCACCAGATGCTCTGCTGGAGAAGGAGGAGGCAACCTCCTCCTGTACCAGTCAGATCTGATTTGATGGTACACGTAAAAATAATACAGTAATAAAAAAAAAGAAAATAAAATTTAAAAAAAAAAAAAAGGTAAACTTATTTAACCACCCAATATTCATTTGAATTTCTGGAAAAACAACAAGCCAACCAATGGAACTGGTAACATATGTCACACCTCCAAGTAATCATCTTTTTCATCCATACTAAATAATGACAACTTATGAAACATAGCCACATCAAACACATGGCCATGAAGTCAATTTTGACTAAGTGGAATCCACAGGACAGAGTAGAAATGCTTTTCACTCAGGAGTAGGTGTGAAGACTACTAACTTTTTAGTTAGCAACTGAACACTTAATCACTCTGACATCAGAACTCCTGAGATAACAATCTTTATTGTCTGTTGTTAGCCAAATAACATTTATGCCAAATGTAAACATGTATGGACAAAGAAATATGAAATAATATTTAGAAGGAACAAAATGGTAAGAATATGGTTTTCTCAAAGAAAATTCAGCTGCAATCACCATTATTTATTATCTGTGTAACCATAACTCCTTTAAGCTTTAATTTATTCAACTGCTTATCATCTCTATGATTCTTTTAAGTTCCTAAACCTTTCTACATTGTTGTAATTATCACAGAAGTATATGCTCTTAACCATTTTTTATACTTATACAATTTATGAAGCATAGAAAAAAACTACTTTGTACGGTAAAACAGTAAAGCTCTCTACCACTATCCAAAGCATTGGCGTTAAGAACACACCTAGAGGAATCTTGGATGAAAACTGTGGTATTCTGCATCTAAAAGCCCTGAAACCACAGAGGATGCAACTCGACCTTACACATACACACACGTGCCATACAGTGTAGTTAACAGCAAAAAGATTTTATTTTCTCCAAGAAGAGAAACTGGGAGAATGGATACCAATATCCCTATGTCCAAAACTTGTATCACAGCAATCTCTCAGTTTATACACAGTAAAAAATATTTTTCTGGAAGTATTCCCAAAGAATCATTAGCAATACCTTACATTGTTATAATTTGACTTATATTACTTTTGTAAGAATATATACACACTTAGATTATAAAAATTAATCTCAGCATAGGACTTCTTATCTCACTAAGTAGCTATGTAGTTTTCTCTCTACCAGTCCCTGCAAAGAATTACATTCTCACGTTACAGAGAGAAGTTCCAATATTTGGCCTTAAAAGTATATTTTATCAGGTTCTGTAATTAATGATTATTTGTAAGAATATTATTTGAAGATATACTGCCATTATACAAATTTAAAAGTCACTTGTATTATTTAATATTCATAATGAAAGAAGATCTAATTAATAATTACATTAGTCAATAGTATTAAAAAAATCTGTATTAAAAATACCTAATTAAATCTCCCACACAACACTTTGGAATTGGTTTACTAAAATACTAATTTTAAGGAATCATAAAAATAATCTATTTGTCAAGGTCAATTGCTAGCTCTAAATACTATTGTTTTTAAAATAAATCAGAAATTACCAATTAATCATATGTGAAATGACCAAAAAAATAAACCAGTGAGATAGCTTAGTAGTCAATTTTACGTCACTGTTCTTGGTACCTTTATAAAAAATATTTTTACCACATTTTTAGATGTTAAAGTAACTGTCAGTTTAAAATAAAATATGAATTGTGAAAAAGAGTAGCATGTATTTTTTAACTTCTTATGCTACCAAGACTCTAACCAAAGGACTATCTTTGTATTATAAAAAATTAAACACAGTATTTAAAACCTTTTACCTTAAAAAAAAAAACCACAAAAACCTTTTACCTTAAATTTATAATCTTATAAATATAAGAAATTCCACAGTGATTAGATTCTGCTCAGTCTACTGCACTAATGAAAGCAGCATCAAAGGAATTTTGAAGAAGAGCCTGGATGCCCCAGAGCTGGCAAAGGATAGACCACAAACATCCCTTTCTTTAATAATTAAGTAGTTATAAAATTATTCATTTTATAAACATGATTTCAATTATTTTTCTTAGATGTATTACCTTACATACTGAAGCTCAACCGATCCTTTTTTAATCCTAGCTAAGTGACCTTCGGCAAATAATTTAAACTCTCTGGAGCCTCAGCTTCCTCATCTATGAAATGAGAATTATAGAATTGGGAAGATTAAATAAGATAATACTTAAAAAACCGTGGCATACAGTATATGTTCAATAAATGTTAGTTTTGACTAACATTTATAAATTTTCCTACAGTTTAACTTCATAATCTTGATAGTATATTTACACACATAATTCCTTACTGGGAGCAGTGAGGATTCAATAGAGGAATTCTTAACTTTCATTTTAGACTTCTAGTCAATGCACCTAATGTGCAACCACTTGTGGGTCAGGAGAAGCTTGTGTGTTGCTACAATGTGAAAACACATTAGAAAGACAGATGTAGTCATCTAATTCTAAAAATAAGCCAGTTAAAATCCTCTGGCCCACACGTTGATGTGCAACTAATGATGGGGATGACACAAGGCCTGCAGCATTTTGTTTCTCTGTGCACTCACTGGGGTGCCTTGAGTTGAAGACGCCTAATCTACTCTAAAAAAAGTATTTAGGGTAAAAAATGGTAAATGGCAAACTATATTAAGCATAATATACATGTGAATGAGGAATTTTATTACATAGACAAAAAAAAAATTAATAGTAGTTGGTAATGTTTACTAGGCATATTTATGTCCCTTGAAAATATAACTGAATATTTTTAAAAATTACATTTATTTGATTCATGAATTTCAGAAAAAAATAAGTAAAAACTAAGATTACAGGAATAAATCAATGACCATCATGTAAGCAGTATCAGATATAAAGGCACAAAAGCATCATCACGGCACACTGTAGTAGTATGAGAAATATGCTTAGAAAAAGAATTTACTATGTATAACATTACAATATTCCAAAGATACAAATATACTATCTTTCTTGTCTCTGGGGCCTGACAGAGAAATAAGTAATGATGAGCAGAAAGAATGAGTAATTAAAATTAATATTAACTAACCCTATATACATTAATATATTATCTCATATATATAGATATATATATAGATATAGAGAGAGATATCTCTCTCTCTATATATCTATATATATATCTATCTATCTCCCTTCAAGATTTTTCAATGTATGAGGAAATCTAAAAGGAAATAAAAATTCTTCTACTCTAATACATGGTGCCAAAAATAAGTATGTGGATATGGTGAATATGAAGCTGGTAAACTCATTCTCTGTATTTCACTAAGTTAAATCTTTGTTTAAAAGAAAAGAGACCCTGCTAACAATTCTAAGTATGTAAGAACAAATAAAATACTAGAGAGAGAGAGAGAAATAGGGATTAAAAGAAACCCACAAAAATGAAAAATGCACAAAACAAACCCCAACCTCATAGCTGATGAATCAACTTTGACTCATAATGACCCTGTACGGCAGGTTAGAACCAGCCCGTAAGGGTATCTAAGGCTATAAATCTTTATGAAAGCAGACTGCCAAATCTTACTCCTGTAGAGGTGTTTGTACTGGTAATGTTTTTGTTAGAAGCTCCTCATTTAACCACTGTACCACTAACAGCTCTGTAAGAAAACTGATAAAGCCCACTGTGGTGGAATCATTGCTGAATCATGTTTCCAACTCCCTAATTACAATTTTTGAGAAGAATAAATTTGGTACCTTTCATGGCCTCTTCAAAAGAACAAGGTCTTGCCGGACTAGACATTTCCTTCTTCACATTTACATTCAAAGCACCAGCTGCTGCTATTTAAAACAAAAAAAAAAAAAGGGGGGGGAGTGGCACTTATTTCATATTATGCATAATAAAAGTTTTCATTATAAAACATCAGTAAATCATTCGCTTAGTAAAAATTCTGGGGTTTTTGACCAGGAGTTTATCCTCTACACTCATCAATGTTCATGTGGGAAGAAGCATGTTTCTTATAAAACATATAAAGCATATGCTTCACTTTTTTTTTTTTGCTTATAAAAACAAAAAAGCCACCTAAGAATCTTTCCTGTAAGTACACATGTTAATGTATCAAGTGAGAAGATTAGTATTAGACATTAAAAAGTACAACAATTCCTCGGCTCTCTGCCTGGGGCAGGCTGCCCTCGGCTCCCGGCTCGGGGCGAGCCGTCGTGGCCCTCAGGGTGAGTTCCTCAGTCCCCAGATTGTGCCATTTGATCCCTGGGTGGGGAAGGGGGGGGGAAAAAAAGAATCCCTAGGGTATCCAGAGAATGTTACCTAGCCACCTTCTGCCACCCTCCCCCACAGTAAACCTGAAAGCAACACCCTCAAAGCACTTCTATTTGTAACTCACAAGTTTGTTCTCTCTAGGTTTGTTCCCTTTCCTATAGGTAACCTTAACACTGAGTTTTATTCCAGAATTGACCCTGAACCCAGTGCCAGTGACAAAAAGGAAATACAACTGACAGCTAAGGAAGCAAAGGAGGATGGAGCCTCTGGGTTCAACCAACCATGCCCATTGGACCCACCTGGGAAAACACTTTGCAGTCCAGAGGGGAGCAAATGACAGGAAAATACCTTTTAACAGAGCAAGAAGGCAAGCAGCTGTAACCCAAGACCACCAGTAAGGTGATAAAGCGTCCTCCCTTCCCCGCTTTACATCTACGCCCCTGTTCAGCATGAAGTAGCCAGAGAGTCGGCATCCAATTCCCAAATCAATAAGACAGTTGGTTTAATTACTACTGGAAAATGCTTGTCATTCCTCTGTAGCATCTGGTCCCCACTGGACCCTCATCATTTCCTTCACCTGCTCCCCCTACCGACCAAACTGTGCAGCTCTGCAACTGCATCCTGACCCATCCTCAACCTTCTGCCCCCAACCCTCACCTCCTTGTACCCCTAATATGTTTTTCCCAATTAAAAACAAGTACAATTAAAAACAAATCATTCACCTATATAAATGATTTTAAAAAAAATATGGCAATTTAAAGTGTTAGTCAATGCTTAAAGTGAATTAAAATAATGAACACAGGGTGGAGGAGGAAGGGAGTAATAGGGTTGCAGAGTTTAGTAGAGAGAGGGAGGGTGTGAAGGAATTAGGATAGATCTAGTGGAGACCTGGAAAGACAGGGTGATAGGGGGCATAGATCAATGGCTACCGGTTATAAAATGCAATGTATGAGAATGATCATATAAAACACAATGTAAATGAAGGAATGTGTGAAACAATGTTTAATATGAAACACAATGTTTACAAATTTTGTATGCAAATCAATATAAAATACATAAAAAGTAATGAACATACTAACTGGATAAAATGTTTTTATCACTTAGGCAAAATCTTAAAACTAAGAACTTTGCCAGCATCACCACGCGTAAGACTACATCAACAATGCCAACAATAAATTCATTGAGCCTAAGAACAGAAATCACTTTTGAAAGATAATGTGTAGGTTCTTTCTTAAGAAGGTTAGTTTTGTTTAAAGTCTTAAATTTCTATTTCTCAATGTTATTTTTCACTCTATAGCTCATTCCAAAGGGAGCTCTTGTGGTCTAGCGGGTAAAGGAGGCACACAGACAACCCAAAAGCAAGCTAAAATTTATCAGTTGCTCCACAGAAGAAAGACGAGCAATCTCATTCCATGTGATTTATAGCCTCTGAAAATCCACTGTAGGGTCAACTATGAGTTGTTTCTGATTTCATGGACCTTAACAACAATTTATTCCAAAATGAAATTTGAGTCAGCTTCATTTTAGTATCTTGTTAAAAAACCCATGGCTGTCAAGTCAAGTTAGGAACCTTCAATCAAGTTCCTAAGACTCTAATTCTTTGCTCAAGGAGACTGCTCATCTTTATTCCTCAGAGCAGCTGAAATATTCAGACTGCTTGCATTCTAGTTACATACTCTCCTACCAGTTTCTTCCACTGAGGAAAGTAATAAATAAAACTCTATCTAAGAATTCTAACTAAAAATTAGGAAGCTTTGGTTAGCAGCAACTGTGCCGCTAACCCAAAAGCAGTTGATATGAATCTAACAACTGCTTCTTTGGAGAAAAACTGTCACTTTCCTTCCATGTGGTTTACGGCCTCTGAAAACCCATGGGTAGCTCAGCTATGAGATGGTTCCAATTTGACATTGATAATAACAACAACAACAATAATAATAATAATAATAATAATAATGTTAATATATAATATTACATAAAATATATAATAAGGTGGGGCCAACAAATGATTTGTAAGGAACTGAAAAGAAAACTGACATGCAATTTTAAGCATGACGGCATTAATTCCACCATATTTAAAAACAGAAATGTAGTTTCTACTTTTTTTTTAAAAAAAAAAATATTTTTTTTGTGTGTACCATCAAATCAGATCTGATTGGTACAGGAGGAGCTTGTCCCTCCTTCTCCACCACAGCATCTGGTGGATTCGAACTACACACCTCTGGGATTCCAGTGCAGCTTCTCACCACTAGAGCTCACCTAAAATTCCTATTTTTAAATAAGCTTATTAAGGGAGTTCCGGTGGGCTACTGGCAAGAAGCTGTGCTGCAATCCATAAACGTCATGGCTCAAATCCACCAGATGCTCTGCTGGAGGAGCAGCAATCTCCTCCTGTGCCAGTTGGATCGGATTCGAGGGTACACAACAAGAAAAAAGAACAAAAGCAAAACAAAAAGATCTTAACAGAAGATACTCCTAAATAAACTTACTTCTCACAGGAATTACCACTACATAGTAGTGAAAACAATGTCTAATATTATTTCTGTACCTTAATACAGTAACGTAAAAAAAAAAAACCCCAAATTGAGACTGCCAAGTAATTAGGTGTCTAGCATGCTTACAATATAACAGAGGTATAGGTTCTGAGGTTTCAAAGGGACAAAGGATGAAGAGTAAACAAATGTTCACTTGAGCCCTAACATCCTACTTCTAAACTACATACCAAGCACAGGCATACCTCATTTCACTGCACTTCACAGACAGATACTATTGGAGGTTCCCCCACAAAAAACCCTGAAGTTTTTTGGTAGCTCTGCATCAAATAAGCCCATGTGCACTATTTATCCAATACCATGTGTTAAATTCATGTCTCATTTGGTAATTCTCACAATACTTAAAACTTTTTTTTATAATGCTGTTGCACATTTAAAAAAAGACTATAGTATAAACATAACTTTTATTTTAAGTGGGAACCCAATAAATTTGTGTGACTCACTTTATTGTACTATTCACTTTAATGGAGTAGTCTGAAATTAAACTCTGAAGTAAGTCCATACTCAGTATTCCAAGATTCTCTGTACTCAAGCTGTGTATGTATTCTTAGGCCTCCACAGTAGACAGAGAGTGCAAGTACTGACTGCAGCATTAAAGACCTCCACGAATTGAATGGAGCCAGGAGTGTGAAACTGTGACAGACCATAGATTATGATAGGATTCTTCTATTACAAAAATAAAAGCAGTATTTTGTAGCAGTTTGTTAGGACATAATGTGATAACCAAAGCAAACTATGACAAATTCATCTTCGTGAGTCATTTTTATTTTGATACATTAGTCATAATATCCATCCAAAAAAGGAGAAATTAATCACTCATTTTAGTTCACAATGTTTCATTCTGACATACCTGGGTCTGGAGTGTAAGTGAATGGTTGAACATCATGGGATCTTCCAGCATTGGTTACAACATATATTCCCACTGATACAGGCAATGTTATATGCTGGTCATGATATGGGGGAACTTTCACAATAAGATGATTCTAATTGAAAGAACAAGGAACAAAAAAGGAGAAAGAGTTGATTTAAAATCTGAAAAATTTTCATGCAAGTACTACTTAAGCGGTAAATTTAATGAAAATAGGTTTTCTCAGAACATCCTAGCTCTGCCTATGGCCCATGTCATCTTTTATCAGGTTCAGGAACTTGTTCATGGACTTCAGATATAGAGACTCCCTCTGAAAGCCTGTGAACTATACTATACCCAGACTGCAGCTAATCCCTAGATTGGTAGGGGCACTACTTCTGACTGGTGTCTTTGCCTCTCACTAGGTATTCTTTTGAAGAAACCTCAGTCAGCACATGTGGGACAGTGAATGCCATCTCTGGGTATCTCAGGCTGGCAGTGATTATTTCGCCTATGTTCAGTTGTTGTTAGAGTAAAAAAGATAACAACCACAGCCAAGTGACTACCCTAGGCTCCTTTCAAGGCAGTAGAAATGCCATTCCAGGCTGGGTGCCCTACTCTTCAATAGTCCTAAGACTAGAAAAGGTGGCATCCATAAGCTATATCACAACTTAGAGACTCAGTAACCTCTCAGATGACCACCAACTCTGACCTGAATGGGTAGTTCAACTCCAATCATCTCCTGAACTAGCAGACACATTATCCTAAGTGAGATATTTTACTTTCTACTACCATAGAGGTTAACAGCACTAATCAGGTGCCAGTACAATCTCCTTCAATGTCTTTCCTTTTTTTCTGTCTCTTGTTTTATTTCCTTTAGCTTTTTTGGATTTAGTTAGTTTGTTTTGATTCTTTTTCTTTTATATCACTCTCAGTTTTGGTGTTCCGTTTTCCTTTACTTTGCAATCTCATTTTTTATATTTTGTTCCCCTTTTAATCTGATACATCTGATTGCAAACAGCAAGAGTATCCAGGCACACATTCACATTATGTAACTTTATCTAGCAGGTAAGACTAAAGGTCAACTCTTACTCCTGACTGATGACAATACTGCAATCAAAATCAACCCAGTATACTCTAAACTGCTCTACACAAACAGCAACCAGAGAATTACATACACTACAAGAAAGAAGGTGAAACATTAAGAATTATCAAATTAGCTAAGGTCTTAACAAACTCACACAGCTCAAACAGATATATCAAAACAAAACAAAAAGAAACTACCACCAAAATTCTTAAGAAGTAATAGACAACTTTACAACCATCAAAAAAGGGACAAAATGGAACAAAAAATAACCAGAAAAAAAAATCTTTTAGAAGAAATGCCACTGTAACTTTCTAAAAAGGAATTCAGGGGAAGGACAGGTAAATGTCTTCACTGAACAGAGAAAATGTCTGATGAAATCAGACAAAATACAGGAAAATACAGATAAAACTCTAGAAAAATGAAAAACAAAAAATAAAACCACAAATAAACAAAAACCAAGACCATGCAGATAAAATAAATGGAAAATTACAAGTAGAGTAAGAGCAAATTTAAACAAACAAACAAAAACTCCCAACAAAAGCCACTAAAATGTTAGGAAGAGATAATGCACAAAGAACAGAGGTGAAGAAATGGAACATAGGCTTAGTGAAGTGGAAGACAAATCCTTCAACATTAATGTGTTATAGAGAACCATTATGATTCTAGCATCAGTGAGTGAACTATGTGGATGGGCAGGACTATGCCAATGGGGTATGTTGGCTTATCCACAAAGGGAATGGCTATCTACTATTCTACAAGGAGATCAATAATCAGAAAGTCTCAATAATCTACCAGAGGACTGGCTAGTCTTGCCAATAAATTGAATGCCTTTAGTTGCACAGATGAAATGTTTCTCCACGAGAAGAGGAAGGAATCTTTCCCAACCAGAGAAGAGAGAGTTCCTCCAACCCAGTGCAATGTAGGACACAGTTTGAGGCAGCAATAGCCATGGCCAAAGTAGAGACAGGACGTGAGATGACTTTGGGGTACGTTGGGAAGCCAATATTGGCAGGAGTGAGAACCTAGGAAAACTGCAAAGCTCAAAGCTGAGGTGCATGAGCGCACATTTTGGAGCTGTCTTGACTATATTCTGTTAACACTCTGAATTATAACCTTTTGACTTCCAAATATAGTTCAGTTTTTTGAGATATCACATCAGATTTTGAACACACCAAAGTAGTAACACTGGAGTTGAGATGAGTAGAAAGAAATATGGGAGCACAAAGGATCTACTTGAAGAAAATTAGAAAACATTACTACAAGAAACAAAAAGAGACCTAGAGAAGTGGAAGAATATCCCTTGCTCATGGATAGGAAGACTCAATTTTGTGAAAATGGCAATACCACCAAAGACAATTTACACATTCAATGCAATCCCAATACAAATACCAATCCCATTCTTCAATGAGATGGAAAAGGCAATCTGCAGCTTCATTTGGAATGAAAAGAAGTCCCGAACAACCAAAGCACTCCTTAAAAATAGAAAAAAAGTAGGGAGGCATCTCACTCCCTGATTTAAAATCCTACTACACTTGATGTGGTAGTTAAGACAGCATGGTACTGGTACAATGACAGACACATAGATCAATGGTATAGAATTGAGAACCCGGAAATCAGCCCATCTATTTATGGTCAACTGATTTTTTACAAGGAGATGAAATCAGTTAGGTGGGGAAATGATAGCCTTTTAAACAAATGGTATTGGCAGAATTGGAAAACTATCTGCAGAAGACTTAAGCAAGATTCACACCTCATTCCATACACAAAAACCAACTCAAGGTGGATCATGGACCTAGGACTAAAACCAAGGACTATAAACTTCATTAAAGAAAAGCTTGGAAGAACTTTAGTAGTCCTATTCCACAACATAAACAGTCTTCCAAGTATCCTGAAAAATCTATAACTAGGAGAAGATAAATTAGATGAATAGGACAGGACCTTCTAAGAATCAAATCCCTATGCACATCCAAAAACTTCTCCAACAGGGTAAAAAGGGAAGCCACAGACTGGGAAAGATTGTCTGGTAACGACATGTCAGATAAGGGACTTACATCGAGAATTTATAAAATACTTGAGCACCACAACAAGATAAAGGTAAATAATACAATCGAAAAATGGGCACAGACACTTCACCAAAGAAGACATTCAGATGGCCAACAAGCACATGAAGAAATGTTTGAAGTCCCTAGCTCTAAGAGAGATGCAAATCAAGACAACTATGAGATATTATCTCACCCCAGTAAGACTAGCAAACTGTAACAGAACAGCAAGCAACAAATGCTGGTGAGGTTGTGGAAAGACTGGAACCCTTATTCACTGTTGGTGGGAGTATAAAATGGTGCAACCACTGTGGAATGCAGAGTGGTGCTTTCTCAAAAGTTGCAAATAGAGATACCATTTGACCCAGCAATTCCACTACTGGGAATATACCCCAAAGAGACCATAACTGACACCCAAGCAGATATATGCACACCCATGTTTATCACGGCTTTGTTCACAATAGCAAGGAGTTGGAAACAACTTAAGTGCCCATCAACAAATGAATGGACAGAGACGCTGTGGTATATTCACACAATGGAATACTATGCTGCATTGAAAAACAAGGAACTCATGTAATATTATTCAAAATGGGTGACCCTGGAGGACATGATGCTGAGTGAAATATCTCAGTCACAAAGGGACAAATCCTATATGGTGCCACTGTTGTAGAATGAGGCTGACATCAGGGTGGGAGTAAGACTGAGAAAAACTGGATAAATTATGTATACTGCATTGAAGCCGGTGAGGGAGGGAACAGTTTGAAAGTAATATATTTTAGGGCATTATGATTATCATAAGAATTCAGAATGAGGGTTGCAGAGTGGAGTATACTCGGGATGGGGGTGTGGGGGGATTGTATACCATTGAAGGAGTTTTTCTTTTGCTTTACAAGGAGAAGAGCGAACTCAGGATGGTGGTGGGCTGAGCGGGGAGAAAAGTGCAACAATGAATGAATGGAAATCCAAAATCTTTGTAAATGTTCATTGAAATTAATAAAAAGAAAGAGATATGGGATCACAGAGAAGATGTCTGACTTTATATGAATTCTTTTTGTGTTATACTGATGCTCTGGACTAGGATGGTGGTTGCCCCCTGTAAAGTTGATCAAGGTCAGATGTAGCCTTCCCCATGTGGCCCTTGCTCATTTTACAAATATTCATAAAAAAGAAGAAAACATAATGAAGAAAGTCTAAGAATTACATGTGACAACAGCAAGAGCAATCATTTAACATGTAATTAGCACTCTAGAACAGGAAAGACTCCCTCTACAAATAAACCGCAAAGGAAATCATTGAAGATTTGCTGGATGAAAATTTCATAATTATAAAAAAGGAGAAAACATGCATTTAAGAAACTGACCAAACTCAGATTAAACTCCAAAAGAAAAACACCAATATACACTATGGTTAAATTTTCCAAAATTTTAGACAAAGAAAGAATACTGAAAGCAGCTCAGGAAAAACAAAGAACTACCTACAAATGAAAATTACTAAGACTACACTGTATTGCACTAAACTCTAAGTCACACAGAGAAGAGAATTAGATGACAAATATTATATTGTCTCTCAAATGATGAAATTATGACATTTCCAGATAAAAAGAAAAGAATGTGCGAAAACTAGATCAACCTTAGATAAAATACTAAAGGACGTTTGAAGGACTGAGAACCAATAACAACTCAAAATTAACATACATGCCAATATCATTCAGAAACGGATGTGACAAAAAAATACAGTAAAATACAGTAAATATAATAAAACTATACACAAGGAGTCAGAAGTATAATTACATAAGTGAGGATAAATACAATATAAAAGGGAGCTTTGGTGACTTAATGGTAAGGAGTTATACAGCCAACCCAAAGATACCCAGTTTGAATATACCAGCTGTTCTGCAGTAGAGAGATGGACAATCTCCTACCATGCAATTATATCTCTGAAAACCCACTGGAGAAAAAGACATGAGACAATTCCGACTTCAAGGCAAATAACAACAATGACACAAAAAGAAACATGGCTAACGAACTTCTAAGGGAGAGGAAGTCAAGGAGATTTTAAGATAAAGCAAAATGGTTTAAAACTGGGATAAAGTAGTACCAGAGTAATCTCCAAAAAAACCCAATAAACATTCTCCCCAAAAGAAAATGGGGAAAAAGAAAAAAGGCTGAGTTAACATTACAATAATTATACAGAATGTGAAAAGATTAAATGTATGAATCAAGAGAAAAAGAGAAGAAAATGGTTAAAAAAAGTTTCTTTACAAAACCCCACAAACACAAAACCAAACATGTCTCATCAAAATACACATGCAAAAACACCTTAAATACAATGACAAAAATAGACTAAAAATCAAAGGGTGAGAAAATGTATCATATGGCAACGAAAACAAAGCATGGAACAGCAATATTAATCTCTACAAAATAGACTTCCAGACAAAATTTAGCCTAAGAGATAAGAAAGAGCATTATATAACAATCAGAGTCAACCAACAATAGGACATAACTATATCTACACATCCAATGACAGAGCTACAAGATAATACGTTAACAGATCTGAAGAGAAAGAGGCAAATCCAAAACAATGGTAGGAAATTTCAATAGACACTTGCAGTAAAGGACATAACAAATAAAGAAACTCAACAAAGATGCAGTAGAACTAAAAAATACAATACGTCAATGGGATTCTACAGACATATATAGACCATGCCACTATGACTCTGGTAATGGGATCAGATATGCCAGACATGGTAAGTAAGATCGGTTCCCTAACAATAGGGCAGAGTTCAGAGCCATTCATGGGATTGTTATCGTTGTTCATAGTCGCTATGAATCATAGCTGACTCAAAGGTACACATAACCACCACCACAACACCAGCTAGAGCATAATATACAGTCTTCTAGTCTTCGTCACATAGAATATTCTCTAGAACTGATAATAATGTTGGTCACAAAGCAAGTGTCAGTAAATGAGGGGGAAAAACAAACAAAAACACAAAAGTATAGAATTACATCTTATCAGATCACACTGCTATAAAATTAGAAATCAACAACAGAAAGATCAAGGGAAATCAATTGAAGTACATGTAAATAAAATAACACCTGCTTGAATAATACTGGGTAACAGAGAAATAGAAAAGTTTTCTTCAAACAGGTAAGAATGAAATCACAACATATGAAATGAAACCTTTTTACAGCAAAAGTAGTACTGAGAGTCAATTTCTAGCAATACATGCACACATCAAAACACAAAGTTCAAAACACCTTAGCCCAACATCTCCAATAATTAAAAGACTAAGCAAAGCCTACTGTTTGTCTACAAAAGAAATAATAAAAAGAAGAAATGAAACAGGGAAAAGAAAACAGAAAGGATCACCCAAGATCAGAAGGTGAATCTTTGAAAGGATTAATAAAATCAACTAGCCGCTAGCAAACTGAACAAAGAAAGAGATGATGCCAATATCACAAGTAAGAAATAAAATGGGTAATGTCACAAAGGAACCAAGTGAATGAAAAATATATAGTAATATATATTACTGGCTTAGTGACAAGGAATTGCACTACCAACACTAAGGTACGTGGTTCAAATCTACCAGCTGCTCCACAGAAAAACGATGGTCAATCTCCTATGCAATTTACAGCCTCAGAAAACCCACTGGACTATCAGCTACAAGTCAGCTTCTACTCAAATGTACATTACCATCACAACAAAAAGAACTATACTGAAAAAATTCTAAAAGATTCCAATTCTACTCAAAATATTTTAGAATATAAAAAAAGATGGCAGACTCTGGAATTCATGTGTGTGTGTGTGTGTGTGTGTGTGTGTGTGTGTGTGTGTGTGTGTGTGTACACACCATCAAATTGGATCTAACTGGTACAGGAGGAGATTGCCCCTTCTTCTCCAGTAGAGCACTAGGTATTTAGAACCGCATTCCTCTGGGATTGCAGCGCAGCTTCTTGCCTCTAGGCCACCAGAGCTCCATTGGAATTCAGTCGTTGAAGCAAGCATAATCTCAAGATCTAAGCCAAGTGAAAACCAAAGCCAGGCAAAAGGACATTACAGACCAATATCCTTAATGAACACAGATACAAAAATTCTCTACCAAACCTTGCCAATACAATACTAAATAAACATGAATGGAACAGAACTGAGAGTTCAGAAGTGGGGGCAAAAACACCAAAAAAATGTCCTAGCCAATAAAATCCCAACATTTTATTAAAAAAAAAAAATTCATCATGATCAAATGGGATTCATAACAGGTATGCAAGGATGGGTCAACACTAAGAAAAATCAATCCATGTAATCTAGCACATTTTAAAAAACAAAACAATAAAGCAAAATTCACCAAACAAAATGATCATATTAATCAGAAAAGACATTTGACAAAATTCAACACTTGTTCCTCATAAACAGGGGAAAAGGTGACTTCTTCCACCTAATTAAAAATGTATATACAAAATCCTTGAGGTATGGTGCTGGAGAAGAGTACTGAATATACCATGGACTGTTAAGAGAACAAACAAGATCATCTTGGAGAGGGTAAAGCCAGGATGCTCCTTGATGGCCAAGGATTCTGAAGCTTCATCTGACATACTCTGGATATGTTGCAAGGTGGAATCAATCCTTGGAGAGGGACATCATGGAGGGTCAGTGAAAGAGAGAAAGACCCTTGATGAGATGAACTGATTCAGTGACTGTGGAGGTAGGTGTATCAGAGACAATAAGACTGGCACAGGATAGAGCAGGGTTCATGGCTGTTGTACACTATGAGTCACAGGTGACTTGATGGCACATAATTACAACAACATACAAAATGAGTGAGTACAAGACAAGGACAACCTTTTCGCTATTCTTACTCATTATTGTATTCATTGTACTGGAAGTATTCTTGTTGTAGTTTTGTACCATCAAGCAGGAACTGACTCATAGCTGATCCTCCAGCAGGTTTTCACAGGCAATTAATTCCAAGGGAAGAGACTTCTCATCTTTCTCCAGTGCGCAGCAGAGCACTGTTCAGTGATTTCAAACTGTGCATTTGGGCTGGCAGTGTAACTCCTAACTATTAAGCAACCAGAGCTCTCTAAGACATGCCTTAACCAGTGCAATATGGCAAGAAAAAGTAACTAAAAGATGCTTAAAATTGACAAACAAGGAGAAAAATTGTCTATTTGTAGATAAAATGAACCAATATATAGAAAATCCTAAAGACACACAGTAAGAAAATTCCTGAATGGAATTGAATGATGCAGCACAGTAGCAACTCACAAAAAATAAATCTGATTATGTAGCAGAGAACTCTGAAAAGTGAATAAGGAAAATAATATAATTTACAACAGTCACCCAAAAGATGATATATTTAGAAATCTAACAAGAGATAGAAAAGATCAATGCAAAGAAAATGACAAGAAATCCGAAAACACCTGCAAGTATGGAAGAATACAGCATGCTCATAGATTTAAAGACTTAACCTTGTTAAAATGGCAAAAGCTATCTACAGATATAATGAAATTCCAATTCAGTTCTCAATAGATGTGAATCCTGTCCTATCTGGTGCCAAATGCATAATCTCTGACATACGTGAACCTAATTATGTAGTCACAGTATCAATTCACCTGATCGAAAGTCTTCTTCTCCTTAGCTGTGCCCCACCTTTCCAAGCATGATGTATGTCTCCAAAGAATAGCTTCTTCTAGCAACATGTCCAAAGTTATGTGAGATGAAGCTTCACCATCCTTGCCTCCAAGGAGCATTCTGGCTGCAACTTTTCCAAGAGATACCTTCTTATCCTTGTAGTAGTCTACAGGATATTCAGTACTCTTCTCCAACATCACAATTCAAAGGCATCAATTCTTCTGTCATCCTTGGTCTTTGTCGAGCTCTCAGCAGCACAGTAAGTAATAGAAAAGGCCATGGTCTGAATCAGAAGCACCTTAATCCTCAAACTAACATCATTACTCCTCCATTATTTGGAGAGTTCTCTGACTGCAGGCATTTCCAGTGCAATACGTCTCCTGATCTCCTGACTGTGGATATCATATGTATTAATTAACGCAGGTTAAAACAAAGTCACTGATACTTTTAATCTCTTCTTCATCTATCAGTCCAGGGGTGATAATTTTTGTACCAGAGTTCTCTTTGACCTTATACAAGTTCTGAGGAGCTATAAACTGCATGAGAGAACACTGTTCATGTTTCTCCCATGGAATAGTGGTTTCAAACAATCTTGATTTTGGGTTAGCAGTGCAACTGTTTACCTTAGGCCACTGGAGTTCCTTGGGCAACTTAAAAGTCCTAATTTATGGCATAAATAGATTAAATAATATAACTGAAGATAGAGACCTTCTAAAAATTAAATATATTCACTAAAAGACTTCTTCCAAAAGTGTAAAATGATAAGCAAATGACAAAATTACCAAAGGATATACAATCTCTAATATTTCTAGAAAATGCCGTACTTCAGCAAGAAAAAGTCAATCTAATTAGAAAATGGACAGAAGAAATCAAAAAGCATTTCCGCAAAGACATTCAGAAGGCCAATATGCACATGAAGAAAAGCTCATGATGACTAGCTATTAGAAAGATGCAAATCAAAACAACAATGAGATATTATCTTACTTCAGCAAAACCTTCTAAGTTCAAAAACATAGCAAACAATGAAGTGGTGGGCGGGTAGAAAGATAGCAACTTTGATATACTGCTTGTAGGACAGTAAAATGATGCAAACACTATGAGTAACAGTTTGGGGAGAGCGGGGACCGGAAGCACGATTTGATCTCACAATATCAATACTAGCTATGTATCAGTTACGATCAAACACATGAAGGGACACACATGTTCAATGCTGCATTATTTACAACAGAAAAAAAACAGAAAACAACTCAATTGTTAATCAGTGGATGAATGAATTGGTACACTCTAACAACTAAGTTCTATGCAACAGTGAAAAGAATTCACAAAATGCTGCATTAACATGGATGAATCAAGAGAACATTATGCTAACTGAATTAAGTTACAAAAGGCTAAATATAAAATTACTGTTATAAAAAGCTGAGGAAAAGTTTACTTATAGGTAGTAGAATCATTCCTGGATGGGAACTAGGGGTAGGAAGGAAGGGAAAAGTCAGTAAACAGATCAAAGGCACATATTAAGATAGGCGAAAACAGAAAGTAATATCCAAAACAGGGATGATTAGTACAATACTGCTATAAAAAAGGGAAGATACGAGGTGTACAGAAGGGTTAATGGAAATTAGAATTAAAGAGACAAAATGGAGAAGGTACAATTATATTTTGGGTTTGATAATTATTATTGAACAAAATGGGTATCAATGGTTGAAAAAAATTTAATGTGCTTTGTAACCCTGTATCAAGGGAAATTCAGAACAAAATCAAATTTCTCAGAAAGCAAATTACAAAATTTAAATTATACCTGATGAAATAATTCCATGTCGATTTCAGCTTCAGACTTCCAAGAGTTTTCATCTGATTGAAATAAAACAGTGACTTACTCAACTTATAAAAACAATGACTTATGAAACATATCAAACAAACTATATACCAATTTTATGCCTACTTACCAGACACATTTTCCTGGAAAATAACCTTTGTTCCTTTCAGAAAGTTCTTGCCAATTAAAAACACCTCCTCTTCTCCTTTAACTGAACAACTATGCAAACTTTTCTTTAAAATTTCCGGTACTCCTGCTGGCTGAGCTGTAGGTATACATAAGCATTCAGTTAGAGAGAACCAAGAAACTTATATTTCTTATAGAATATTAATTTTTAATTAACTAGAACTATAAAATGTCTTTGATGATCATCGCATTTAACTGCCTTTATTTTTGCAACTGATCTTCCACTTCATCAGATGACAGAAAAAAATTATCTATTTTTTCCACTTAACCATTCATATACACTTGATGATGGTAATTATATTAAGTACAATGTAATCAGACTTTCCACACTTCCCTCTAATTCTGATTTCCATTATTCTTTCCTGATGTATAAGCTTTTTCATGTACCATTTAGTGGGAACAGACTCACAGGTGACCTTTCAAGAGGTTTTCAGAAAACAGTAAATCACACAGGAGGAGACTGCCCATCTCCCCTACCCTGGATCTGCTCAGGGGGATTTGAATGACATGCCTTCAGGATTGCAGTGCAGGTTCTTATCACTAGGTTACCAGAGTTCCTACTCCCTGTGCAAATTCTGTTTTTTCCTTCTTCCTCATCTTATGGAAGAATTAGTTAGTGAAGTTTACTAGGAAAGTCAAAAGACATTAATGTATAAATAACCCATATGTTGAAAAAACCCCACAAACATATTTTTAAAATAAATTTATGAGACGAGGTTTAAATGTCATATCCTTCTCTGGTATCTTATGTAAATAATGCACACCATTCTCCATTTGTCATTACAAATCCTCATTAACTTAACTGGAGGTTTTTTGTTTTCATATTTGTTTGCCAAATGACTCCTTCAAGTATTTTTTATTCATGAAGTATTTTTAAAGTACCACCTTGCCAATTTTCTTTTTACATGTTACTGGGGGAAAAAAATTTGCACAACATGCAAACAAAGAAAATGAGCATTAATTTTCTAAAAGTATGATTATATCTTCTTTGTTTTTCCATGACATGAATGTTATGAAAAAAATTCGGTTATATTTTTGTCTTTGTAGTATTTTTAAAAATTAAATGTAAAAATTAAGATTCGGTTATATTTTTGTCTTTGTAGTATTTTTAAAAATTAAATGTAAAAATTAAGATTTGTTTTAAGTTTTAATCTTAAAAATGTCAACTATTATAATATTTATGAAATGATGAGTGCCATCTGGTGGTACTGAGGGCAATCTTAAGGATCTAGACACAAGCGTCACAGGCACCATACCAAAGGAACATGTGAAAATACACAGACTGAATTCAATTCAGAGTAACTCATCCCATTGGAAGAAGTTCTAATTCTCCCTGAATTAAAATTCTCTGAGGTTAAAATATTAAACGCACTGTTTTTCAGTGCATTTAAATCCCGCTGTTGTAGGAGACATCAAATAAAGGATGACCCACAGTGACCCTAAGAACAATGGGTCTAAACCTTGCCCTACTTATCTTGTGCCATCCTCAACATCTCTGATATATTAGAGCTCATAGCTACTGTCACTGTTCACTCCATCTTATGGAGGATCTTCTCTTTTGCGGACCCCTTCTACATTCCTTTTCCAAGAATTCCTGTGTGCCCAAAATATGCATGATGAAGTTTCACAATCCTTGTCTCTAAGTATCACCCTTGGTGCATTTTCTTCAAGATGGACTTGTTCTTTTGCCAATCCATACAATATTCTTCTCTAATACCACAGCTCTAACTGAGCATTAGAAAAAGTAAAATTAATAGAGAGGCTGACAAGTACTGAGAAGCAAGATAAATGAACAAACTGCTATTAATATATCAACTTACTTATGCAAGTACTTCCATAAGAAAATTAAATAGCTATTGCTTAGAAAAAACAGGCTCCACAGACAGGTAAATCTGAGAAAGACTAGAATCATCAAAGCTAAATGAACAAAAGAATTTCTCTAATACAGATATGCTAGTGTATGTTATAAATATTCAAGAGACACATATAGTATAGAGATTTTCCAACACATTTTATTCCAGAAACATTAGTTTTCTACCAAAACACTCTCTAGATTACTCAACTCTGTAAAAAATTAGTTTGGGTAGTCAATGTTAAGGACATTATCAAAGATTACATTACCTGTTGTTTCAGTAAATCCTTATTTATAAACTGAAAAAAGACTCAGTAAATCTTAAGCGTCTATACTGAAATTAAACTTAAACATAGCTGTCTAAAGTATAAATTTTTTCATTAAGGAGTATCAAATTTCAGAAAAAACCCAAGTTTAAGCAGAAGTGCTTCCTACCATAGGCAATATATCACAAAGTGAGTAAGTAGTAAAGCTTTTGTTATAAGCCATTGATGCTGTTTTTGGAGTAGGTAGGTAAGTGAAGTTACAGTGGTATCATTTAGACTCAGCTGACTGATAAAGTAAAAAGGAACGTTGGTTATATACTCTTTTAAATGAATTTTCAACCAGCTTATTAATTTTAAGGTAATATTTTGAGAAATGGAAACTAAGTATTTGTTTCTAAGGAAAGATGGTAACTATTCTATTATACTTTATCTTCATTTGATGTTGCTAGCTATCATCAATTTAACTACAACTCATAGTGACCCAAAGAACAACAGATAGGAACCTTGCCTAATTCTGCACCATCATCACCACTATCTCTGATATGTTCAAGCCCGATCCATTTTATAGTCTTCATCTTTTTCTCTGATTCCTGTTCAAACATGATGTCTTTCGTTCCCTCCAGGTAACATGCCAAAAGTCTGTCAAAGTTTCATCATCTGTGCCTCTAAGGAGCATCTTGGTTGCACTTCCTCCAAGATGGACTTGTTTGTCCATTTGGCACTCCATGGGGATATTCAGTAATCTTCTCCAACAGCACAGTTCAAAGGCATCATGCTTTCATTGTTCAACTTGAAAGTGTAACTGCTCTTTGCAGTTTGAAGAGGTCCCCGATAGCAGATTTTCCCAAGTCACCACATTTTTTGATTCTGTAACTACTGCTACCAAGGATTTGATTGTGAATACAGTTATAATAAAATAGTTAACAACTTTAATCTAATCTCCATCTATCACAATGTTGTTTATTTTGTCCAGTAGTGAGAAGTTTTATTTGATGTTGAGATGTGAGCAATAAGGAAGGCTGTAAAAGGAGCAGATTCAACTGGGATGAGGGGTGGGGTGGGGGTGTGTGTGTGTGAGTGTGTCTAGTTTGACTTCTACCTGCTTCATAAAGGGAGATTTTCCACATTAGTAATGTCTACTATTCTAAACAAATAGCTATGTGATCAGACATGCCTCCCCACATGCTCCTGGCACTGATTTCTACCAATCACTGGGACCAATATTCATTGAAAATTGACTCCCACACTGTACTCACAGTTGTGGAGTTTATATGGAAATAGGTTGGGGAGAGGGGGGAAAAGAGGCAAAAAATGTCATGTAATGAAGATCTAGGTTTAGTGCAACAGTTCCAAGCCAGATTAACAAGGCACAATTCCTCAATTAGTGAAAGTCTAGGTTCAGTTCAGCACAACTAAAGCCTCTGATTTCCTCAATTATTCAGCGAACTTGATCTCAGAGGAGTTACAAGTCAGCTTTTACATCAATTATCCATCAAAAACACCCTTTAAATGTGGCCTTATCTCCAAGGTTCCTATGATTACACCTTGACACCGTTTCTCATAGCCTCTGAAGGTCGAGCAGTCTCAAATCAGATTAGCAAAGCACAATTACTCAATTAGTCAAAGTCTACATTCAGTTCAGCAGCACAAATGCATCTGATTTCCTCAACTATCGCGCAAACTTCATCCAAGAGCAGTTATAAGTCAGCTTTTCTTCAAATCATCTAGTAAGCAAAACCTTTAACTGTGGCTCCATCTCTAGGATTCCTCTCGTTACCTTGTTAACAGTGTCTTCACAGAAGTGCCAAAGTCTCTTCAGCTTCTCACCACCACCATTTCTCACGGTGTCTTAACTGTCCCTCTGTCTCTCACAGAATAGAAAGCATTCTCTTGTATTGGTGCCACAGTTGATGATTCACAAGACCATGTGTCCCCTATTAAGGTAGCTGGAGACCATGTCCCCCACAACAGCGGCTAACACAATGGCTAGAAAAGCCAATTTTCAAGGGTTCTGCTACCCCAAAGGCTACAGTCTTTGATCTTTTGCAGCACGTGTTTTAAGTTGTTTTTATTTCCAGCAAGCAAGGTTGTATCCGTTGCACTGCACAGGTTGTTGAGGTGTCTTTCTCCAATCCTAATGTCACATTCTTTTTCATATAATTCAGCTTCTCAAATGATATGCTCAGCACAGACTGAACAGGTGTGGATATAGTACAATATAGTAGAATCAAATAGCTTACACACTTGTACCATCTGGGCGAATTCTAAGAGTGTCAACAGTGCAGGAGATGATGATTCTTTCATCTCCTTAAACACACAAATAAAAAGGCAGACAAGAGATATAAATGGCCATTGTTAAATAAAAAATTACTTGGAAGACAAAAGCAGGGTCTTTTATTCTTTTGAAGGCCACAAGCAAAAACTCAGCCACTAGGCCTTCTTTCTACTACATATAGCTAGATAAAATATCAAGTATGTATGTGTTTATTTCCTCTCTTCTACTTTTATTGCCTTTTGGCCTCTGATGCTCTCACATCAGTCCTATTTCCTTCTAGCACCTTTTCTAATACCAATGCCTCTTAGTAACTTCCTTTTCATCTTTTACTATATTTTAATTGCTCAAATCTGCCCAAAAAAGTTACATTAATGGAAACAGACTTAAACTAGAGGCCCATACTGGAGGAAAAACTTTATTTTCAGTAGTAAGATTTTGGGTCTTTTGCTTCACAATGTATCATTTTCCATGCTTTTCCTCTTCTCTTCTAGCCTAAATTTAAATGCCTCTATCTTCTTAAAGTAGCCAGGATGAAAGGAAAATCCTTTCGTTCAATATAGAAGTCTCTTTCTAAAAGAGATCTGGTCTCGTTCTTTAGCCTCAAGTCCTACCACTTTTTTATGCATGCCTTTTTAATCCAATCACATTAAAATATTTTTAATTCCCCTCAAATAATCATGTCTTTTTTATGGAGTATATTTATACACTGTTTCCCTATCTAAAATAACCTTCTTCTAGTTCTAATTTTATTGGGCGCAATTCTACTTAATTCAGGACAACATATATTTTATCATCTCTAAGCAGGCCGAATGACATGTTCTTCCATCCGATGTTTCACTGAACCTATTTTTGCACCAACTATAGCCTTGATTGTAAGGTTAAGTTTTCAAATCTTTATTTCCGGAGCCTGCTATACTGTAACTACTCATTAAAAGAACTATGAAGCTTTCTAAAACAAATATGAATAACATCTACCTTTAGAGGTCTTATACCTTAGTGGTTAGGTAGGGAGTTGTGCTGCCAATCTAATGTCATGGTTCAAATCCACAAGCTTCTCATCAGGAGAAAAATGAGCAATCATTTCCTGCGTAATTTACCTGCCTCTAATAACTCACCGGAGTGTCAGCTATGAGTTGGTTCCGACATAATGGTACAAAACATAAAACCTACCTTTAGAGATACTGATTAAGTGTGCATAATTGTGTGGGTTTTTTAATTTTTTTTACTTCACAGGTAACATATAGGTAGGACTGAGAACCACTGCATATAATTTTCATGAATGACAGGATAAACTTGTAACAAGGCACTATTTTATCATAAGAACATATAATCATGGGTTTTTAAAAAAATTTGTTTGGGTTTTTATTGATGAGAAAAATTTATATTTAGACATAGCTAGTTGGACCCAATTTAGGTAATTCTAATTTTGTTGGCAACATCCAACGCATTATAATCAGGAACAAGTTGAACACAGTCCTCCTTCTCTCCATCAGGCCCAAGGAAGGTGTAGAACTTGGCCACGTAAATGTCACAGAGCTTCTTCACAGCTTATCTGACCTTATTTGGTGTTTGTTAGCCTTGACATCCACAACGAGGAAATATGTGTTACTGTGTTGTTGTCTATCTTCTTCATGGCTGGCATCAGTGGTCAAAGGAAACTTGATGGTGTAGTGGTCAAGCCTGTCTCTCTAGGAATGCTCTTCTTCTGGAACTTGGGAAGCCTCTGAAGGCTCACAGTCTTAAGCCTCCAATAGTTGGGAGACATACAAATCTTTTGTGTGTGTGGGGCGGGGGGGAGGGGGGTGGGTTGTGGATGCCCATCAGGATTTCCATCTTGGTCTTTTAACTAATGTTTTTGTTTTGTCTTCAGTTTGGGGAAGGGCAGGAGATCCTTCTTTGCGTATGCTGTTATCCTTTTGGCATAAAAAGCCACATAATTACTTTGATTATTAACTACTGTAGTCACCACTGCAGTCCTCCAGTAAGGGGCAATGGTTTTCTAAAAATAAGTCTTCTGAGCAATTTCATTAATTGCTAAAATGCATTGACTGATCTCATGAAGATCTATTTTCGATACTTTTTTTACAGTGTAGACATATTATCATCATAAATTATAATAATTTTAAAACTGTAATTACAGATGAAATTTTTCAGAAACTCTTATGTCCTTCAAATTTTTCCATTTTCCAACATCTTTAGCTGTCTATGGTCATATTTGGCCAATATCTTCCAGGCTCTGGCCTTGAGAAAATGGTTATGATGATGTTGTGTGCTGCTGGGTCAGAGAAGATCCAGAACTGACCCTCCAAAGGGTTTTTCAGAAGCAGTTAATCACATGGGAGGACAATGCCCATCCCTCTCCCATGGAGCAACTGGTGGATTCAAACCAAATGTCTTCAGCATTATAGCCCAGCTTCTTGACAACAGACCACCAGTGCACAATTCTAGTGCTAAATGTAGTATATCATGCAAAAGAAAACTATATATGTCCCATTAAAGCTGGATTCTCTCCAACTAATATTCAAGTTGGGCATATAAAAAAATTCTGCAAATTTAAAAGTGGTACAGCACAAATGCAAAAGCTTTACAATTCAATACACTATTTACAAATTATCTCTTTCACATCCTGACCTGAATACACTAGGAGTACTTTATAAATTTTTAAAATATTTACAACCAGGAGAAGATAAAATAGATGAATGGGACATTCTAAGGATCAAATCCCTACTCGCATCCAGAAACTTCTCCAACAGGATAAAAAGGAAAGCCACAGACTGGGAAAAAGTGTTTGCTAATGACATGTCAGAAAAGGGGCTTATACCTAAAATTTATAAAATACTTGAGGCACCACAACAAGATAAAGGTAAATAATACAATCGAAAAATGGGCACAGGATATGAACAGACACTTCACCAAAGAAGACATTCAGATGGCCAACAAGCACATGAAGAAATGTTCAAA
>NW_006399751.1:4515169-4536084 GCF_000299155.1 Elephantulus edwardii
AATAGTAATAATAATAATGGAAAATTGAGCTCTCCTGAGATAGGAAAGAAATGGCTATTTTCTTTTTAAACTTGAGTGTTTATGCAATTAAAGTGTAGCTACTAAATTTTTGATATGAAACAAAAGCAAAAAAAGATGTACAAAGAATGAATACTCTGACAAAATAAAATATGTTGACAAAAAAATAAAAAAGATTCCGTAAATCCTGTAAGTTGCAACCTAACAGGAAATTGAACCAAGTGAACAATTCTCTTTTGAATTAAGTACAAAATTAAAAGGAAGTATGGTCAAAGAAAAGAATCCTTAACAAGCAGTTATTTTCTTTCTATGCCAAAGTTAGCAATAAGAATTTAATTTCCTACTTTCAAACACTTTACCATAATACTGTAATTTATAACCAGCACTCTAATTTCTAGCCGTGTATATCCAACATGCTTCCCATGTGTATTTGTAAGATGCTTACTTTACATTTTAAGTATCAGGCAAAAGTTAGCATGAGAACAATTTACCACTTGATAAAGATGCTAGGAAAACACGCTGACTTTAATATTTACTCCTGGCAATCTATTCAAAATAATTTAAAAAAAATTATTTTGTGTGTCTGTGTACTGTCAAATCGGATCTAACTACAACAGGAGGAGATTGCCTTCTTTCTCCAGCAGAGTATCTGGTGGATTTGAACCACATACCTCTGGTATTGCAGTGCAGCTTCTTGCCAGTAGGCCACCAGAGCTCCCTTCGAATAAACTTTTAAATCAATATACAATGGTAATAGGAAACTGTTGGACATGTTGTTAGGAGAGACCAGTCCTTGGAGGACATCATGCTTGGGAGGGTGGAGGGACAGCGCAGGAGGGGAAGGCCCTCTATGAGATGGACTGATTCAGTGACTGGGATAATCAGGATGGGAGTGTCAGAGACAGTGCAATTGGCACAGGACAGAGCAGAGGTTAGGGCTGTTGTACATAGGGTCACTATGAGTTGCAAGCGACTCGACGGCACATAACAACAACAACAATAGGAAACTGTAAACATTACATTTTATTTCCATTATTTACCTCCAATTTAGCCTAGAAAATCTGACCACAGCTTTAAAAATATTTCAAATTTAGAATGACTGAAATCTGGTTTCTGAAACACATGAAATCTAAAACTGTCAAAAGAAGCAGTAGATATAAAAATCCTCAAACCTTTGCTTTTTAAAATATGTCCTAATTTTATTACTTACTACATAAAATTGGAGAAGAAGGTGTTTGTAGTGTCAAAGTGGAGCCATCTTTCCTTGTGATATTAACGCGAAAAACCAATCTGGCACGAGTGCTTTTTTTCTTGGAACCAGCAATTCCAATTCTGGCTTCAACATCAGCATTTCTCAATTTCAATATCCCTACACAGTCGACCCTAATAAAGAAATAGATAAATTTAAAAAAAAAAATTCAAACACATTTCTTTTTAAAAATCTGCTTATTAAACTTTAAAAATATGTAACACAGTCACAACATTTCAAAGTAAAAGGAAAGAAGAGGAGGAATTATTATCAACTTTTGGCTTTATAGTTATGGAATAAATAACAAAGAAGCAAAATTATTTAAAGTAATGGGATAAAATAGCTTACAGGAGATTCCCTTCCCCCACTTTAAAAATCAGATTTTATTTTTGCAGCTAAATCAGGTATTAAAATGAGGAAACAGATTTGTTTGGTCTTTTTAATTTATTTAAATGAGTAACTGTACCCAAATGATGACTATTAGGTAGTCACTAAAGAAAAAAAAGATAATATAAGATGACATGGAAAAATGTTCCTAACATTAAATGAAAAGCAGTGGATACTGCATAACCTTAATTTTGCTAGAGTGGAAAAAGTTCGGAAAAGCAAATATAAAAATAATGGTTATTTTTGGCAACTTCCTTGTCCTCCATTTTTACACCAAGGAACTTAGCCTGGGAACTCCCTTAATAAAGTAGCATTAAGTTTTGGGTTGTTTTATTCTATTTTATTAATGGATATTTTTGGGAAGTTGTGTTTTGAGGAATATACTTTTATTTTTATTATTCTGCTATTTCAAATCCCTTTCAATAATTAAGGTATTATTTGTACCCAGGGTAGTTCTACTCTGCTCTTTAGGTTGGTTATGAATAAAATTGACTCAAAAGCAATGGGTTAGAGGTTTTCTTTTTTGGTCTTCTTCCAATATACAGATTTCTTTATAGAACTTTTAAAAGTTATAAGCTTAAAAAAAGTTTAAATACTATTAAAAAATATACTATTTTCAAGAATTCTCTTTTCCAATTAATTTCTTACCAATTTACAAAATGAAACTGAAAATCAAGTAGAGAAATTTTTTAGTAGCTATTCAATATAAATTACAACGTAATATTCTGATATGCAATTATGGTAACCTGGAGACTGAGATGCCCCTGATACAGGAAATGGTCTTTGCAATCACTTGCTATGCATCAGGAAGCTAGACACTGACAAGGGAGAATTGATGAAGGAGAACTGTTGACTTTGAGCTGTGGTGCTGGAGAAGAGTACTGAATATCATGGACGGCTAAGAAAACTAATAGGTTTACCCTAGAGAGGGTTAATCCAGGATACTCCTTGGAGGCAAGGATTCTGAAGCTTCGTCTGACATACTTTGGACAGGCTGCAAGGAGGGACCAGTCCTTGGAAAAGAATGTCATGCTTGGGAGGGTGGAGAGACAGTGCAGGAGAAGATGACCCTCTATGAGGTGGAATGGTTCAGTTACTGAGGTCATGGGGGTAGGTATGTCAGAAGGAGTGAGACTGGCACAGGACAGAGCAGGGTTTTGGGCTGTTGTACACAGGGTTGCTATACATAGCAGGTGACTAGCCAACACATAACAACAACAATAATAAACAATTATGGTACAACATTAGAATTGATAATATTTTAAAAAGACTTAAAAGTACAATGATTTTTTTAAATTTAAATCATTAATATTTCGAATATTTTTTCAGGTAGTGAAAATACAATGATGAAAAATACATATTCTTTAGAACACAATTTTTAAAAAAGAAGAAAAAATGGAAAGTGAATCTAGACCAACAATACGCTTTTTGTATCAAGGCAGGAAAGGCTACTTTATGATTTCTGTTGAATAGTTTAATATAAAGGAAATTTAGGAAAGCAAATGAAATTGTTAAAAATTTTACATTTCAATGTTAATACAGATCTCAGTAACAGAGTATAAAAACATTTTCAAAAAAAGGTAGCATTCCATCCTATGGGAATTCACAAACAAAAGGCTGTAATAGATCATTTCAAGCCATTACCATTCTGTGGAAATAGTTTTTAATTTTAAAGCTTAAACATTTCAATAGCATACTTGTAAAATATCTCAGTCACAAAAGGACAAATACTGCATACTGCCGCTGTTGTAAAATGGGACTGACATGAGGGTTGTGGGGAGCCTAAGAAAGGAGGGCATAAATAATATGTACTGCATTAAAACAGATGAGGGAGAGAACTGTATAAAAGGAATATGCAACTAGGTATTATTTTCATGACAAGATTCCAGAAAAGGAAATGCCTAGTAAAGTGGACTGTGGACTCAGGGGGTGAGTGTATAATGAAAGAATTGTTTTTGTTTTTTTTTTAAAGAGAAAAGCAAACTGTGGGGAAGGGTCAGCAGGAAGGAAAATATGCAACAATGAATGAAAGGGGGAAAAAATTAAATGGGAAGAATATGCTGTAAAAATATATAAATTAACTTGCATTTAAAAATATTAAAAAAAATTTTAATAGTCAAAATCTTCTTTCAATCTTTCTCTCAACTTAAACTTATGGTAATCAAGTTAGAACTGATTCATAGCTCATCGTCCAGTAGGTTTTCTTGGGAGGAGACTGTTCCTCTTGCTCCCAAGGATCCATGGATGGATTGGATTACAACTGCTAGAGAGATATAGCATGCATCAACAGTGGAACTCTCTTACGGCCTATGTCATCAAAGCTCCCTCTTTCATATTCCAGAAATGGAAAGTTTTTCTGCTTACTGCAAAAGCAAACCAGAATATAAAAAATAAATAAATAAATAAATTTCAATAATACTTACGCCAGTGTCATGTTGTTACTAGGATCAAGCCCAACTTCTATAACAGTAGTGCCTTCAATATCTACTTCTTTGCAGGGAGTTGTATTTCGACCAGTAACCCTGCAAGCCTGATAAAATCCATGTGGTTTCACTCGACCAGAGTCGTTACCCACAAATACCTGCAACACTACTGGTTCATTATGGCCTTCCAGCTGTAATCAGATAGCATGTAGCAGAAACACTAATTAGTCTTTCAAATCATCTACTTGTAAAATATTAAACATAAAGCCATATATTTATAACTAGATTATAATATTGAAATGCATTAGTCAAGAAAAGCAAAGGTAAAAAATGTCAAGAAAACAAAGTCTGCAGAAAACCCTAGTCTTTAATCCTACAATATTTCAATTCAAAATTTTTATTTTCTATTTATCATGTATGATAAATGTTGTTGTTGTTGTTGTTATTGTTATGTGCCATCGAGTCGCTTGGGACTCATAAGAACCCTATGTACAAGAGCCCTAAACACTGCTCTATCTTGTGCCAACCTTGCTGCCTCTGACACACACATTCCCACCACCCCAATCCAGAATCAATCCATCTCATTGACGGTCTTCCTCTCCTGTGCCGTCCCTCCACTCTCCCAAAAATGATGAACCTCTCTCCAAGGACCAGTCCCTCCTTGCAACATGCCCAAAGATGAAGCTTCAGAATCCTTGACTCCAAGGAGCATTCTGGCTTCACCCTCTTCAGGACAAATCTGTTTGTTCTCTTAGCAATCCATGGTATATTCAACACTCTTCTCCAGCACCACAGATCAAAGGCATCAATTCTCTTTCTACCATCCTTAGTCACTGTCCAACTCTCCAATGCACAGCACGTAATTGCGAAGACTACAGCCTGGATCAGGCACACCTTAGTCTCCAGGCTGATGTCATTGCTCTTCAGTACTCTTGAGAAGTCTCTCACAGCTGACTTTCCTAATGCAATTCGTCTCTTGGTTTCCTGGCTGTTGTTACCAATAGTGTTGACTGTGGAGCCAAGTAAACTAAAACTGTTAATTATCTCAATCTCATCATCATCCATACTGATGCTACCAGTTGGTCCAGTGGTGAGAATCTTTGTTTTTTTGATGTTGAGCTTCAATCCATATTGAAGACGGCACTCCTTGACCTTCTGCAGCAAGCGCTTCCGGTCCTCCTCAGTTTCAGCAAGCAGGGTTGTGTCATCTACATAACACAGGTTGTTGACGACTCTTCCACCAATCCTGATGCCACATTCCTCCTTGTACAGCCCAGTGCCTTGGATGATCTGTTCTGCATACAGATTAAAAAGGTATATAGACAAAATACATCCCTGGCAGACCCCCTTCTTGATTTTGAACCATGTATGGTCTCCTTGCTCTGTTCTGACGACTGCCTCTTGGTCCAAGTATAGGTTTCACATAAGCACAATCAAATGTTCTAGGATTCGCATTCTTCTCAGAGTCAACTATTGCTTGTTATGATCCACACAGTCAAAAGCCTTTGCATAAACACAGTCCTGAAGCACAAATAGACAGTCTTCTGGTATTCTCTGCTTTCTGCCAAGATCCATCTAACATTAGCTATAATATCCCTAGTACCATGACCTCTTCTAAATCCAGCCTGCACATCTGGCAGTTCTCTGTTGACATACTGCTCCAGTCGATTTTGTATAATTTCCAGCAGAATCTTGCTTGCAAGCGGTATTAATGATACTGTTCAATAATTTCCACACTCTGTTGGGTCATCTTTCTTTGGAATGGGAAAAAAATATCGATCTTTTCCAGTCAGTTGGCCAGCTGGCTGTCCTCCAGATGTCTTGGCACAACTTAGTGAGCACATCCAGGGCAGCGTCTGTTTGTTGAAATATATCAACTGGTATGCTGTTAACTCCTGGAGCCTTGTTTTTTGCCAGTTCCTTCAGAGCAACTTGAACTTCCTCCTTCACCACCACAGGCTCTTGTTCATGTTATTTCTTGAAATTCTTCTATGTCAACCAATTCCTTCTGATACAGTGACTCTGTGTACTCCTTTCATCTTCTTTTAATGCTTCCTGGATCGTTTAACATTCTACCCAAAGTATCCTTAAGTATTGCCACTGGTGGCTGGAATTTGTTTTTCAACTCCTTCAGTTTAAGAAATGCTGAGTGAGTTCAGCCCTTTTGATTTTCTGACTCCAGCTCTCTACACATTTCATTATACTATCTTGCTTTGTCGTCCCGAGCTGCCTTTTGAAATTTTCTGTTCAGCTCTTTGATTTCTTGGTTTCTTCCTTTTAGCTTTGTCTTCTTGGTGCTCTAGTGCAATATTCAGTCTCATCTGACATCCAATGTGGTCTTTTCTTCTTCTTCAGCCTTTGTAATGATCTTTTGCATTCTTCATGGATGATTTTCTTGATATCTTCCCAGAACTCATTCGGTCTACGCTCACTGGTGCTCACGGCTTCAAACCTATTCCTAAGATGGTTTTGAAATTCGAGTGGGACAGCCTTAAGGTCAAATTTTGGCTCCCGCGGATTTGATTTAATCAGTTTGAACTTGCATATGAGTAGTTGGTGGTCTGTCCCACAATCAGCACCTGGCCTTGTTTTCACAGGTGATAATGAGCTTCTCCAGCGAGTCTTTTCCCCAATATAATCTATTTGATTACTATGCATACCATCAGGTGAGATTCATGTGTATAGCCTGCGTTTATGTTTCTTATAAAAAGTATTTGCAATGAATAAATCATTGAATATGCAGAATTCTATCATTCTATCTTCAACCTCATTTCTCTCACCAAGTCCATGTTTTCCAGCTACTGATCCTTCTTCCCTATTCCCAACTTGTGTGTTCCAGTCGCCCATTATTAACAATGCATTTTGACTGCGTGTTTGATCAATTTATGATTGCAAAAGTTGGTAGAAATCTTCCATTTCCTCCTCTTTGACTCTAGTTGTTGGTGCGTATATTTGAATGATAGTGGTATTCACTGGACTTCCTTATATGCATACGGATACTGTCCTGTCGCTCACCACATTGAATTTCAGAATGGATCTAGAAATTACTTTCTTAATTATGAAACCAACCCCATTTTTCTCACCTTTATATCTCCAGCATAGTATATCATATGATCGTCTGATTAAAAAGGGACCATGCCAAGCCATCTCATTTCGCCAATACCTAATATGTCAATATTTACCTGTTCCGTTTCTTTCTCACCAATGTCCAATTTTCCTACATTCATGCTTCTCACATTCCACATTCCAATCACTAGTGTCTGCTTACAGCTGTTTCTCCTTCTCTGTGTTTCCATTTGTAAGATCTCAGTCTCAATTGCCATGTCTGCTAGTCCAAGTACTAGTCTAAGTGTGCTCTACTGTACACAGGATTTTCAAAGGCCTGTCATTTTGGAAGTGGATGGACAATCCTTCTTCCTAGTCTGTCTCAATTTGTGTGTTTGTTTGCTCTGTGTGTGTGTTTTATATGTATATAATAGTATCTGACAGACAAGAATTTTACAAAAAAGTGTAAATGAAAGACATTTACCTAGTCAGAAAAATGACCAATAGATTCAATGTTGCTGCTCACCCTTGCTATATGGTTAGTTTTTTTTAATCCATCTTTTACCTACTCCACCACCATCCCTTCCTACTTTTGCCTACACCATCCAACACCCCTCTCCCATTGACCAGCCCCTGATGTAATGGCCCAAGTCTCAAGCCATCACTAGAATGAATATAGTGTCCTTTATATATTTATAATAACAGTATGTTTGATTCATGGATATGAATTCATGAAGCTAATGATGATAATCATCATTTTAATTTCCATGATGTATTTCTACTCTTGATCATTATGAAATGTGCAGGCTACTTGGGTTACCAAAGGAATATGAAGATAACGCAGATCTACTAACACCACTAAAGGAAAAACTCACTAAACTGTGTTAGTGGCATCATCATCACCAAATAAAAGTAAATATACTAAACTTTCACTCTAATAAAGATATCTGAAAAGTCTAAGAAGTGCAATTATATAAACAGGAAAATGAAATGCATTTAATATACACATACATACAAATTCATGACATTCTAGGCTAAGTCATTATATTCTAAAAATGGCTTGTTCAAGTCAGGATTTATGAATAATTTTTTATCTCTAACAAGTCTTCTTTAAGTTAAATTATAATTTTTATGTGAATAAAAATTTTAAGTAGTATGTGAGAAAAATGTTTCCAATATTGGCTCCTGCTATATATATATATGGTTCATAGTTAAGAAAAATAAAGCTGAAGTTGTTACTCCAGAATACAGAAAGTCATAAAAATAAGCAGTACAATGCATACCATATTGTTTTTAAGCAAACTATCTGGAAGGCTATCAATTTTGACAACTGTCAAGTCCCAAGTTCCAATACCTGTAACAGGGTCTGGCACATGGAGGGTAAAGAGATTTTTGAATGAATGAAAAAGACCAGTCAATTAATTATCTGTCATAGTATTTCTGACCAGAAATGTACAACACACAATGTAAAATTAGTATAATTAATGAAAATATTCATAAAACTATCAAAATATCTGGCTCTACAAAGTATAACTTAAATTTCTCATTTGCATAACACTTATAGTAGGTTTGGAGGACTAAGGATGATGAGTTAGAATGGCGAAGTTAAGAGGCCTAAAACCTTAAATTTATTTACCAAATGATTCTTTTCTGAATTGAATTATTCAGATTACTTTAGTATTTTCAAAGACCTTATTTTCAAGTACTTAATAATTTCTATTCTATCTTTGAATTGAAATGGATTGCCTCTGGAAACTCTATGTATGAACAGTGCTCAGGCCGTTTGTTCAGAGGGTTGCTATGAGTCGTCTACGACTCGACAGCATCAAACAACATCTTTGAATTATTTCACAATTTCTTCTTAATGTTTGAGAAATCTAGTATGGATGCTACCAAAGTCATTTTGCTGCTTTGGTTTAATTATAAGAAGGTAATTTATGATTTACACTGAATGATTTACCACAATATATTTTCACTAATTTCATTTAAATGAAAATTCCAACATGATAGAAGTATTTGGCTCATGGTCTAGTCTGATTTTTACTTTACTTTCTGATATATATGTAGTTATGGTAAACTTAAAAAAAACCATTAACACTGAGGTGCAAGTGACTCACAGCGATGGTCCAGTGGGTTTTCCAAGGTTGTAAATGGCATGTGAGAAGACTGTCCATCTTTCTCCAGCAAACCACAAGTTGACATGAACCTCCACAAAGGCATGGCATCTAGGTTAGTAGTGTAACTCCTTAACTAATAATTATACCCTCTTATTTTAGGTAATAATAATAAAAATAATGATAGAAGAAATGATGCCTTTAAACTGTGGTATTGGAGCAGATTACATGAGATTCCAAGAACTGCCAAAAGAACAGGTATGTCTTGGGGAATGTGCAACCAGAGAGCTCCATGGAGGCAAAGATGACAAAGCTTTGTCTCACCTTCTTTGAGCGTGTTGCTAGGAGAGAGTATTCCTTGGAGAGAGACATCATGCTTGGGAAGATGGAGGGAATGGCAAAAGAGAGGAAGACCCTCAACCAATGACTGTAGCAATGGGCTCAAGAGTGTGGAGATTGTGAGGATGGCACAGGATAGATCTGTTATGAATTTTACTGGACTTGACAGCACCTAACAACAATATCCTTTTAGATAAGGGAGCTCTGGAGGCTTAGTGGTAAGGAACAGCACTGCTAACCCACAGGTCCACAGTTGGAATCCTCCAGCTGCTCTGCAGGAAAAAGATAGGTAATCTCTTCCCATGTGTTTTCTTGTTGATGGCCTTCAAGTTGAACATGATTCATAGTGACCCTATCAACCAAAGGCCTGAAGCCTTTCAATAACTATCAACATTTATCAAAGTTCACAGAGTTTCCAGAGGCATGTTATTTAGGAAGTAGATGCCATTTCTACTTCCCAAGTGTTTTACTGCTCCTAAAACCTCATTGGAGGGTCAGCTATGGGTTGGTTGAGAATAACAGTATATAACAACATTTTAGGTAGGTTCTCCTGATTAAAGACAAAATAATTAGAAGTAATACTGAAGAAAATTATCTTTATGTGGCTTCAAACAATAAATACCTTAACTGTAGGAAAGCCTTGTTGTGTTCTATCTTTTACAGATCCACGGCTGCCCTCAGTCAGGTACCGTGCTCGGTGCTGGGTTTCAGGCTGCACAACAATCTTCAGCTCTTTTCCCTCACTTTTAACAGGATACTGTCCACACAACATAGGGCTCTTCTTTACTCCAGTTCCTTTTTGGTTTTCCAATGTTCTGAGAAGCCAAAGCATAACACAGAGAAAAATATCAAAAAAAAGAGTTTTCGACAAAAGTCATCTAAGACAAAAAAAAAAAAGAATAAGCAATAACATTAAGAAGAACTGCTTAAATTTCTGACAAAACAGTCTAAGAAGCCACAATCAGTAAGCAAAATTATCTTTTAAAAATTTTGTAACAAAATTTAATTACATGATGCAACAAAGAAAAAGTTGGTTATGGAAGAAAATGAACGAATGAATAGTTATGGCAAGAGGAAGGAAGATTCAGTTCAATAAACTGGGAATAACAGGAAAGAGAATGAATGATGTCACTACAACCTTTCACACTGTACTTCAGTTTAAATGAACTTTAAATACCAGTATATATTTTTTCCAAGAAATAAAAAAACATGAAACAGAAAAAGAATTATTTCCATGTTTATATGAGTTTTAACAGTGACAAGATTAATGATTATTTTGTAACCAGACTGACAAAAAGAAGCAAAAGTACAAAGGAAGGCCTAGACAAAACTACCTGAAGATGTATACAGCATGCTTTTTGACATCATAGAAGTATTACTAACTTATTTATGTATATAGTATCTATTTACTGATGTTAATAAATCAGTGAGAAAATAATAAAAATCATTCCTTTTTGTGGGGAAGTTAACTTTCTATCAAACAAATCTTTTGTAGAAGAGTGATTTTTTTTTCTCCTGAGTATTTTTGTGATTAAGTAATTAAACCTGAACTAAAAAAGGAATTATGTATAAGTTCCAATTTGTAAACATTCTGCACTATTGGTTTTATTATAAAGGCAATATTTTTTTCTAACTGTGTTTATCATGTGTTTGCTAAGTGGAACACACGTTCAAGGAAACATAATATTTCAAAAGGAGAGTAGGACATCAGTCTAGCACATTTAACATGTCAAATAACTGAACCACTGCAAATACATGATAAAAGTGAAAAATTATACTATTATCATCTTCTTATTTTAATAACATGAAATATATTTAAAACTACTGACACAAAGAATCAGGATCTATGTCCTGGTCCAACATTTTGACCTATACTGAAGATTTAAATGAGCCAAGACTTAACAAAATCTTCAAAATTAACCAGTACAAAAGAAGTATCATTTCAAAGACAGAGAAGCATGGTGGCTAAGAGTTTTACATGTGATTCTCTATGGGAACTCAGGTGGCCTAGTACTGCATAAGGAGTTGTACTGCCAACCCAAAGACAGGCCGTTTGAATTCACAGGCAGTTGGATAAGTAGCTCCACAGGGGCTCCAAGATGGGCTATATCCTTTTATGTGGTTTATAGCCTCTGAAAACTCCAAAGTCAGCTATGAGCTGGTTTGAATTCAACTGCACATTAACAATAACGCCCTCTAACCAAGTTATTAAGGAGCTTTAATAGTGTAGTCTGTAGCATGCTGTATTGCTAAACAAAAGGCTGCCCATCTTCAAATCCACCAAGTGACTCCAAGGTAGAAATAAGAAAATAATTAACTTCCCACTAAGGTTTACAGCCTTGGGGAACTTGATGGAGACTTGCTATGAACTGGAACTGACCCAATGGCTCTAAGTTTGATTTTTTTTTTGGTTTGATATTTACAACCAGTTACTGACAAAAAAATTAAGAACAAAGAGGGATATATAGATTTAAATAAAAAAGGGACATATAGATATCTAATCAGCCAAATCTTGGAGAAGTACAGCCAAAATGCTCCTTGGAGGCAAAGACAAAGCACTGTCTCACATACTTTGGGCATACTGTTAGGAGACACTGTTCCTTGGAAAGGATCTCACACTTGGAAAGGTAGAGGGTAGGAGAAAGAGAGGAAGACCCTCAATGAGATGCACTGATACAGTATCTGTGGCAGTGGGTTCAAATGTATTGAGGATGATAAAGATGGCACAGAATAGGACATGCTTCAGATCTCTTGTTCACAGGGTCACTATAAGTCTTATCCAACTTGAAAGCACCAAACAACAACAGTAGGGGAGGCACTCAGGAAACAGGAATAGGAAAAAAGGAATGAAACTGGTATAACAATATAGGAAAACTGACAGGATTAAAGGACAAGTTCTAGCAGCAAATGTAGCCTGATAAATGTCATATCCCCTAAACCTTACACAGCTCTTTTAAGCAGTAACATGTGCTGCAAGAATGATTGCTAATACCTTTCTATGAAGATGGTGCTGAAAGCAAAGAAAGAAGCTCCTGCCCCTCCCAAAACTGAAGCCAAAGCAAAGGCATTAAAGGCCAAGAAGGCGCTCCTGAAGGGCATCCAGCGCCAAAAAAAAGATCCACACATCACCCACCTTCTGGCGGCCTATCACGCTGAGACTCCAGAGGCAACCCAAATACCCCCAGAGGAGCATTCTGAGGAGAAACAAGCTTGACCACTATGCCATCATCAAATTTCCCCTGACCACTGAGTCAGCCATGAAGAAGACAGAAGATAACACCACACTTGTGCTCATTGTGGATGTCAAGGCCAACAAGCACCAAATTAAACAAGCTGTAAAGAAGCTCTACGACACTGATGTGGCCAAGGTCAACACTTTGATTAGGCCTGATGGAGACAAGAAGGCATATGTTGGACTTGCTCCTGACTATAATCCTTTGGATGTTGCCAACAAAATTGGGATCATCTAAACTGAGTCCCAGCAGGCTAATTCGAAATACAAATTTTTCTCACCATAAAAAAAAAAAAGAATGATTGCTAATGAAGACAAATGGGAAGTAATAAAGGAAAAGTCGAGGCAAGAAAGAAAAAGGGAGCTTCTAAAATAAGATGATAAGAAAAACTGGGTCCTAATTCAAGAGGAAATACCATTCATGTGAAGTGGACATAATTAAGTCAAGGACTACCTGTTTAAATCATTCAAAAGACCTTGGATAAATAAATCTGTGAAAAGTATAAAGCTGAAGTTTGAACACAGGCAATATGCCCTGTATTTATTGTCAGTTGGGTGAGATTTCAAGTTTTGGATTGAATATTTATAATAATATTGTTTGATATTAACTTTAAAATCAAAGCAAAAATATTTTACTGAAACTTTATAAAAGCATCTCCCAAGTTTTCACAGAGATTAGTAACAAAATACTAACAGAAATTATATAAAATAAAAATTATGGCTTTAAAATTTTTTAATATAAAAAAACCTCAAGAATTTTCTTCTATTTTTTCATGTCTACAATGAATATGTTAATTTTACAAAAAAAGGGAAAAGTTTAATTTAAAATATAAAGAAAATTTATAAAGTAGATTATCTGGTAAGATATCATTTTTATATTCATTATGCTGGACAATCTAATACTGACAAGACAAGGGTAAAATTAATTTCACTTATTCTAATAAAGTATTTCACTTGAGATGAAAATTGAATTGACAAAGTATAGACATTATGACTTAAAGAACAGCACATAATTTTAATAGAAAAACATTTCAATTGTTGCAAAAATCATCTTTATGAAGTAGAAACTGGTTTAAGAACAGCACATACTTTTTAAAGAATCTCTAAAACTGTATTCTCTAAGTGTAAAAATACATGCAAATTTATATAGATATATAAAATGATGAAAATATCTATAAATACTAATTCTAATAAATGACTAATTTATAAGGCATCAATGACTCTCTCACATAGCAGCCATTGCTGTGCGGGATTTTATTTTTTTAATGTTAACAAGACACTATTTTTTTAGCATATTCAACAGTCTAAAAATGTCATTCTAACTTCTTTATGCTGCATAATTCTTGTGGCTCTCAATGCACAAAATAAAATCACTATAAAATGAGTATAACAGGTTGCACATCAAGGTGACATCATATCTCTGTTTCTACCAATATCTAGAAGATATACAGAACTGCAGATTCTCAGGACAATTTTAAGAAATGGAAGGTTAGGAATACTTAAATACTGAATGAATGTTTTGGGGGGGGTTTAAAAATGGTTTTATTTTCTTAACAAACTCTTAACATTTTGGTTCTATAAAAACACTATGCCACTCACAGGTTGTCATCATTTCTATGTGGTATCTCTAATATGAATAAATGGCTGTGCAACATGTTTCAAAGTGAATTTTCTATATTGGCATTATACAGATTATAAATTTATCAAACAACAAATCTAAAGAAAAAGTCTAGAACTCATTTCTCAAAATATATTTAAATTTCATTCATGTTTCTAACATCTTGTTGAAGAGTATAGGATTTTAGTTTGAGATACTCAGAAGAACTGTTTTCAAGATCTATTTCTTCATATGTATACTTCTGATTTTATATAGTTCTTATAATTAAGAAATTAACTATCATCCATAATTTCCACATACTAATGTGAAATACCATTCTATTAACTAAAAAAGGTATATTTCTCTTCTATTACAACATGCAGTATTTCTCCATGAATTATTTTAAAACTTTTTTTCCCCCTGTTGGTAATGTAAAACTAGGGAGCTCTGGTGGCCTAGTGGCAAGAAGCTGCACTACAATCCCGAAGGCAAGCAGTTCAAATCCACAAGCTGTTCTGTGGAGAAGGAAGGGCAATCTCCTCCCACGTGACTAACTGCCTCAGAAAACCTGCTGGAGAGTCAGCTATGGGTCGGTTCCAACTTGATGGTACACAACAATATAAAATTACTTCAAAGATATATGTGTTTTTGTTAAGTGACATAATACTAGAAAAAAAAGCAGGACTCTCTAATTAGTTACTCTTTTAATGAATAAATAAAGATGTATCTTTAATTAGATTCTGCAAATCATATGTTGAATATCTTTAGTCAAAAATGAATTTGCTCTGCATTTGACCCTATACTAACAACTTCAATACAAAACAAAATTCTTCTTCTAAAATATGGGATTTTCTCTATTATTAAAGTTGCACTAAGTTGAAGTAAACTAATACATGTATTTGATAACATATATAATCCTTTTTAGTCCGTGCCAGTAGCAATAATTACTTAAGTTTTCACTCTGTGTTATCCTTTTGTTATTATTACATTTCAGAAGTTATAGTGTATTATATCTAACTACATCACTCTAAAGGTGTTTTAAATAAATAGTATTAAAAGAAAGTAGTATGGAATAGGTACTGCTTATACAATAGATATTATTACTTTAACAATAAAAGAATATTCAAAGACAAATCTAACCAATAATAAAAATATTCTCTAACAATTCTCAAGCAAATTTTTAACTTAAAAGTAATCAACGATGTCATCAAATAGTAAACCAACTTTGCAATCTGAAATGACAGGTACTAGGATTAGCTGAAGGACCATATTTTGTTTTGTAAAAAATTAGTATCTCAAAAGAACAGTGAGTTAAGTATTACAAACTATGTTGAATACACTATAGGAAAAATACAAAACTAAAATAAGTTTCACAATTAAATAATACAATAGACCTACTAAAAGAATCACAGCCAGAAGAAATTAATATTCTAGGCCTACTGATAAATAAGCAGTTGAGTGGTATGAACAGGCAAAAATAAACTGTTAGAATACGTGCCCTGATCCTATTCAAATAACCTCCAATTATGTTATTAAAAATCATGGAAGAAAAAAATAGTAACATTTTTAATCCTCAATCATGGTAATCAATGTATCAGAGGGAAAAGAGCTAAAAAAGCACGTGAATGTAACTGCTAAGAATTAAACCACCAATGTAAGGATGGGGGTGGTGATGTTCATTTTTATTACATATAGGAAAAAACTCCAAAAATAAAGTGCAAATGGAAACAGACTGAGCAAGACAGTGAGATAAGTATTAGAAAGAACATAACCTAGCTCCTTATTAACATTTTTTAATGTTTTAACTGGAAACATTATATTCCTAGTTTTCAATGAGGAAAAATATATTTAAACCTTTTTAAAATATAAATCCATTGGAAATTATTATTGGAAGTTATTTCAAAACAGATTTTCACTTTCTATTACCTAACAATACTCATAAGATGCCTACTACTGAATTCTATGAATTTTTCTTGAATATAACTTACTAATTTTAAGTTTTCTTTCTGTATTTTCAATGAAAATTACCATTTTTGCTTTATAAGAAAACTTGAGCTGAGCAAGAAAAGTTGGGAATGATTTCTTTTTTGTTTTGTATAATGGTGATATAACTTTAAAAAATGTGAATACCAACCCATTTCCTGCTTTTGAGTTGCCTTTGCTGTCCGTGGTAAGCTGAGAAAGCACATAGTGAGGTGCTTTGGCACTGTCGGCATCAAATATATCCATATTAGATTCTTCACAATCTCGTCGTTTGACCCCCGGCCTCTGCTTTGGATTTCGTTTTCGTGATTTACGAGGTACCTCAGTGTTATCATTGTAGGAACTGGTGCTCATGTTACTGAAGTTGGAGGGGGAATCCTCCATCCACATACTGCAGCTCTGCTCAGATTCCAATCCACACCCCTCATCCTGGCAGGACATCCGACTGTTATCCAGCAAGTCCTCAGGTGGTGGTGAGATGTACAAGACCGTGTGCCTCTTCGGTGTTGATGGATGCTGCTGGGCTGTGTTACTGGTTAACTGCTTTTCACTTACCCCTCTGTTACTTACCCCCACGGCTGAGGAGCAGCTCTCCACTTGCATAGCCTTGCTGTCGGTGACTGAGGTAGAATAAATGGTAGGGCTGGAAGAGGTGGTAAAGGAGCTGCAAGCACCGCCCATGGAGGAAGAGGAGGGAGCTGAAGAAGCATCTGCAGTGTATAATTCAACAGTAAATACACTATTCATGTTTTCATCTGTGCTGGCTAGCAGTCCCATTGACAATGTGATTTGTGAACTGATTGTTTTTTTCCCCAAAATGAGTAGTCGGAATTTGGTTAAGTTTTAGAATATCAATGCTTTAAGCAATACAGGCCTAAGAAATGCACTTTTAAAAAATGCCCAAATAGCATTATTTTACTTGTTTTATAATTGATTGATTTTTAAAAATCTAATTTAATGTCTTAAGCTGTAAAGCAAAAATAAAGCACTTATTGCCTCAGCTGGATGATCTGTTGAATTTTAATAATTTAAAATAATATTGAAAACCCCAAAACAAAACAAATGCTTGTGGGCCACATTCAATGCCAATTAAATAATTCATTATACAAAATTTGAAAAAGTGGGACTGTGCTTAGCCACAAAATATTAAAATAAGTTTCTAACCTATGAAGCAGAGAACTACAGGTCATTTTTAATGCAGACACTCCCTGCTTCAGAGGCAAATCCTGGAATAAAAATATGAGAAAATAAATGAGAAAAGAGCTGCTGATTATTCCAGAGTATCAATTATAAAATGAGAAATAAATAGAAAAAATATATAATTAACTGATTTATTTGGAGGCAAAATGGAACTGGTATAGTCACTACAATTAGTAGTAAAATCTAGGAAGAAAAAAGTGAAAAAGATCTGACTTGGAACATGGTGGGCTATAGAAGATAAACAAATCAACATCTGAGGATCTCCAGAAGCTGGATGTGGTAGTTTAATGTCATGAACTTGCAAATAAATAAATCCATCCTTTAAAGAAGAAAAAGCTGAGTAAGGACAAATTCCTAGGCAGGATTTCTCATAGAAATACTTGATTACATACTCAGCAGTTAGTGACTACTGTCCATCTCCTCTTTTAAAAGGATCTACTTGATTTTGACTATCAAGTATATTTCCTAAAATGAAGTAAAATTTATTGGCTCATATCTAACAAAACCAAATTAAGCAGAGAAATCTCTGGAGAACACCAGAATGAATTCCTATAAAACTATTTTTTAGAAAGTCACTCATCAAATTATTATGCTATAAAAAATATTACAATGTGTGGCAACATGGCAGAATAGTTAATTCAAAATACTATTTTATAACTTAATAGCATAATTTCAGAGGCACCCTATTCTTGCTAAGGCTAGAAGCTGTCATTCTTAAAATTTAAGAATATCACTGTATCTTGTACAAGAGAAAGAAAAGGATACTCACAAAAAATTAAAAATAGGTCATGTGAAAGACTAAAATACTTAAAACTTTTATCCATAGCTAAGTATGCCATTGTTTTAAAGTGAAATAGAAAAATCTAAAAATGGTTTGAGAGTCATTGTAATGATACCCTTCAAATCAGTAAAAATATATAAGAACTAAAATTTAAAGATGTTGATAAAATAAAAAGCCAAGTGCTAAAGATTTATGTTTATATAGGAAAAACTATATCATAACACTAAATTATTTGGCAGACCCATATTTTTTATCACCCATAATTTAAAATTTTTGTCAAGGTGGAAGAGCATAGTAATTAGTATTAGGCATCTATAAGATGATCTACATAATGCCACATGGAAAGATTACTTTTTCCAACTATCATTAAATCATTAAACCTAGAGCAATTAGAAGATACCAGTTCCATTTTCCAGTTTGTATTCTTGTCAACAGTTGTAGGTGAAATTGGAAAATTTAGTCACTTTAAACTGCATTCCAATTTAAAGAAAAAAATGTCAATTTTGTATCATGCATTAATGCAATGTTTTCTTAGCATATATTTTAAAAGATTTGCAAAAACTACAAAATCTAGATGCTAACATCAATGACAGTTTAGGAGCTGATTTGTAGCCACTTTGGGTTTAAATATAAAGTTTTTCCTTACTTTTTGAAAAATGCTATAAAATTAATTTTTTTAAAAAACAACAAAACAAAACCAAAATGTATTATATCTAACTTTCCTCTATCTGTTCCAACTATTGGCAAAAAATTAAAGTTACTGTGTGTGACTCTATAGTCTTCACTTTCAGAGATGTACTAGTACACAGCAGACAATATTTGCAGTGTAACACACAAAGCATTATCATGAATGGTGTGAACTTGAATTTTTATATAGCAATTTCTCCCCCTTTGAATCAATGTATCATGCACATGAGAATGCAGACTATGAATAGCTTAGGGATCCCTGTCCATGACAGAGAAAAAAGCAATCGTGAACAAAAATGTAAGTAGTAGATACAAATTTTTTATTTTTTTAGATACAAATTTAATATGCAAAATAAAACCTAGCATACCTTCTTAAACACAATTTTGTCTAGCAAATGGTATAAAAACATTCATCCTTATATAACTCAATTGGCACAATAATCATACAGTTATGTCTGTTCTGGGACAAGTATGCCAAAATAATAATACCCTAAAAAAAGATTTTCTCTACATTATTTTTGGACACCTAACACATAACTAAACAGGAGTGGCATTAACTTCCTAAACAACATGCCTCTGGAAACTCTATGAACTTTGAGCAATGATGATAGTTCTAGAAAGGCTTTAGGTCTTTTCGTAAGGTCGCTATGAGTCATGTTCAACTTGATGGCAATCAATACCACCACCACCACCACCGCCACCACATAACTATTATATCTTACCCATAGTTTCCTGGATATACTTATTACAATTTAAAAAGTCTGTTAGCCTAAAACTATGAAACAGAAACAAACTGTCAGAAGACAGTAGTAAGCATCCTTTAATTATCTTTTAAAGGAGTTCTGGTGGTGTAGCTAGTAGGGAGTTGCTGTGCTAACTCAAAGGCTGCACCTCTCTGGAGGTCTGAATCCACCAGCAGCTCTTAGGGAGAAAGATGGGAACTCTCCTCCCCATCAATTTACAGCCTCTGCAATGCAATAGAGAGTATCAGTTATGATTGAGTTCCACTCAAAAGGGCAGTAAATATCTTTTTAGTTTGTCCTTCAAAGACAAAGATCCTACTTATTTTGAATGAGAAACAAGACAGAGAATAATTTTTTTCTTTCTATATTTTATTAATTTTCATAAACATTTACAGAGATTTTGGGTTTCCATTCATTCCTTGTTGCACTATTCTCTCTACCCTCCTCCCAGTTTGTCCTTGTCCAAATGCCACAGTGAGAGAATAATTTTTTAAAAAGTTTAAAACTATAAGAGCTTACCTAAGTGGCTTAATAATGGTAAAGTGGCAAATAAAACCTGTGGGTCCCTTGAGAACATAAATAGTTCATCTTTTGTATCTGAAGCTTTCTCAGCACATACCTTAGTGTATTTTTTATTGTTATTTTTGTTGTATTTTTTCTCTTTAGTGTCTTGGAAGTAGTACATATTCAGGGTTTGGTTGGTTGGTTGTTTTTAATGAAATTTATGAGGATTAAAAATTGTATTTGTATGTTAAACAGAGAAATAAATGTATTAATGTATCCATAATAGACACATCAGATTTAAAAAAATTTTCTACACAAGTGCTTAAAATACATATTACCACAATATTATTTTTAATACAGAAATATTCTTAAAATTTAGATAATTTTTTCTATTTCTAAAAAAACTGCTTTAAAATCTTCCTTCTTGGCTGTCTAGTGAAGTGGACCTGGGGGAGGGATTGTAAATAATGTAAGAATTTTTCTTTTACTTTTCCAAGAGGGGAATGTACTAGCGGGAAAGGTTTGGGAGTGGAGAAAAGTGCAACAATGATTAAGTGGAAATCCAAAGTCTCTGTAAATTTTCATTGAAATTAATAATAAATTAAAAAAAATA
>NW_006399751.1:4536184-4544403 GCF_000299155.1 Elephantulus edwardii
TGTACCAAGAATTTTTTAATTACTATTAAAAATATGTAAAATTAGTATTTCAGAAATTTTATTTCAGAATACTTATTTGACATTTCTAAGCATTCCCAGAAAAGCACTAAATAACATTCTTGGGAATGACTGAAAAAATATACTTGAAATATCTATAAAGATCATTCACTAAACATCAGGAAACAAGTGACATTTTATACAGTGTTAATGTAATCTTGCCCCACCTATATGGGTTTTTATATATACATACTTGCAAAGAAGGTATTTTAGTGATCTCTTTTTCTTTGATTTGAGGCTCCATTTTTAGTTGTTAGGAATCCAGGGACTGTGTTTAATTGTTGCAAAAATATAGAAATGCTAACATAAAAACATTTCAATAACTGACTTTAGTTCTCACCAGCTAGAATATAATGTACTTATATTTTAAAATTTTACTTGTTAAATCCTTCACTAATCTTTTCTAAAGCTGGAAGCAAATAGTTTTCTTAAAAATCACCTAAATAATAGGCAAATAAATTTAATTGACGCCTCATATCTCTGAAACAAGTCTAATTTACAGAGGAATTTTGTTTTTCCACAGCATTTACTCTATCAACAGTATAATGAACCAAAGGGAAACTTTATACACAATTTTACAATTTATGAATGAAAGCTTGTAATCGAAAGAAAATTCATTTAGAAATTTTGAAGTAAAGGAAGTATCATAATTTATTATGTTCTATAACCAAATACAGTAATTCCATTATTGGTAGCCTAGTGGTTAGGAGCAGCACTGCCATTCACCAGTCCTTCAGCAGGACAAAGATGGGCAATCTCTTCTCGTGATATTTCCTCTTGGTTTGGCTCAACAATACAAAGCAACAATAATAAATCTAGTAATTCCACTAATGGCAGTAGCCAATTACTGGACTAAACGCTAATAATGATTGTGAACTGGAAGTGTATACATGACCTCTAATAACTGATTCAAAATAAATAGCCAAAAGGAGTTGAGATAAAAACAGTATCAGATGTTACCTACACTGAATACAATAACATGATGGAATTTGCAACTATTATTAATTTGATGAGACAGTTGAAAGAAGATTTTAAATGTTATCACATATAGAAACTACTACAAATTTTATGTATTGAGTAAATGGAACTGTATTTTAAAGGTAAGAACTATTATTGGTTCTAGATCTGTCAACAAGAAATTATGATGTGTCAACAAGATATTATTTTAACTAAACATTTTAGCAAGTAAGATATAATTTTAAAAGAGAAGCTACTGTATATGGAACAATCCAAACTTCTTATAGGAAATTTTGAAATTAGAATTATATTGTAAAGTCTTCAATGATTTAAAATTTATGAGAGAAATTATTTAAAGTAGGCTTCCAAAGTCAAAATATCTAGCACTAAAATATACACAAGCCACTTGAAATTTTCAACATCAGTACAAAACCAGTTTCCTAAAAAGCAGCAATAAAACAAAACTTGTAAAATTTTTCAAATGTGCTAAAAGTAAACCAATAGTGGAACGGACAAGGAGTAAACTACTGCCTATAGAAAAGAGTCATTAGAAATGATACTTGAACAATTTCTCATCTAAAACACACACAGCTCAACTTTAATCACTCTTTTATTATATTTTTTAATTACTGGCAACAATGAGTTAAATCAAAAGATCTAATTTAATCAAAGTCATCATAAGATATATTTTTAGATCAAAGAACAAAGACATTTAAAAAAAATTGGAAGACCAACATTCATGTTGCCAAGGAATTTAAATATCTAGAATACACAAAGTGGCTGCAAACCTGCTTTGTCAACACCTTACATGCCAACCTTGGTTTTCTACTTTTCTTCTTCTTTTAATATTAATGTAAAGTGTAAAACTTTACCAAAAGGTTTACTTTCAATTAGTATTTATTAACTATTTAGAAACATAAAAAAAAATGAAAGAAGAAAGAAAGAAAAAGACTTAAGAAGAAGTCTGAAAATGAGACCGACCTATACCCTGGGTGAGATTGGATGGGTTAAGTGTCTCTGGCACTATTTGTCTTCACTATTGACAGACACTGTCACACAACCCACCACTCGATGCCTGTCTCTGAATGGCGAAGCTAGAATGCAAGTTAAGTGTATTAATAGAAAAAACAACTGGCATCCCAGCATATAAAATAAGCATTCCAGATTAATTTACAGAAACAAAAATTGTAGGTTTGATCACGTTTAAAACAGTTTCAATTTCCCATTTCTACCTTCCCCACCCAACATGTTTACATGCTACAATAGGCAATGTTTCAAATAAACTTGGAAAAAAGTAAATTATTAATATCCAAACAGATGTGAGAAAATGTCTCATTAAAATGTTTTGTCAACTCATATTCACCAATTTATTCTCCTTTTTACCAATTCTATTTACTAATTCAATCTAATCCATAAACCAGAAGTATCTCCCCTCTCAGGTGTCTTCAAAAGAAGCATTTCTAAACTCCCTTACAAAATGGAACATGACGTGTCCTGACCAATATACTCAGGCTTTAAGAAATATCTACTATTTTAGCAGCTACTGAATCTTTTAATTATCAGGTAAATTCTGTCACCTTGTCTCATCACCCTTAAAAAGTTACCAACTTACACTTTTAAATTAGATATGCTATTGTGCCTATCTGGAGGAACACTCTTTCATTTTGTCAACGTGCAGTATGAAGTAACCTGGGTTGCTGTGATCCTGAGCCTTGTACCACTGGGGTATCAAATACCAGAATGGTGGACAGTATTTGGTAGAGCTCCCAGTTGTAGAACAGGTTTGGAAGCAGAAGCCACTTCCTAAATCACATCCCTCTGGAAACTATGAACTTGGAATTGACAATAGTTTATAGAAAGGCATTAGGTCTTTTGTTCACAGATCTGCGTTTGACTCGATGGCAATCAACAACAATAACTGTGTGATCCAAAAGTCTCTTCTAAAAATGATTAGTTCTATTACGGTTTATTAATGATTCACTGAAGGTATTTTTTTCCTTTGTTTTAAAGCTATCAAATTGTTATTTTGGGTTCTAATATCATAAAATAATTGCTCTCCAGAATGTAATCTGAATTCTCCTAAAATAATTATTATCAAGAATATTATTAATATGCTAAAATATTATTAAATATTTCCTGAAAAAAAATGCTTAAGTACTTTTAAAAAATATTCTGACACAGAGATCAATGTCTCAAATGTGTATTTCTCTCCTATTCAAACTCAAAGCATCTAAGTATATGTACCAAACTAAAAAAACAAAAATCCACCCCTTAAAATCAGTGCAATCAAGTCTGAATACTCATAGCTGACTTTCCAGCAGGTATTTGGAGGCTGTGATTGCATGGGAGGGAGGGAGAGAGAGAGAGAGAGAGTGTGTGTGTGTGTAGAGTGTGTGTGTGTGTGTGTGTGTATAGATATATATATAATACATTAGATAATTTTGTCTTTAAATTCTCCCCTACTGAAAGAAAAAAATGCTTCCTATCATCCACCTATTTATCAGTGAATTAGCAGCTGTGTCTGAATTGGCTTTTAAGGACTATGTCTGACTCTACTTTCCATTTTGATGATGCAGACTTCACATAAACAAATACCATAAATACAATATATCTTTCTGTATACATAAATAAAGGCAAGTAAAAGAAAATAAGAAAAAATAATTACTAATTATTTATTTTTAGAAACGAATTCCTCAGCAATGTCAATCAGTAAATTCTTGGTTATAATAAAGGTTGGTGGCTCAAATTCACCCACAAGTGTCTCAGAGGAAAGGCCCAAGTGACCTACTGAAAGGTCAGTGCCACTGAAAACTCTATGGAGAAGTCTTACTCTGTAACATGGCATCATTATGAGTCAAAATCAGCTCAAAGGCATCTAACAACAGTTCCTTTAGCAGTAATATATTTTGAGGTATCTCTCATTATGTAGGCAGATTAAAAGAATAATGGATTATCTGGTATGTGTATCATGTATCAACAGAGTTGCTTTTTTAAAAAAAATCACCTGCCAAACGACCCAGATCCTAGGACTGTTTGGTTTCAGTACTCTAAATAATACCTACATCACTATATTCATCAAAAAAGAAATAAACAAAAAGAATCTTTTCATGATTTGCATTCCATCTTCATCAATTATTTTGCTTGGAAAAAAAACCCCAAAACACCCAAAAGCAACCCAATTTGTTTAGCTTTTTGTTTTAGGAAAATAGTTTCTGTCTTATCTATTGACAACCTATAACACCATTCAGACAGTTGCATTTCTGAAGTCTTTATTCATTAACATATTCAAGCCTCAAACTATTCTACTGGGATAAAAGTGATGCCTTGCAAATGATACTATTGTAGCAACTCTCCATTGTGTGCCTGAGGCTATTAATCTTTCCAGAAGGTGGATCTTTCTCATATTGAGTAAGGGGTTGATTTCAATCACTGATCTTTTGGTTCAAACTCCAAAAATTCATTGCCACTGAGTTGGAACCCACTCATGGCTGACCCTCCAGTGGGGTTTCAGAGCCAGCCCTCTTCTGAAAATGGGTATGAGTACAAATTTCTGGATGGTCATTTTCAACTGTATCTCTCAGATTCTGACACTTAGTACCATCCGTAGGGGACAAGCTGCGTAGGAGAACTAATCCATCTCCCATTTTAAATTCATATTAAAAAGAGGTTACTGACAGAAATGTATTAAAAGTGTGAACAGTGTTGTTGTAAAGTGCAGTTAAATCACAGCAATGAGTAGAAATACGGTTCAGACTTTAAATATTCTGGATTGTGGATTAGCATCATCATATTTACTCACTACTCAGTAATACAAAGGAGAAAAAGGATCTGGATTGGTGAATGTGAGAACACCTTTTTAATAAATAATACCCATATGCCCAGCCACTGAAACTTGTGAAACACAAACCTTTATGGCAGAACTAGAAGTCTGTTCCGACCAGGCCCTCATACCTGATAGCAGCCAATCCAGCTCCTCAAAACTCTGAAGGATTAACTACATCAAAAGTCATCATTTTTATGCATTTCATATTTAAACAGTAAATGTTACAGATTAAGAAATACAGAAGTCTAAATCAATGGGTCTTTTCTTTTGGCCATGAAAATATATTCCAAATCTCTCTCTGACAGTTATGTCATCAAGGATAGCAATATTAAGACAATTGGTCTGTAATTTAAGCTTCTTTATCTGCAATGATGATAATATGTTAAAGCCTTGTTCTGACAATAAGACATTAGAATCCCTAAATTAGCTATGTTGGCTATTAAAAACAAAGTTATATTTAAAAAAAAATTGTAAAACCTTGGTTGTAGGTTATAGATGCATTCTGTATTTGAATATATGAACACTTTAAAGTCATCTTCCTATTCTCCTCAACATCTTTATGTCAGTAATTCAAGATCTAACAAGAATTTTTTGCTGCTTCTTTTTAATTTTTTTTTAAGAATTTCTTGTTTCTATCTTTGCAATTCAGACTGTTTCATTGGGTCACATCTCTTATTTTCATGATTTTTAAATGAAAAGCTTTTTATTTATTTGGAGAGGATTTTCATATATATGTGATGAGGGATGAAAATTCACATTTCATTCAAGAAGTAGCACTACTTACAAATAAGGTTTAGATGAGAATAATCTAAAAGGAAATACGACTCTTCTTTGCCAACCTAACTAATATTCTTTCAGTTTTTAAAAGGAACTGGAGCTACTGTCAACAGATGCTAAAAAGCACAGAAGAAACAGACTTTTAGTTCTATACAGATTCAATATGTCTTTTACAAAAAAACCCTCAAAAGATACAAAATAAACCAGTTAGTCAATTTCTCCCTGTGGATTTAAAGGGAAATTTTTTCATGAAAAGAGGTTATTTTACCATCTATTTTTAAACTTGAGTTTTAAAATTTAATTTCCTGGAAATATATGGAGGGTCATTTTAGAACCCAATGGGTAGAAATAAAAACCAGTTTATCTTACAATTCTGATTACTAAGTAGTATGCAAATTCACAATTAAATCCACAGACTGTTAGAAAATGTCTGGCAACACATGAACAGTGAGCAGGTCTAATTAAGTTTCTTTGCCATGTTTTAAGTATTCCTGCACTCAACCAGAAGGCTGTGTCCTTTAACTGTAACTTTAACTGTTCAAGTTAAAGATTGGTATACAAGCTAAAAGTTAATGCATATTTAAAAAATCGTAAGTTTTGCTACATTGCCAACACTCATCTAAATGAGAACCTTCCAATTCACTATTCTTTTTCAAACTAAAAGAATTTTTTCAAAGTAAATGTTGATGGACTTGAAGTACATTTTTAAAAGATAAGAAGTCTTATAATAGGTAGAAACCGCTAATTAAAGTAGATAAAACTTCAGAATACATATTTTCCTTTATAATGTGTATACACTTAGCAGTATAGAAGTCCAATTAAAAAAATAAATATTAGTTGAGCAAACTAATACTATATAAAGTATTCACATTAATTCATTAGCAATCAAGACTTCCTTTTTCTTTGGCTTGTCTGTCAACCTTTCATTTTAACTCAAAAGAACCAATTTTATCTAATTATAAAGTGTATGATTTGAGAGCTGAGTAAAAATCATCAAGTAAATTTCAAAAATTATGCTCCATAATGTTTTCATGGGCATTGAAAGTGTTTTTATATAAATATAACATTTTAATTTCCCATTATTTTCAAATGCGCTTAAAGTAAGTATGAAGCATGTATTTTCTTTTGTTTTGATGTAGGGAAAGATTATAGTAACATGCTACAAACAGAAAAAGAGGTCTAAATATTTTGAATCTTTTTTCAGAAGATAAAATATTTCTCCTTTAAATAGGTTGAAAAAGTAGCGGGGGAAAAAGACATAAAAATTTTCTATTCTCAAATTGGAACATAAACCTTTCGATACACAAGTAACAAAATAGCTTTAAAATGGTTCCCAGCTCTGGTGGCCTGCTGGCAAGAAGCTGCACTGCAATCCCAGAGGCATGCAGTTCAAATCCACCAGATGCTCTGCTGGAGAAGGAGGGGCAATCTCCTCCTGTACAAGTCAGATCCAATTTGACCGTACACACACAAAAAATAATAAATTTTTTTTTAAAAAAAGGTTCCCATATTTGCAGACAAAGTTCATTAAGGTCATTCTAGAAAGTGTGATTTGTCTGTGTCAGTGTGAAATTTAAAGAAATAATGATTATATCATTATAGCCTGTACTGAAGAAATTGTGCTAGAAGTACTTACTTTAAATCTTCCAAAATCAACCCTCAAATCACACTCTTTTTAATATAAGCATTGCCAGCACTGTTCATGTTGGCCAGATAATAACTTGATTTTCTTTAATAAAATAAAATGAAATGCATACCAGCAGCAACTACAGCTGGAGGAGGCGAGCCTGCCTCACCACCACTTGTCTGACTCATTGACGCTACAGGTGTTTCTCTAGGTGGAGGTAACTGTAACTCCTTTGGGAGAAGATCATAGACAGATTCTGAAGGGTGAGAAGAAAAAAAGAATTAAATGTGTCAGTCAAACACAACATATACAAACCGTGTAAGCAAATCAATTAAAAAACTTTTTTAAAAATAATAGTACAGTGTGTCAATCAAGACTCTAAATGTAATACATGAAATGACAACATGTATCTTTTCTTCTAAAGAAGTGTATTATTCACACAAAAAATTAATCCCATTATATAATTAATACCATAAGGAGTTTAGTATTCTTTTTTCTATTATTGTATCATTTAAATGGACTGAAGAATTAATTTTCCATTAGTTACATCCCTTGTTTTTTTCCTTGTCTTTATTCCAATGTTAAAAATATTTTATCACCATTTCTAGTAAGTAAATTAAAATTTAAGTACTAGACAGAATAAAAGAAAAATAATCTGAAAAGGCCCAATATCTTTACCTGAAATTATAAAACTGCAACTTAATACTCATTTTACAAGAGATATTATAAAAATATGAATCTGTTATATAAATTGCCCATTAATGTAGTTTTGCTCCTTCAAGAAGCCTATATCGCCAGATATTTATGCACCATCACAATGTATTTGTTCCCTCCAAAAAAAAAGCTAAAAGGGAATGTCAAGGTTAAAAAAAAAAGACTTCTATTAAAACAACTATGAGATATCATCTCACCCCAGTCAAAATAGCAAAATTTAACAGAACAGCAAGCAACAAATGCTGGCGAGGTTGTGGAGAAACT
>NW_006399751.1:4545393-4580648 GCF_000299155.1 Elephantulus edwardii
GGGTAGAGAGAATGGTGCAGCAATGAAGGAATGAAAACCCAAAATCCCTGTAAATGTTCATTAAAACTAATAAAATTTAATTTTTTTAAAAAAAAAAGACTTCTTACTCTCTCAGGAATTTTAAACCGCAAGTGTAGGATACTCAAATCATGAAGCACAAATATCTATATTGGATTACAAGTACTATCCAGATTAAAGAATGCCATACCTTTAAAAAACTTTTTAAACAATTCTTTAGTTTCCCATAAAATGTTTCCTAATACTTTTAATTTACATAAAATATTAGCTAAAATTCTATTATACTTATTGTTTCCTAATAGAAATAATTCTGAAGGTATCCTCTACACATGGTAAAATTATAGATGGAAGAAATAATAAAAGACCAATTAGAAGTATATGCCCATTTTTTAAAAGAATTAAGGTACAGAATCTAAGAGATTTGCCTAGTAATCCATGAAACTTTAATAATCCAACAATTAAAGATTATTAATAATACGCATAAGCAATTAGCAACATAAGGTAGAACTGTAAAACATTTTGTCTTTGACAATACACAATTCTTTCAGATTATTAAACTTATAAATACTTCAATACTCTTAGTTAACCACTTAAGTATGTATTTTAACTTTGATGTGGATAGAGAAAAAAGTTATGAATAAAAACTAAAAGTAGAAGCTGTCCTCTTAAATGATCTTCAATCAGTAAAAAATCAACTTCTTTTGAAAAATTCTACTAACACTTGACATTTTTACCTTCAAAGTATTTGAGAAATAACAGCATCTGCTTGAATATAATATGCCCCCATTAAAATTTTTAGTTGTTTTAAAAATTTGCTAAAATGTTTGTTTTAAGGAAATTGCTTCCATATTTCAAACAAGATGTAGGGACGTGTAAGTGAGGGTGGGAGGTTATTAGTAACAGTAAAGGAAATTTAACTGAAATAATGTCCTCTCATCAAATATTAATTTTAATAGAATTCTTTTTCTCAATCCATGCTGGAGTTTTCTAAAACATAAAAAATAAGCATTTCTTGGTCCAAATAAGAAATCTGAAAATAACCTGGATGAAAAGAAGAAAAAAAATCTATTAAAATAAATTATGTCAGTTAAAAAAAATGTATCCTATTAACAATTCAATCATTAACAACACTTTACTAATCAGGGCTGTTTCTTCAATTAAAAGAAGCAAGCAATCTAACCAAATTTCAAAAACTCAAGTAAATACATTGAAACATTCTAGCTTTCCCACTCAATAGTATAAATCAGGGTGTATACTAGTATTATAAAAGCAGTGTTACTGTTACAAGGAAACCTTAGGGGGTAGTTAATCAAGATTAATGAGAAATTAACAACTCAGAAAAGGTGGGTGGGAATGGCTGCATAATTTGAAGAATGCAATCAATGCTACCAAATTGTACAGAGGGTTAGGCAGAGAGGCATGAAACAGATTCTGTCAGACACTCTAGGAGGAACTAACATAATGCAATTTCAGATTTTTGTCAATAAAACTACTGTGAAACAGTATATTTCTATAGTTTTAAGCCCCTCTCTGCTCACAAAAAAAGATTAAAAGGAATATAAATTATAAACTAATATAATTCTATTATCATTTAGTCCTAAATTCAATATAAATGAATCACTTTTTAAATTCTCACTAGTCAATAGAATTCCAGTGCAAGACAAGAGTATTGCTATTTTAAATTCAAGAAAGCTACAGATAGTCCTAAGTATACTCATAACTGGAACAACAGGCAACATAATAGATGGAGAAAAGACTGACGTTATGAAGGTTTTTATTTTACTTGAATCCACAGTCAACACTGCTGGTATCAGTAGTCAAGAAACCAAAAGATGTGTTACATGAGCCAAGCTGCTATGAAGAATGGGGGTTGGGAGGGTTAGGAGATGAAGAGTAGGAAGGAAAATGTATATGAGTAAATGAAAAAATCAATTTCTTTGTAAACTTTAAGTAAAATCACAATAAAAAAAATTGAAGTGCTGAAGAAGAAGGATTTCAACTTAAAAACTGAAGTGCACCTAAGTCAAGCTATGGTACTTTCCATTACTTCATATACATAAGACAGTCACAGCCAGACAGTAAGTAAGGATGACAGAAGAAGTAATGCCTTTGAATTGTTATTGTTGTTAGATGCCGCTGAACTGAGTACAACTCAGAGTGATCCTATGAACAACAGATCTGAACCTTGTCCTATCCTGTGCCATCCTCACAATCTCTGACATACTCAAGCTCACAAGTTATTAATGGTTGTTAGTAACTTTAGTGTGCAGTAATATGTCATCAACTTATTTAATGATTCATTATGAATTTTAGAGGACCAAAATCTCAACATTAATATAGTGTTTAAGTATTCAGAGTAGAATTAGAAAAAATGACATAATTTTATTAATGTAAATTGTTAGTATAAATATATTAAAAAGTTAAGCAGAAAGGCAAGCAGGCTCATAATGTGAAAGAAGCCTTAGGCAATTAGAAGGAAAGAAGAAAATAAAGGAATGAAATCACCATTTTTAGATACTGGAAGTTAATGAATGCTTTTCATTGTTGTGCAGGAAGCTGAATAATGCAGAAATAGGCTAACTTTAGGCAGACTTCTTTGCTTGATTATTCTGTAAATTCTGAGTGATCCATCTATATTCCAGGTTATTTCTGGGCCAATTTAATCCTTTATTCTTTAACACTGGCTATGAGTGCTAGAAGAATTTGACTATAGTCAAAGAATTTCACTAAAATCAAAACAGACAAAATTCTACCCTGAAGGCATAAGACAGAGAAGGGGCAAACTGGTAACTTTATAACATATATTTGTATTTTTTTCTTCTCAGTTGGTCTTTTAACTACTGATTGCCTCAATCCTAGTCTCTATTATTCAACTCCAGGAAAAGACAAAAGAATCTCAAATTCCTCCTGTCTTCTCATTTTCCTCCAGAAAGATATACTAAAAGAAACTGCTAAGAAAACATGGTTTTCTTGTACAAAAGAACGATTATCATTTAACGAGAATTTGAAGGCAGAGTCCTGGGACAAGAACTGTCGTAAAAGTGCTTTATAAATACTTTCTCATGTAATCACCAAACAATTCTAAGAATGATGTTTGTGTAATAGTAAAAAAAATGAAAAACCATAATTTTAAGTCAGCTATGAGTTCATTCCAATCCCACAGTGTGTAATAACAACAAACAATGCTTGAAGCATTTTTTAGATCCTTCTGTAACAGAGTTTTATGTGCATATTAGTTTGTCTACAGTCTGACTTTTCATCAGGCTATTTGAAGAGGTATTTTTGTACATGAAATTTATCAAGAACACTGAGAGATGCTAGCTCTTGTGCACTCCTCACTTGTGTTATCTTGGGTTGAATAGTGAGTTCATGCACTTGCTTTCTTTTTACTCTAATTATATAATAAAATAAATAAAATTAGTGCTATGAAACTATAGTGTGTATAAGTAACATATTATGAGTAGTGAAATTATGTGCATATGAAGTACAATCAAACAGATTCAGGACTATTGGTAAGGTATTTCTGCTCAAATGTCAAAGAAAGCAACTGAGCTAAATGGAAATACATGTGGCAAAAACTCAAAAGTACTTTGAGATAGGAATGCTTAAGAAATAAAAAGTAAACTAATGATCATCACTGATATCAATTACTGAAATTGATTGCTAAAACTTTTCATTTTATAAAACAAATAAATACACTACTACTGAAAAATCCTTTTTAAAAATATTTGTATTTTATGTAAAAAAAATGGGACTGGGATAACTACTGTCACTGAACTACACATTTCAAAGTGTTAAAATGTAAAATTTACATTACATATTTTTCATGATAAAAATACTGTATATATGGGATTTTACTTTTGTAACTCTAAATACAAAGTTACCATACAATCTGAAAGAGTTAAAAGACACTCGTCCACCTCTTTACCTCAACAAGCTTATGAATCCCAAGTTTATAGAGATGTCTCACATTAGATATTCTAAAACATTGCCTGGCCCCTCTACTGTGCTAACATAGTACAGAATTGAAGAGAGACAGCATTCATTCTGTTAAAAACACTCTATGTTTGACAGTGATCATACTTGGCATCTCCACTGGAAAAATGTACTGGCTGCAGGAATATGGCATATTTGGTTTCTGAAAGACTGTCAAATCCAAGAATAACTAGGAAGTGATACATGGTTTTAACAAATTTTTTGCATCTGATTTACTAGTCTCCTATCATACATTTACTTATTCTTGTCTCTCATTTCACATTTTATTACTGTTTTCCTAAAACAATCTGGTGTTCTAAATACTTGAAATAATACTTCACCATACTATGCAGCACTCAGAAGCAATGTTTGTGTAAATTACTACCTAACATGGGAGAGTCTGGAGAGTATTATGCCAAGCGAACTAACTTCAGTCTCATAAAGACAAATACCGTATAAGACCATTATTGAAGAAAAGAATATGAGGATCCAAGGTGGGGGGTGCTTAGTTATAGGGTCACACAATTTTGATGAGTGGAGGGAAGAGTGGGTAAAGGAAAGGGAAAATATCTGGTGTGAAAAACAATGTAGACGAACTTTGTATTCAGAGCAGTATAAAATTATAAAAGGAAAAAAAGAATATCACATCAAAGATTTTTTAAAAAAATACCAGTTGCTGTTAAGATGACTACAACTCCCAGTGAGTTTATATGTGTGTCAGAGACTTGTACTTCAAAACAGATTACATCAAGATAAACCAGTATACTAATAAAAATATATTTTAAAAATATTAAAAAAACAAGAGTATTAACAAGATATAGGGCCATTTTAATACAGCACATTGTTTGTATTTCTACTGGGTATTATTTTTTACATAAAAGAAAACTTTGCCTTTGAGGTTTTAAAAAATTTATTTAACCACCGATGATGATTCTGCTCTTATGGCTATTATATACTTTTCTAAGGAAATTTTTTTTTAAACTAGCAACACTTAAAGAATGCAAAATAGTACAGCTGCTGTGGAAAGATAGTGTACACAAACTCTTCTCAACTATTGTTTTCCTTGTCTCCCACTAAGGACAGTGAAAAACCCTGAAATTATTTTATTTTAAAAAAACAACAACAAGTGGATGGAAGCTTGCGGCAGGAAGCGTTGTGAAGTCTGAAGACTATACCCTGCCAGCATACGTCGACCGTCATGACTACCTGCTGCCCGATATGGCCTATGTCAGGAACCTCTCAGCCCAGCAGAAAGCCCTGAAGGAGAAGGAGAAGGCTGCCTGGAGCGCACTCTCCATGGAGGAGAAAGTGGAGCTGTACCACATGAAGTTCAATGAGACCTTTGCTGAGATGAACAGGACCACGAATGAGTGGAAGACGGTGGTGGGCAGCGCGCTCTTCTTCATCGGCCTCGCAGCCTTCGTCGTCATTTGGATGAAGCGCTATGTGTACGGCCCCGTCCGTCGCACACCTTAGATGAGGACTGGGTGGCCATGCAGACCAAACGGATGCTGGACATGAAGGCCAACCCAATCCAGGGCTTCGCCGCCAAGTGGGACTACGAGAAGAATGAATGGAAAAAATAAGGCCACGTGCATCCTGCTCGACTCTTGGCTTGTCTGTCACCTGCGCACAGCTCTATAAATTTACTGGAAACTACTTGTAACCCAGTGAAAGTGCTAATAAACAGCCGTTTACGTGGGGGAAAAAAAAACCAACAAACTGCTAACAATAGAAAAGAAAGTAGACTAGCTAGGGAACATAATCCAGGAATAACGTAACAGTAAGCTCTCTAAGGGGTTAGCTGTGTTTTGTGTGTGGTTGTGTGTGTGTGTGTGTGTGTGTGTGTGTGTGTTTCTCATAAAGACTAGGTTCTAGAGAAGCTAGCAATCTGGAAATAACAAGGAAGGGGGCGTCTCAAATTATTTCTAGGTAAATACTTATTTACTGATTTTTCTCATTATGAAAGTAATTTGTTTCTTTCCTCGATTGGTGATATTCAACTGGATAGTAGGCAGTATGAATTTTACCTTGTGCGATGATGGCTATTTTTATATTCCTATAAATCATTCTTGTGCTATGTTTTGTGTACAACTAAGTAACTTGGGAACACCATTTTTATTCTTCTGGTTATTGTTCTTAAGTTTTGTTAGAAGCAACCAGCATGTTTAGTGTAGAATTAACTTTTCGCTACTACAGAAGCAAAACTCCTCTTAAGATTCTGTCTAAAGTCCCTGAGTTCAAAGGTTTACTATTTTTGATGATGCAAATAGGCACTGTTTCCAGTCTAAAGTAAGTTCTTGATACCTCTTCTTTCTAGTCCTTTTAGATATTCTTTGCCCTGCTTTGAATAGCTTTCTCATATGCATGCAATGATCACCATTCAACTTAATATTCAAAGAAGACAGTCTGTAGATCTTCAGAGTTCTTTCTGTATACACTGCTTTCCTCTCCAGTCTGGTTTTCTAAGAACATTAGCCACCTTGGCTTCCCCAAATTCCTTGCTCCATTTTCTCAACTCAAGAGATGAATGGAGTCTTCTTAGCTCTCACCTTCCTTCACCAGTGTCTGGTAGTAAGCCAGAGTAACTGTAGAGCTCATTCAATCTGCAGCCTCGAACACTTGATGGAGGGAGGTTCATTATGAGTGGGAATCAGTATAACAGCAGTATAGAGGGAAATCTTTTGAGTTTTAGCCTTGTAAGAAACTACACTTTGTGTGTATACACAAACACATGTGTGTGCAGCCTTTGTACTCCAGACACAAAGATGGTCATTAAGTCTGAACTGACTCATAGCTGACCTTCCAGCAGGTTTTCAGAGCCAGTAAATCACACGAGAGGAAAGTGCTTATCCTTCCCTTTTGGAGTAGCTGGTGGCTTTGAAACACGTTCCTTTGGGATTGCAGCCCAGCTTCTTACTACAAGTTCACCAGAGCTCACCAGACACAAGGAAGAAAATTAAAAATGTGAAAGTTTAGTCTTGAAAGTACCAAAAATCTATTCAGCATAATAAGGTAATAAATACATGACCTGAGATTATGATAGTACAAAGCTATCATAATCTTAATCAGTAACATTAAGTAACAGACTCAGACACTTTCTAAAACCTATTGATTGTTCATAACAGGATGATCTATGACAGGAAAAAAAAGCCAGTAACATTTATAATTATGTGGAAATATAGCTATAAAACAAAACAGCACATATTAAGTAACAAATATTTAATTTTTGCTGACGGAGTATTTACATGAGCAACTACTTTAAGGGAGGTAGTCAAAGTCCCTACTCTCATGGCTTTTACATTGTCTTTCCTTTTTTAAAAATATAAATGAAAGTTTACAAATCATATTAGATTTAATGTAATTCATAGTGTTTAGAATATTTAAATAATATTAATTATAATTAATGCCTCATCAAATCCTTATTGTATAATGCCTTTCCCTTCACCCAATTTTTCCATTTATTAATTTTCGCTTCCCTCTTACTTTCTCCTCATCTCTCTTTACCCTCCAAGATTGACTCTTGTGTAAAGCTTTGAGTACAAAACTGAAAGTAATCTGTTCTGTAAGGACAAACTTTGGTATTAACTATAGGATCTGTCAAATTTTCTTTTAATTTTCTTTTAAGCCATTCATCTAGATCTCCTCTAAACACTAAATTTTCTCCTTTTCATAACAGAAACCCCTTCCAATGTCTCCCATCTTTACTCTGAATTGCCCTTTAACCTAATGCAGTCAGTTCGCAATACTGCAAAACTGAAATTTTTCTTGCCATGATTTTCAATAATTTGTTAACTGCTAAATGGATTCTTAAACTTTCCACTCACTCAATCAAGTCAGATATATCCGAGTGCCATAAATGAATTCTATACAGACCAAGCATAACCACCTTTTCTCCTTCCCATTACTATTTTATTGCAGGAACTATTCGGTTCTGATATAATTTTCCCTCATCTTCTAACTTCAAGTAGCAGATTCATTCCATAACAAGCACTTAATGTACACTAATCAGATCCATTCATAACATCATTTAAATGCATGTGAAAGCTGAACAGTGAAAAGGTAGAAAGACTAAAAATTGATGCTTTTGAACTGAGACTATCAGAGCAGTCCATCTTAAAAGTTTAAAGTTAAGAGGTAAAACCTGGGCAAGAACAGAAGCTGTCTTTCCCCTTATAGAAATAACTGATAGGTATAGTTAAGACTGAATCAAAGATAAGCAAAGCTAAGAAGTAGGAAAATGTCCAGGCAATAGAAATTCTTGGTTCCTGTTATTCCAGTTTTGCCCTTTTCCATAGCTTAGTACAGTCTATGGATCTTTTTCACAAACTAGTTGGAATTGGGTCTCTATAATCTACAACCAAAACTAACACCATTCCTACATCTTCCCCTGCTCTCATATAAAACCAACTCCCAGGTCTTCTGAGTCTAAGGCTCAAATATTTCTGGACACTAATTTGTTCATTCTTCTGGCAGTACAAAAGTATATTCAATATTCCTCGCCAGTATCTCAGTTCAAACACATCAATTCTCTCTTCCTTTTCATTATCCAACTTTCACAGGCATATGTAGCAACTAAAAAGTATGCAACAGCCATATTTTCATTTTTTAAGTTAAAGACAAAGTCTTGAGATGCAACAGTATGGACAAAAAACCTAGAAGATATAGGAAGCATCAAAAGAGGGTGGAAGAGGGAAATAAAAAAAAAAAGAGGATGGAAGGAATACACAGAACCACTATACCACCTACTGACTGGGAACAAATATGTGGTAATACCACCTCAGACAAAAGTATCATAACAAAAAACTTTACAGAATATTCCTACACCTTCACAAGAAAAAGAGTGATAACCCAATTACAAAATGGGCAGAAGACATGCAAAGAATTTTCACAGAGGAAGATATTTGAATGGCCAGCATACTCGTGAAGAAATGCTCCAAATCACTGACAATAAGAGAGATGCAAATCAAAACCACAATGAGATACCACCTCGCTCCAGTAACAGTGGAAAAGTTTAACAAGACAGCAAGTAATAAATGCTGGAGAGGATGTGGCGAAAAAGGAACTCTCATACATTGTTGGTGGGAATGTAAAATGGCACAATCTCTCTGGAAAGCAGTTTGGTGCTTCTTCAAAAAGCTGAAAATCGAAATTCCATATGACCCAGCTATTACACTGCTTGGAATATACCCAAAGAAAATGAGAACTGAGGCTCAAACGGAGACTTGAACACCAATGTTCATAGCACCATCACAAGATCATGGAAACAGTCCAGATGTCCAACCACAATTGAACGGATTGAGAAATTACAGTACATTCATACAATGGAATACTGTCACTCACAGGAGCAATGATTCTGTAAATTATTACCTTACTTGGCAGGGCCTGGAGAGCATTATGCTGAATGAAATGACTCAGTTGCACAAGGACAAATATTGTTTCTTTTTTTTTTTTTTTTTGAAAATGCAATTATTATTTTATTTGGACAAATATTGTTTCAATCCATTATTGTAGAATATGAGGATCCAAGGTAGGGAAGATGAAAACAGAGGGATGAGGATGTGTGGGAGGTGGGGGGAATTAATCATGGGGTTGGACAATTTGATAGGTGGGAGGTTGAGGAAAACTGGAAGGACCTGGTGTGAAAAAAGAAGTATCACGGGAATGAGGCAAATAAAGACAAGCAGACAAAGCTGTAAACCAAATGAAACTGAGAAAGTAAAAGCAGTAAAATCAGAAATAATAAAGACTACTATTTTGAAAACTTTCTAAAGGGAAGGCAAAAGACAAAGAATCATATAAAAGGGGCTTTTATTTATTATTCGTCTGTAAGCAAGGGAAAACTATGTTTGATAGTATAAAAGAAAGAACCAGCAATGAAGAAAAGCTTGATAAACTCTAAGTGAACTCAAATAAGGGATCTGATTCACCATTGCAAGAACATGGACACAGCCCAAATGTCCATCCAAAACTTAATGGATTGAGAAACTTTGGTACATTCACATGATGGAATACTATGCAGCATGTAGGAGCAACTATTTTGAAAATTATTACCACCTAATTAGGGAGGGACTGGAAAGTATTATTCTAAGTGAACTAACTCAGTCCCATAAGGGCAAATATTATATAAGACCATTACTGTAGAAATATATAACTAGTAAAACGTATATGAGGATCAAAGGAGGATCTAGGGTGAGAGCAGAGGGGTTAGGATGGAGGGGGTTGGGTCACACAATTTGATGGGTGGAAGGAGAGGGTTGGTAAAGGAAATGGGAAAGCCCCAGTGTGAGAAAAACAATGTACATGTACTATGTAAGTAAACCAATATAAAATAAAAATTTTATTTTAAAAAAATGAAATGTCAAACTGGATGTGAAATACTATCTGTAAAAAGAAAACAGGGAGAGAAGACATTGTGTTCTTCCTGGGGGATGTGCAAAACACTTTATAAAGTAGATTAAACTAATAAGAATCTAAAAAAAAAAAAAAGAAGGGATGTGATTGAGAAATCACCAAAAGATTTGATAATTATTACATCATAAATGAATTTAATATTGACTGTATGCTTTATAAAGGTGAAGGAACAAATGGATGATAAAATTCTGATTAACAATTAACACAAGAAATGTTTTTTTGGGTATTTAGAATTATACTATCCTAAGAAATTCGTTCTCTAGCTTTCTTTTAAGTAACAGGGTCTTCTTTTGAAATTTAATTCTATGAAGAGATATAACCACAGAGATAATAGTTAGACACAGTTAGACAATTACTGCTATTAAAAAAAATAAAATATGGAAGAGAATAAAGGAAAAGGAAAGATGGAAGATATCAAGAAAGAAGGTGATTTCATCACACAATCAGGTCCACAAGGTTGAGATGTCTTGGAAGAGAAACTGGGCTTTTTTCTCCTAAAATAAAAGGCCAGTATATGAAGACACTCACATAGTTTAGATGAAAAGGACAGAAAGTTAGGGAACTTCAGTGGGATAATATCAAAATGCTTAAGAAGAGAAGAGAATTCAGTTATTTCTATTTTGCTTGTGGCTGTGCTTGAGACATACTTATGAGGTCTTTTTCAGAGCAATTCTAATTTACAGAAAACTGTTCAAAAGTACAGAGCTTTCCCATATATGCCTTCTTCCACTAGCACAGAGCTTCTCTCATTAATCTGCATTTATGGTGTATATGTGTTACATCTGATAAACTAACACTGATATGTTATTAGCTAAAAGTTCATACTCTTAAAAAAATAAAAAATATTTTATTGTGTTTTAGGCAAATGTTTACAAAGCAAGTTAATTTTTCAATCAAGAGTTCATATACAAATTGTTCCTTTAACACTGGTTAAAATAACCACAATGTCAGCCACGCTTCCCATTTCCTCCCTGTGTTGTCTACTTCCATTCTTTCCATTACCCTGTCCCTCACTGTCTTCTCATCTTTCAAACTCAAACTCAATGTTGTGTAACTGGCAATCCAATTGCCACTGGGTTTCCAGTGAGCTGTAAATCATAACGAGAGGAGACTATCCATCTTTTCTTCTTGAAACCAGTAATGAATCTGAACCATGAGAGATACTCAGCCTTTGGTTTAGCAGTGCAACTTGCTACAGGCTCTGCCGAATTTTGCTGTTAAGGTCTCACATAGCTAACTCTGTTCTAAGGAACATGTTCTTCCAAGGTATTGTTTACTTAACGTTTCATCTTGAACTTGGCAGAGGTTGTAAGAATAGCATAGCTTAAGGTAAAGTTTTCATCTACTGCTCACAGGGTCGCTATGAGTCGTGGTTGATTCACAACTAACAACTATTACTAGTTAGCTACAAGGTAGAGGCCTCTGGAGTCTCTTCAGTTTCAAGTTAGAAGGCTTTCTCAGTGCAATAGTCTCAGGGTTTAGAGTTCACTTTTTATGCTGTATACCTCAAATTTTATGTAGTATAATTTTGACAAGTATCATGTGACCAACCTTATGGCGCCATATCATACACAGTAGATTCACTATTATGTTTTACCTATTCATTCTTTTCCTCCTCCTAAGCCACTAGTTACCACTGCCTCCTCCCCCCGCCCAATCTGAAAACAATTACTGTTTTAGTAACTGACCAGATTACAAAAAAAAATAATGGTTGACACCTTAGTTCATTCTTCTAATAAGTCTGTTGATCTGGTCTTCCCAGTTGCCAGCATCTCCACCTTCTACAAAATGAGTGGTCTTTTTCTTCATTCCTCCTCATGCAGATAATTTGAAGGATCACAAGAAGTTGCTTCCTTGAATCTTTTGACAACAGTACAGATCTCATCAATTAGATCCTCCATGCAGATGATACCATATTTACCAAGAGATCATGAAATCAAAGTGTTGTCTGTCAGAGCAATTCACTTCTTATCAATTTTGCCACAACCACACTTCCACACAAACACAGTTCACTGACAGACTTCAGGTTTGGGTATCCTCATGGAATATATGGTTCCACAATCCTCAATATGTTAACTGAAGCTTTGTTGAATTTAACAAAGGTCTTCACCTTACTACAACACCTTACTAACCTTTAGGCTCACATCACTGATACCTATGATCCTGATGACAAATGACAGTTTGGGTTTTGCAAGTTCATGGAATCTGGCAGCGTTTCTTGCCATCTGAGCCATTCAAATCTCAGTTCTGTATATCTGCCTATATTCTTTGTATTTGGGCTTAGCCTTTTCATCAGTAAGCTTCCTTCTTGCCTTTTGAAGCATCTTTTGGGCAAACTTCTTTCTCAAGTGCTTGACCCTTAATTCTATAAATTCTTTCACCTTTTCTTAAGGGTTTCTGGCACTGCAGGGACCTTCTTTTTCTTCTCTACAGCATCCTACATGATCCCAGTGAGAAAATAAAAAAAAAAAAAAATAGAAACCACTTTTAACCAACTGCTAACAAGCTAATCCTGACTCATAGGGACTCCATGTGTGTGAAGCAATAAACTGCCCCCCACAAAGTTTTCAGTGGCTTTTTCACAAGCAGGCTTTACTGTTGAGGTGCTGATTAGTGACCAATCTTTGATTTTGCAGTCAAATGTTTAAATGTTAAGACTATATAAGGATTTTGATATTTTTTTTTAAAAGTAATCTTTTTTACTATCTCTATAGTTGAACCTTTTTTTTTTTTGTAAGTATAGTTGAACCTTTTTTAATGTCATATAGAGTTGGCATCATAAAGAAGTAGCGGCAGCAGCATTTTCAGACTAATATCTTTCAATGCTTCTGTGCGTAAGTGCACTTTAAAGTCTCTCTGTGCCTTTCATGGTTAGCTAACACTTTTTTCTTTTACATAAAGAATTATTTTTTCTTTTATTTATTCATTGCTGCACATTTACTTCTTCCCTTCCCTCCTGTTCCCACAGACCATCCCACAATGCATCCCTTGTTCCAGACTGTTCTCATACATATAATGAATAATCATATATTCCTTTCAAACAGTTCTTCCCCTCATCTGCTCTAATACAGTGTTCATTATCTATATACTTTCCCCATTCTCTCCCCAAAGCCCCCATGTTGGTCCTATTTTATAACAGCAGTGCTATGCCATATTTGTCCTTCTGTGACTGAGATATTTCACTTAACATAATGTCCTCAAGTCTTTCCCATGTTGTGTAATATTTTACTATTTCACTGTTTTTCAGTGCTGCACAGTATTCCCTTGTGTGGCGTAGCATAGTTTTTCTATCCATTCATTGACTGGTCACTTGGGTTGCTTCCATCTCTTTGTTATTGTGAATAATAATAAACAGCAATAAACAAGGGTGTGCATACATCTGTTTGTTGCACTTGGGTTGCTTCCATTTCTTTGTTATTGTCAATAATAATAAACAGCAATAAACAAGGGTGTGCATACATCTGTTTGAGTTGTAGCTCTGGTTTCTTTAGGGTATATTCCCAGTTGTGGAACTGATAGATCAAATGGTATTTCTAGTTCTAACTTTTGGAGAAAGCATCAGACTGTCTTCCATAGTGGTTGTACATTACATTCCCACCAGCAATGAATAAAAGTTCCATTCTCTCCATAACCTTGCCAGCATTTGTTGTTTACTGCCCTGCTGAACTTTGCTATTATTGCTGGGGTGAGATGGTATGTCATAGTTGTTTTGGGCACTTTTTTTTAAGTGACAAATAAATTGTTGATGTTTATCTATTCACCTACTGAAGTAGGCTGATTTCAATTTTTTTTTCTATTTTTTGTAATTATGAATAAAGCTGCTATAAGCACTAACGTACAGGTTATCAATTTTCTAGTGCTCACTGAGTTTTCAAAGGCTTGTTTTTATTTAAGAAGCGGATGGCCAATCCTGCTTCCTAGTCTGTCTTAATCTGGGTCTTTCTGATCACCTGCTATGCATCTGAAAGGCTGGACAATAAGTAACGATGACAGAAGAATCGATGCCTTTGAGCTACGGTGTTGGAGAAGAGCACTGAACACATGGACTGCCAAAAGAACAAACATCTATGTCTTGGAGAAAATGCAGTCAGAGTGCTCTTTGGAGGCAAAGATGATGAGGCTTCGCCTCACATACTTTGGATATGTAGCTAGGAGGGGCTAAACCCTGGAGAGCAACATGATGCTTGGGAAGGCAGAGGGTTGGTGAAGAAGAGGAAGACTTTCAACCAAGTGGACTGATAATGGGCTCTAATGTGTCAGGAAGTGTAAGGATGGACAGGACAAGAGAGGGTTCAGACCTATTGCTCACAGGACCACTATGGATCATACTCAACTCAATGGTGTCTAAGAGCAAGAATAACAACTGATGTAGACATGTATTTTAATTTTCAACTTATTTGGGAATAAATATCATGCAATACAAAATGCAGATCATATAGTAAGTCTGTATTTTCATGTTTGAGAAACTGCCAGTCTTCAAAAGCACCTGTGCCATTCTGGGGTGGGTTTTTTTGGTTCTGTTTTATTTCCAGCAGCTGTCAGTGTTTTGAATCACAGCCATTCTATTATGTACATAGCGGCATCTTACTGCTGTTTTAACTTACAGGTTCCTAATGACATATGCCACCACTCATCTGTCAGTTTGTCCTACTATAGAAGCTTGCTTGCTCCTGTAATACTGGAATCTGTGCCACTAGTATTTAACTAACCAGCAGGGTCATTCATAGCAGACAGATTTTAGCGGAACTATCAACTAAGACAGAAAAATAAAAGTAGTTGTTTACTTCTAAAATAAAGTGGCCTTGAAGAGCATCAGAACATTATTTACTATTCAGTTTTGAAAGATGAATCTCTCTGGTCTTAGGACCAGAAAAGAGTTTCCTCTTCAATGTAGAGTTTATCTTAGTAATGTGGATGGAATAAAGCTTTCACACAATGAAGGACTCATTTCCTGACTGCTATGACATGACTCAAAATGAGGAAAATAAGTTGCAAGCATCCAATAACAACTAGAATGCAGAATGTACAAAATATGGGCCTGGGGAAAATGGAAGTTATTAAAATTCAAACAGAATGAATAAAGACCAATATCCTAGGCATTGGTGATGGTGGTAAGTACTGCTGAGTTGGAACAGAACCATAGCTGATCTTCCAGTGGTATTTCAGAGGCAGTAAAATTACATAGGAGGAGAGCTCATTTTTCTCCCACAGAGAGCCAGGTGTCTTTGGGATAGTGGTACAGCTTATTGCCACTAGGCCACAAAACATCCCAGGTTGCAATGGACTAATATTGGCCCTTTTAAACCAATAAATCTTTAAAACCAATCAAATCGTATACTATGATAGAAATGACAAATTAAAGAAGTACAATGTTGTACTATTTGTCTATTTAAAAACAATATTTAAAGATCTGTCCTGAAGTGCAATGCTGTCAGTGATAGGACAGTTGGACAATGAGCAAGGATGACAGAAGAATCAATCCCTTTAAATCAAAGTATTAGAGAAGAGTACTAAATATCCCATTGCCTGACAACAGAACAAACTAGTCTTTCTTGGAAAGTGCAACCAGGGTGCTCATTAGAAGCAAGGATGGCGAAATGCTGTCTCAAATGTCCATTCTGTCAGGAGAAGCTAGTTCTTACAAAAAGGCTGTCATGCTGGAAAAGGTGGAGGGTCAGAAAAAGAGAGGAAGAACCTCACCAAGACTGAGTGACACCAGACTACAAAATAGCTTTGAGCACATAGGAAACTGTGCGGGTGGTGTAGGATAGGACAAGTTTTAGATATGTTGTTCACAGGGTTGATATGAGTTGTGGTCAACTCAATGGCATCTAACAACAGAAAGAAACAACACTTGTTAAAATAACTATTATTCAAATATATGTACCAAATATCAAAACCAAAGATGAAGAAATCAAGAATTTCAACCAACTTCTACAACCTGAAATTCACAGAATATGCATTAAAAATAATCAGTGATAAAAAAATAATTGGTGAATTTAATTAGAAATAGGTAAAATAGGTAATTGGCTGTTAAGTAAAAAGGGCAAAACAGTACTTCTCAATTATTAAAACTGAAATTTTTTATTATTAACTGATATTTAAAGAAAACTTACAGAAAATTTGTATTTCCATTCATTGTTAAAAGTTAATTTTTTTTTAAAAAGTTAACTTTATTTTCCATGCTATAATTATTTATTCTCTCCATTAGGATGATGATAACATTTCAATAGCTTATTCACGTATTAGATAAAAAAAATTGATTTGCTAAGTTAAATATTTCCCCCAAATAATTTAAATATATTTGTCCTTGTTTATATCTAAAAATAAATAAATAAAATTAATGACTGGAATGAAAAACTTGGAACAAAGAAGAAGGACTGGTAGTTGGAAAATAAGGCCTTGGTAACAGAAATGAAGACCGTGAAACACGGTAAAATTTAGTTTTATTATTTATTAATTGCAAATGGTTTTTAAAAACATAAATGGAACTTATACACATACATGTACCTTGATGAAATACACAGGAATCAAAATAACTACATCTGTGGAAAGAGATGGTAGAAAAGTTTAATATTAGCAATCAGAACAAGATTAGGATCTGATTATGGAACAGATCATAAATTGTGCATATGAAAGTTTAAACTAAAGAAAATGAAAAGAAATGAAGCTAAAGAAAATGAAAACAAATCTACAAGAGCCAAAAACTGACCTTGAGTTTATCTCATCTGAATTTTTAAAAAAATCTTTTCAAGAACAGATTTATACACTGAACATTAATGACTAGACAAGCTGTGAAATATTAATGACATCTTAGATGAAGAAATCAAAAGGTCATTAAAAATACAGGAAAGAAAGAAAACAAAAATGGATGTTAGATTCTGGAACTTATTCCATAATGTAGAAAGCAAAAAGAAGAACAGCTGAACAGATAATATTAAAAAAATTTCAGTGGGGAGCTCTGGTGGCCTAGTGGAAAGAAGCTGCACTGCAAGAGATATGCGGTTCAAATCCACCAGATGCTCTGCTGGAGAGGGAGGGGCAATCTTCTCCTGTACCAGTCAGATCTGATTTGACAGTACACACACACACACACACACACACACACACAATAATAAAATAAAATAAAAATTCAAAGGGCAGCTCAAGAAGACAAAGCAAAGTATCATGGAATATGCAAAGACATGGAGTTAGGAAATCAAAAGGAACTTCTGGAAGCAGCATGTGATCAAGAACCAATGGTACCTAGGGAAGAAGTCAAAACTGTAAAGAAGGCATTGGAAAATTCACAGAATATAGAGTATCAGTTGAAATGTTACAGCAGGTGTATCCTTGGACTACTGCCTATAATAACATATTTGGAAGGCAGCAACCTGGCCAACTAGCTAGAAGAGACTGATATATGTCTCCATTCACAAAAAAAGGGTGATCCAATAGAATGTGAAAATCATTGAAGAATATCATGTTGCTGTTCTTAGGTGACACCGACTTGAGTAGGACTCATAGCAACCCTATGAACAACAGCCCGATCCTGTTCCATCCTCACCATCTCCGACAAACTTAAGCCCATTGATGCAGTTACTGTATCAATTCATCTCACTACAAGTCTTCCTCTCTTTCACTGACCCTCCACCTTTCCAAGCATTATTCTAAAGAATGATAGTTGGAAAGTATACAGACTTGGTGACAAAAATAAAGCAAAAAATAGAATGAGTGACTTTTTTACATTTGATGATTAATTCATTGCAAATATCCTTTTTAAAGAACATAACAGTAGAAGTGAAAACCCTGAAATCAGTTCATCCACCTATGGTCAATTGATCTTTGACAAGGAGATGGAACGTTAACAAATGGTGTTGGGGAAAACCATGTGCAGAAACCGTCACACCTTACAGCTGGATCAGTGCCCTAGAAATAAAATCAAAGATGAAAAAAGCTAGGCAGAACTCTAGAAGCCCTAATCCACATCATGAACAATCTTCCAAGTATAATGAAAAACTTACAACCAGGAGAGAACAAAAGAGACAAATGGGACCTTCTAATAATCAAATTCCTATGTACATCAAAAAACTTCTCCACAGGGTAAGAAAGAAACCCGCAGACTGGGAAAAAATATTTGGCAATGAAATATCTGTTAGGGACTTATATCTAAAATTTATAGAATACTCAAGACCTCAACAAGAAAAATGTAAACAATCCAATTACAAAACTGGCACAAAATATGAATAGGCATTTCACCCAAGATGACATTCAGATGACAGACACATGAAGAAATGTTCAAAATCACTAGCTATAGAGAGATGCAAATCAAAACAACTAATACCATCTCACCCCAGGAACAAGAGCAAAGTTCAACAGGGCAGCACACAACAAATGCTGGTAGGGCTGTGGAGAGATTTGAACTAGTATTCACTGCTGATGGGAATGTAAAATGGTACAACCACTATGGAAGCCTGGCGCTTTCTGAGAATGCTGAAAATACCATTTGACCCAGCAATTCCACTTCTAGGTATATACCCTAAAGAAACCTGAGCTGCCACCTAAACAGATGTATGTACGCCTATGTTTATTGTCCATAAGAATCTGAGAAGGCAGCAAGACCTCAGGACCTTAAATCTCTATGTAAACCACAGAACAAGAGTGAGGCCAAGAAAAGCAGCTGAGAGTACGGGCAGTGGCAGTAAAAGCAACAAAGGTGGTAGAAAATCAGAGACCAAGACAAGACAGAATGTGCTATATGTATCAACCCACAGAACTAGAGTGAAGCCATTTCAGGATGAGGCTCCCTGGTAGAGTAGGAGTAGCACATAATCGGTAGATCTAAAGGAGTGCTGCAACACTTGACTAAGATGGACAAAGGCCAAAAACATGAACGGAGAGTCAAAGAGAGAGCTGTGCCTGTGAGCATGCCTGAGAAGAGGCTGCCCTGATTAAAAGAATGAGTATTCCTTGGGTGTTTCTAATATGAACTGTAAATTGTTATTTTCAAATGTTAGTTTAAAGGTGAAAGTGGGCCTGGCCCAAGCCATTGAATTTTCATTTATTTTGCATGCATTTTAAATTTCACCAATTAATAAGAAAGACTAAAGACTTGATTTCTTTAAACTGTGGTTTTAGAGAAGAACACTAAATATCCCACGGACAGCAACATGAACAAATAAATCTGTCTTGGGGTTAGTGCAACTAGGGTGTTCTTTAGAGGCAAGGATGGTGAAACTTTATCTCACATACTTTGGGTATGTTGGCAGGAGGAACCAGTCCTTGGTTGAAGACATGTTTGGATAAGTAGAGGGTCACTGAACGAGAGGAAGTACCTTAATGAGATGGACTATCACAGTGACTGCAACAATGGGTTTAAACTTGTTGAGAATGCTGAGGATGGGGCAGGATACAGGAAGGTTCCAAGAGACCATTGTGGTAGGCACCATCTCATTCCTCCTGGGTGAGGGTATTCCTCTCCTTCACCGACCCTCTACCCAGTACTGTGGGCATCTCCAAGGAAAAGCATCTCCTAGCAACATGCCCGAAGTATGGGAGGCGAAGTCTCATCATTCTTGCCTCCAAAGAGCACTTTTGCTGCACCCTCTCCAAGACATATGTGTGTTCCTTTGGCTGTTCATGGGATGTTCAGTGCTCTTTTCAAACATCAGAGCTTTTACTGCCATCCTTATTCATTGTCCAGCTCTCAGATGCACAGCAAGTGACTGGAAAGAAGTCAGGAAATTACTCACTGGTGTATTAAAAGCACTAATCATTTTACAAGAATTATTAAAATTACTAAATTGTCTAATTTACATCTAGAGTTTATATATCCATAAAACCAGTTGTGCACAGCAGATTACATACTTGACCAGTAACTAAACAAGTATCAATAAAAATTCAACTTTTACTAGTCTGCTGGGTAAAGTACTGAGTATCCCACGGACTGCCAAAAGAACAAACGAATATGTCTCGTATAAAGTATAGACAAAGAGCTCCTTGGAAGCAAAGATAACAAAACTTCGTTTCACATACTTAGGAAATGTTGCTATAAGAGGCTATTCCTTGGAAAGGCATCATGCATGAAAAGGTAGAGGGTTTGCAAAATAGAGAAAGACCTTCAACCAGGTGGACTCACAACAGTGACTGTTCTAGTGTGTCAGAGATAATGGCACAGGATGGAACAGGGTACAGATCTGTTATTCACAGAATTACTACTATGAGTTGTACTTGACTCAACTGCACCTACCAACAACAACAATCTGACTTATGTTCATATTCTCTCATTTTCAAACTTGGAACTGTAGCAATAACTGAAGAAGACATTTCCCTTTCAAATGTAAAGCTTCTTAGTAGTTGAAGACCACAAGAAGTCAAATTAAAGAAAGCTAAATTACTTTACAATTTATACAGAACACATACTCAACCATCTAAAACATGACTTCTTAATCAAACCTTTTGTATACAATAAAACTGTTAGGTAAGATTTTATCTAGCAGTTATCCAGGGTTCTTATTAACCTCTACCAAAGTCTAATTAACAATCCAAATACAAATACCTTTTTGATACATAGTAGGTTTACAGTATCCATTGCTACAAAAGTGTTTCTCACTTCAGTAATCCAGCTTTTCTTCTATCTTGCTCAATACCATTATTTTGTGACATTTATCAGCAAGCATCTACCATTAAATAGCGTCTACCATGTATTTCCTAGGCAATAAAATAAATCTACTATGTATATAAATGATAATTTTTTTCCCCAATAGTTCTCTGTAGTTGGCTCTAGATAATCAAAATGTTTTCTGGACCTATCTCAGATTGTCCTTTTAAATTACTTGTATTAGAGGCAGCCCATGCAATAATAAATCAAGTACATAAACTCTGTTTTAATAACTCTCACTACCTGTTTAAACTCTTCCTATACATTATGTGTTACAGACACATAAAATTGGGAAGAGGTATGCCAGGGATGTGTGCTATCTCCATACCTTTTCAACCTCTATGCAGAAAAGATTATCTGGAGGCCGGGGTTGATGAGGAGAAGTGTGGCATCAGGATTGGAGGAGGATTCACCAACAATCTGCATTATGCAGATGACACAACCCTGCTTGCTGAAACTGATGAGGACCTGAAGCGCTTGCTGCAAACGATCAAGGACTGCAGCCTTCAATATGGTTTGAGGCTCAACATCAAGAAAACAAAGATTCTCATCAATGGGCCAATCGGTAGCATCAGGATGGATGGTGAAGAGACTGAGATTGTAAACAGCTTTAGTTTGCTTGGCTGCACAGTCAACACTCTTGGCACCAGCAGCCAGGAAATTAAAAGGCGCATTGCCATGGGAAAGTCTGCTGTTAGCGATAACTCCAAAGTAATGAGGAGTAATGGTGTCTCTCTGGAGCCTAAGGTGCGCCTGATACAGGCTACAGTCTTTGCAATCACTTGCTCTGCATGAGAGAACTGGACAATGACTAGGGATGACAGAAGGAGAATAGATGCCTTTGATCTGTGGTGTTGAAGAAGAGTATTGAGTATACCTGTTAAGAAAATGAACAGGTTCATCAAAGAGAGGGTTAAACCAGGCTGCTTCTTGGCGACAAGGATTCTGAAGCTTCATCTGACATACTTTGGACATGTTGCAGGGAGGGACCATTCCTTGGTGAAGGATGTCATGCTTGGGAGGGTGCAGGGGCAGCAGAGGAAAGGACGACCCTCTATGAAGTGGACTGATTCAGTGACTAGGGTAATCGGGGTGTTTGTGTTGTACAGCAGGGTTTAGGGATGTTGTACATAGAGTCGCTAGGAGTCACAGGCGACTCGATGGAACATAACAATAATATATTAATCAGGGAGTGCTGGTGGCCTACTGGCAAAAAGCTGCACTGCAATCCCGAAGGCACGCAGTTCAGATCCACCAGCTGCTACCAGTTGCTCCACGGGAGAAGGATGGGCAATCTCCTCCTGTGCCTCTGAAATCCCACCAGAGGGTCAGCTATGGGTTGGCTCTGACTTGACATATACAGCAACAACAAAGCAGGACTTCCAATTGCCTGCACCCCACTGAAACATGGTGGATGACTGAGTTGCCTGCCAATAACCAAAATAAAAGCTCTTAAAAGGGTTCACTATGCCTCTCCCAAGTCTCCTTTTCCAGGACTTTGACATGTAGTATTTCCTGTTCAGGCTTACCATGACAAATCACTCAATAACTAAAAATTCTAGTCTATTTATATTTTGTTTCATTGGCCATGAAAGAACTGATCGGAAGTCCCACATCAAAGGCCAAGTAGAAGTTATGGTTATTGTTGTTATGTGCCATCAAGTTAAAACTAATTCATAGCTGATTCCCCACTTTCTTCCCACCGCAACCCAGAAACTGTAAACCACATGAAAAGAGACAGCCCATTTTTTTCCCTTAGAACAGCTGGTGGATTCAAACTGGCTGTTATTTGGCTGGGAGCACAACTCCCTACCACTAAGTCACCAGAGCTCTCAAGCAGAAACTGTTATGTTTCGTTAACTACTATGACTCACAGCTATGAATCATAACAACACTATGAACATACTGTGAAATGTGCCCTAGCCTGAGCCAACCTCACTATCTTTGACACACCTGATCCCACTGCCAGACACTGTCATCTAATCTAGGGTCTTCCTCTCATGTTTTCCAAGGATTGGTTCTTCTTGACAACATGCCCAAAGTATGTGAGATGGCATGTCAAAACCCTTGTCTCAAAGGAGTAACCCAGTTTCACCCTCTCCAGGACAAACCTATTTATATCTTAGCAGTCCATGGTACATTCAATACTCTTCTCGAGCACCACAATTCAAAGGCATCAATTCTTCTGTCACCTTTAGTCACTGTCCTGCTCTCAGATGCATAGTGAGCAATTAAGAAGATCATGGCTTGCTGCATAAAGTCAAGGACTGTCCTCTTCAATATGGATTGAAGCGCATCAAGAAAACAAAGATTCTCACCACTGGGCCAACTGGCAACACCACGATATATGGAGAAGAAATTGAGGTTGTTAACAATTTTAGCTTGCTCAGCTCCACAATCAACACTCTTGGTACCAGCATTCAGGAAATCAAAAGATGAACTGCACTGGGAAAGTCTGTGGTCAGGAAACTCGCCTAAATACTGAGAAGCAAAGATGTCACTCTAGAGCTTAAGGAGTACCTGATTCAGGCCAAGGTCCTCACAATTATTTGGTATGCATTAGAGAGCTGGACAATGACTGAGGATGACAGAAGAAATGATCGATGTGGTACTGGAACAGAGTATTGAACGAACATACCATAGACTGGCAAGAGAACAAACAGGTTTGTCTTGAGGAGGGTGAAACCAAGTTTCTCATGGGAGGCTAGGATTCTAATGTTCTATTTCACACACTTTGGGCATATGGCCAGGAGGGACCAATCTTGGAGAAAGACATCTTGGTCAGAAGGGTGGAGGGCAGTGCAGGAGAGGAAGATCCCGGATGAGAAGGACTGACACAGTAACTGGGGAAAGGGGAGTCAGTGTGGCTGGCTCAGATAGGGCAGGATTCAGAGCTGTTGTACACAGGGTTGGTATGAGTCATAGGCAACTTGATAGCACATAACAACAAATGACATTCTATACGTCAACTACTTCATTAGACCACTTTATAAAATATGCAATAACAAACTTTAAGGAATTAATTAGTCATCTTATCCAAAGCATGTTATTCAAATGCTACACTTTAATCTTCAAGCAAAAATAAACTAAAAAAAACAACAACAACAAGGGGAGCTCTGGTGGCCTAGTGACAAGAAGCTGCAACAACAATCCCAGAGGTGCACGGTTCGAATCCACCAGATGCTCTGCCGGGGAAGGAGGGGCAATCTCCTCCTGTACCAGTCAGACACACAAAAATAATAAAATAAAATAAAAACAACAACAACAACAAACCACAAAACTTCTTTAAAAGTATACAATTCTAGCTATAATTATGTATATTTTCTATTCATTCACGTTACATTAGCAAACATTCAAGAGAAAATGACTTAACAACAAAAGTAAAAAAGACTATAGAAAAAGGTCCTTGAGGTCAAAATGTAGTTTTTTGGGGGCTTTTCTTCAGATTATAGTGCTACAAAGCTAAGTTTTTGTTGTTTTTTTTTTTGCCCAGCGTCAATCCCCAAGGCGCTTTATTGTGCAAACTGGGATGAGGCAGAGGGGCTGTGCCTAGAAGAAGGTGTTGGACCACTTGGTGGTGAACCGTGGCTTGTGCTGGCGACGTAGGTCCCGGTGGGGCAGTGGGAACTTGATCTTGGAGTCATGGAACTGCTTGACTGCAGGTCGGCGGCACTTGTTGGCTGCGATCTACTCCACCTTCATGATCTGGACAGAGTGGGCCCTGGCACGATGCCAAGTGCCCATGTCGCAGTAGCACTGGGTGACAGCTCCTGCGGTGGTCGGGTCCCGGTATTCCCGGTACATGTTGTGGGTTCCACTGCGGGAGTCGTGGCACAGCCAGATGCCAAAGTTCTTCACACGCAAGGAAGGGGGTCTTCTCGAAAACCTGTCCACAGTATACAATTTCCCCAGAAGACTTCTTCAACTTCTTCAGCTGTGACACAAAGTACCAGAAGCGGGACTTGGCAACAACATGGTTGGGGACAAAGACGCGCATGCGGTAAAGTGGTGGAGTCCGACACTTGGGGGTGGGCAGGCAGCGCCCCACCACTTTGTACTCATGAAGTGTTCCAGAAGCCTTCATAGTGACCTCTCTGCGCTCACCACGACCCGCAAAAGGCAAAAATAAATTTTAAATGACTACTTATTCATCTAAAAGTTGGACAGTGAATAAAGACAACAGAAGAATCAATGTCTTTGAATCATGGTGCTGAAGAGGAGTGTTGAATATTCCAAGGACTATAAAAGAACAAATAATCTGTACTGGAGGAAGTGCAAGCAGGGGATTCCTTAGAGGCAAAGATGGAACTCTGAGCATGCTGTCAGGAGGGGCCAGTCCTTGGAAAAAGATATGTTTGGAAGAGTAAAGTCAGTCAAAGAAAGAGAGGAAGACTCTTATGATGGGGCTGAGTATGGGGAAATTATGAGGATGGTAGGACAGGACAAGGTTAAAAATCTGTGGTTTATAGGGTCACTCTGAGTTGTAGTAGCCTCAATGGCATGTAACAACAACACAAGTAAACCTAATTTATAGTATTCTAAAGTTCTTATATAAGGAACTCTAGCAGCTTAGTGGTGAGGATTTATGCTGCCCACACAACGGCACATGGTTCAATCTCCTCTCATGCTATTAACTTCCTCTGAAAACCCCTGAAGAATCAGTTATAGGCCGGGTCTGATGCAATGGTACACAACACCACCAAAGTCCTTATAACGATATTCTTATATAACTGTTTACAAATTTAACTCTACATGGAATAGTTTATTACCATTAATTTTGTACTTGTATTTTTTCAAGTAAAATCTTAGTTTCAGAAAAATACTGAATAAGTTGCTACTTAAAAACTAGATGGAAAGAATGTGGCATTAACAAAGTTTCTAAGGCTTTTACTACAACTGCATTGTGAAAGATAGCTATTTGTTAACATATGTCTGGATGTTTCAATGCCATAAAACACACTTTTAACCATAGGTAACTTACTGACTTACACAGATGATTGCATGAAACCGTTAATTCAAATAAATAGAGTGTTAAACTAGGTTACCATCAAAAAACACTTAAGTGTTCCAAAGCATTGCTAACGAAAGTGTTTCAATGTCTAATGTCCAAACCAGATGAGACCTAGTGATGCAGCTATTAAAGAATTCATCAAAAGGTCTCAATCCACCATCCATTCTATAAAAGAAAAATTAGATCCTCTGCTTCCATAAAGTTCTCTGTTCCATATATGGTTGGCTGAATCTGAGAATGCAGAAGGACAGCACAGAAAGCTTGACTATAATTGCCTAAGGGCTGAACTGAGCAGAATTAACAGCAAAAAAGCATGTGGAAGCTTTATAAACCCACTGCTATTAAGTCTATTTCAATTTTTAGCAATGCTGTAGAAATAGTAGAAATACACAGAGCTTCCAAGACTGCCTCATCATTCTAACCCAGAGTTACTGGTGGATACAAACTGCCAACTTTTTGGATAGCAGCTGAATTCTTTAACCACAGCAACACCAATGGCCTGGATATTCCCCATTAAAACTTTTGTTAGTAATTTAATGGAGCATTTAAGTGCTTGTTGACTGACGGTGGCCTGGTTATACAACTGTGGTTAAAGAATTTGCTGCTAACCAAAATAATGGCTGCTTGAACCCACCAATGAGTTATTTCAGGGAAGAAAATGAGGCAGTCCTCCATAAACTCCTAGGAGCTTTACAGGATAACTTATGTGGTTCCATATCTTGATTATGGCAATTACACACATGTATACACTCGTTTAAAAACTATCCAATATTTACCAAATAGATTAAAAACAATAGACTATCTAAATATTTTTGTCATATGTCTGTTAAAAATCAATTCAGTAAAATTTTCTTATTTTCTTAAAAAAATAAATAAAAATTATCCAACATTTAATAGAGGTGCATCACTATCTTTCTATAAAGATGGTTTGTTTTTTAAAAAGAGAAATATACAAGGGGGAAAGGTAAAGGATACAAAAAAACAATGTCAGAACCAAATAAACAGAATAGTAAAATGTAGAGGAGCAGGATAAAATGGAAATATGTGCAAAAGGAAGAAGAAATTAAAAAAGAAAGAGCAAAAAGAAATGGACTCCAACCAAATAAAGACTATGTCTAGGTACAATGATGAGATTTCAGTGAAGTTTTCAGACTCAAAGTAGAAAGAAAAGCCTGACAATTTCCAAAAACCAGTCAATTAAAACCCTATGGATGCAATTGTTGTTGCTGTGTACCATTAAGTTGGAACTGATCCATAGCTGACCCTGCAATGGGTTTTCAGAGGCAGTTAACCACACTGGAGATTTTCCAACCTTCTCTGTGGAGTAGCTAGTGGCTTCAATACACATTGCAGCATAGCTTCTTGCCAAAAAAAGGCCACCAGAGCTCCATGGATGTGAAGGGGTCAGTGAATGTTTATGAGACCACATTATTCAATATCTATTATAATTACTGTGACGATGATGCATTAGGCCTTCACACCTCACCCTAAAAAAGACCAATAAAATTAATGTATATTAAAAAAAAATTGAGGGACGTCCCTGACTGCACTTTCCCAGTCTAATATGCCCCCTTTTCCATCCAATATGCCCCCTTATCTCTGACTGTTGGTACCAAGTGTGTGGACTGTAGATCCAAGTAAGATGTAGTTGTTGACAGTTTCAATCTTTTCATCATCTATATGATGCCTACAGGTCCAATGGTGAGACTTTTTGCTTTCTTGATGTTGAGATGCAATCTATATTGAAGGCTGTAGTTTTTGATATTCAGCAGCATGTCCTGAAGAAGGCACAGCAGAACGCTCTTTGGCGGTAAAGATGATAAAATTTTGCCTCACGTACTTTGTGCCTGTTGTTAGGAGAGACTATTCATCGTAGAGAGACATAATTTTGGCATTTGGCAATTGGAAGGGCAGCAAAAGAAAAGGCCTTGTACTAGGTGGACTGACATAGTAACTGCAGCAATGGGCTAGTATAGAATAGGGCAGGATGCAGATCTGTTGTTCACAGGGTTATACTCTCAGTTATACTCTATTCAAGGGCACCAAACAACAACAAACATAAAAGGAGCTCTGGTGCCCTTGTAGGTAGGTAATTATGCTGCAAACTTAAAAGAAAGGCAGTTCAAACCACCAGCCGCTCCAATGAAGAAAGATGGGCAATCTCCTCTCTTGTGATTCACAGCATTTGAAAACCTGCTAGAGGGTAATCTAGGAGTCAGTTCCAACTCAAAACCAATGAACAACAAAAATAATATATAAATAAAATACTGCAAGAAGTGACTAATAGAAGACATCATAGGGTTTTTTACTCAGTATATATAAATTGCTTGATACACAAACTTGATACAAATTTTTCAAAACTATATTATTGTTAAATGGTATTATTACTAACACTGGGCTTATTATTCTTTCGTCTTTCAACTACAAATACTTGATTAGCATGTCCTATAAATACTACTTTAAATAGCTTTTATTTTTAAAAAATAAGCATAGTCCTCTATTAGAAAGATTTTTGTTCTTGTCTCATTTAAATACCAAATTTAGTTAAAAATGAATCATAATATTTTCTGAATATAAAAGAAATGACATTCAATGCAGACCAGTATTAATAATCATTTACTTATCAAATCCATTTCCAATGCAATTCATCTTTTGATATCCTGGCTGCTAGTAGCAAGAGTACTGACTGTGGAGCCAAGCACGCTGAAGCTATTATCAATCTCTATCACTTCACCATCTATCATGATGCTGCTAATTAGCCCAGTGGTGAGAATCCCTGCTTTCTTGATGTTAAGCTTCATTCCATATTGAAGGCTGCAGTCCTTGACCTTCTACAGTAAATGTCTCAGGTCCTCCTCAGTTTCAGCAAGCAAGGTTGTGTCACCTGCAAAATGCAGGCTGTTGATGAGTCTTCCTCCAATCCTGATGCTACATTCCCCCTCACAGAGCCCAGCCTCCCAGATGAAGAGCAATGACATCAGTCTAGAGACTAAAGTGCACCTGATCCAGGCCATGGTTTTCACAATTACCTGCTTGCATCACAGAGCTGGACAATGACTAAGGATGATAGAAAAAGAATTGATGCCTTTGAGCTGTGGTGCTGGAGAAGAGCACTGAATATTCCATAGACTGCCGGGGGGAAAAACAGGTACAGAAACGAGGCTACTTCTTGCAGGCAAGGATTCTGAAGCTTCGTCTGACATACTCTGGGCATGCTGCAAGGAGGGACCAGTCCTAGGAGAGGGACATCATACTTCGAAGGGTAGTAGGACAGGGCAAGAGAGAAAGACCCTAGATGAGATGGACTGATTCAGTGACTGGGGAAATCGTGATAGGTATGTCAGAGACAATGCGGATGGCTCAAGAAAGAGATGTTGTACTCAGATGTTGTACACAGGGTCACTCCGAGTTGCAAGAAACTCAACAGCATATAATAACAAGTTATCAAATAAATACTAGAAATAAAAGGAACAGAAAATATGTATCTCCTTTCAAATGTTAAGCATCAATAAAAGTAATCTCAAAATTAGGCAACATCTAGTTTAAATCTTCCAATATAAAGAACAATTATCACAATATCAGATTTTCAGATTTTATTTCTATTTGAAAGCTGAATCCATTATCTATATTCTGTAAAGAAAATTTCTACCTTTTAATTCAAGCATTTGTTAATAACTACTTTTTAAACAATTTTCAAAACAACACAGCAAACAGAAAATACGTATCTCTTATGTAACTTAAAATCTCAGAAACAGCAAGAAAAGACATTATTGTTAAGTTAGATAAGCAGTATTTTTATTAAATAATGACTTTTAATTCTCTGACGTTAAAAAGACTATTCACTATACAGTCCAATCAGTGGATATTTCAAATATTGATTTGATCTTTGTATTTTCTAATCACCTGTTATTTACAATAGAAAATAAAAACTAATTTGACCATGTTTTTTAACAAGTGTTTATTTTCTATATGTATTATTTTTTATACTGACACTTTCAAGTTTTAAAGGGTTCCTGAAACAATTATGGTAGAGTCCAGGGAGACAATCAGGACAAAAAACACTTTATTAAATATCATTTCTATTTTCTTATGGTAGTACCAAAATTCTAGTACTGAATACAAAGAGTGAAAGCAGAGTTTAAAAAGACAGATAACTTCAGATCGTAGGAAATTACAAACACATGAATCCTAGAAGCAAGAAGCTGAAATGATTTTTTTTTTAATTTTTATTTTATTATTTTTGTGTGAGTGTACCATCAAATCAGATCTGACTGATACAGGAGGAGATTGTCCCTCCTTCCCCGGCAGAGCATCTGGTGGATTTGAACCGTGCACCTCTGGGATTGTAGTTGCAGCTCCTTACCACTAGGCCACCAGAGCTCCCCTGAAATGATTTCTTAATATATATTTGAACTTCATTAATTCAATAATGGTATTAATATATTCATTTTGGATCAGTACACAGAAGTTAAAGATTAAGCTGATCCAAGCCATGATCTTTTTAACTGCCTCCTATGCTTCCTGAAAGTTGGACAATAACTAAGGATGACAGAAGAAGTGGTGTCTTTAAGTTGTGGTGCTGGAGACATCCCATGGACTGTCAAAAGAACAAGTCTTAAAAAAAAAAAACAAGTCCGTCTTGGAAGAACTGTAACCAGGGTGTTCCTTAAAAGTAAGGATAGTCAAACTTCGTCTCACATACTTTTGAGCATACTGTCAAGAGAGGCCAATCCTTGGAAAAAGACATTTGCTAAGAAAAGTGAAAAATCAGACAAAGAGGAAGCTCCTCAACAGGATAAAATAACAATGACTTTAACAATGGGGTCAAGCATGATTCTGAGGAATGAGGATAGGGCAGGGTTCAGATCTGTTGTTTATAAGGCTGCTATGACTTATAGTCGACTTGATGAACCTAACAACAAACAAGAAGAGAGAGCTCTGCTAGCACAGTCCACAGGGCGCTGCACACTAACCAAAACCCATACCTTTCTAGTGGTTCAAATCTACCCAGTGGCTATAGGGGAGAAAGATGCTTCATCTTTCCAATTTTATTTTCTGTCTTGGAAACCCAGCTGGGTGTCAGCTCAGAGCTGGTTCCAACTTGACAACAATGAATTTGAAGGAAGTTTCTCTTTTTGAAGCAAAAGAATTCAAAGGACTATTTTTAAGGTTTAATTTTTTTTAAAAAAATATTCTTTCTAATAAGATACCATTATTTCATCAGGGTTAATGGCCTACTAAACTAAAATAAGCCCTAAGAAGAAAAAGAAATTAAGTCTAACGGAAATTTGGAAATATTTCATAAAGTCAGTAAAACACTGATGTTATTGTTAGGATTTTCACTGTAAACTAAGAAGTATACTTATGCATATTCCCATATTAAACAGACTGGCAATAGTTTTAAAATAGTCTGTTTTCTCTAATTTACTGTAGTATTTCTTCTTTAATACTGCTAGTTATAAATATTTCATTCATACGAAGACTGCATCACATTGGTATACACCTCTTATGTGACCAATTCTTTAATGGAATTTATCTCTTAACATGTATTTTTTAACTTTTTGCAAGTTCTTCTTTATGTTTTCTAATGTACTTATATTTACTTTTTCCTTATTATGTGATTTTCTGCCATTTTACCTTACATGTCTATACTTGCTTATTTCTGTGTAATTTCTACTTAATTTTACTTGTTTATTTTCACTTTGTTTCATTTTTATTATAGTTTTTCATGAGGCAAACAAAGACTAAGAGACTAAGGAATCTTTTCAGTTAGAAAATTGTGCTTGTTTCTCTGTAGTTGAACACATTCCTATAAAAAAGAAGATAACTGAGGAAGATATGTATAGACGTTCAAAAGGCGAAGACGAAAAGGAGCAAAGGGCCAGAAGGAGAAGGGGGTAAAATCAGAGATAAAAGAGGTCAGAGGTGAGTGTCGGTGAGTGTGTGTGTGTGAGGAAGAATAGGAAAGAGTCCATGAGGACTTGATGAAAAAGAGTTATAATGGGTATCGATCAACAGTAATTAAATAAAATACAATGTATACGAATGATTGTATTAAAAAAATATGTACTTCTTTGGAGAAGGTAGATAAAATAACTTTTTTAAAAAGAACTTTTTTTTTAGTTATTCTAATTTTCCATTAATATAAAAAACCCACACACCACACACACCCCCCATGAAAAACATTGCTTTAAGTTTTAATGTTTATTTCGCCAAGACAGCCTAGCCTGCACTCTACTTGGATAAATTTTACAAGCTAGTTTTCTGCTGCTTCTAGTTTTCAACTTCAACCATGTTTCTGATGACAAGGAATGCTGCAAAAATACTCTAGTTCAACAAAGAATTATGATCACAAAATAATTTTTATCCATTCTACAGTGTTTCAGAATTACCAGTTGCTTTTTAAACACAAAGTAGATATAGATGCTAATGGTGGCTACTCTGGTATGGTTTTTATAGCAAACTGTTGTTCATGCAACATTTGTGCTCAAAGGGGAAGGCACAGGATTTCCTACAATGAGCCACCTTATAAAGAGTTCTTTTTAACAGATTCATTTATGTCGCATTAATTTAGTGTGCATAACCTCAAAAAACTGAGGTATTATTCCAATTTATAAAAACCACTTGCATACTTTTTATGCAAGTTTTAAAAATACAAAGTACTCTCCCTAAAATGGCTCAAAATAGATTGTTCATGGCTGCCTACATCTAAGATAAAAAGATTCTAAAACAATTGAACAGATTAGGCATATTATTAAAGGTGTTCAAACCATTACTTGATTTGTACATCTACTTAAACCTCTTCATCGGTCTTTATTCAGCAGTACATATGCATCAAATTCCATTTTAGAAGTTTCCATATCCTTTTCATAGAAAACAAGTAACCTTTAAACATAGCACAGTATTCTACCACAACTCAAAACTTTTTCTTCTTCTTTACAGGACTCAACAAAATCTAAAAATGAACTATGCTGTAGATTTACCTCATGCAAAAATCTTTGTTATCTCTGAAAATGAAAGAAAAGGATGGCTTTTAAAATACATTTTACTGTTTTATACTATTATGGCAACTTGTGTACTGCAACAGTCTATTTTAAGGGAAATTTATGATTTTTTTTCCATGCAAAAATCTACACAAATTTGTTTTGATGATATGGAAAGCTTTTCATAGCATCAAATATTCATCTGGTGCAAATGCACAGGGAAACCTTCCTGAAATTTTCTGACCTGAGAAGCAACTAAAAGTCATACTAGGTAAAGTAAATAAAGGCTAAAACAAAACAAAAAAAGGGTGGGGAGGGGAAAAGATGGGAGTAAGGAATAGGGATAGAAAACACAGGCTGCAGATTAGACCAACATCTGCTGCTAAACCGGTCTTTGTTTCATGTCCAGTGTACATTAACACTTAGGTTCTCACTTTGATGATTTATTAGGTTTGTTACCAGCCCCCTGAAGGCGAATCAAGCTCGCATGCGTTCACATACAGCACAACCACACTCTCGTACACACTCACTCTAGGTCTAGGAGTCTGCTTCAGGAGTGAAGAGTCCTAGAGTTGAAAGATGAACCTGGCTATCACTGAGCCAGACATTCACTCAACAGTCCATTCACACAGTGCTTCCTAGCAAGGCCTGGGCTCTTTTTCCTTTGACTTATACAGGCATCCTATTCTCCTTTATGCTTACAAGGCTGAAAATGACAGTACTGCACTCTCCTCTTGATAATAGAGCAAGTCAATGCTCCTTCTCAGGCACTGAAGGTCTGTGGCCTCTAGCCCTTTTTACTTTTAACAACCTAAATAAGCATTCATGTAAAGTTTTCATTACATTTTGCCACTCATTCTCATTCGCACCCACTCGCCATCTTGACCTCATTTGGCATTTTCTGTGATTCCAAATGAGATCTTCACATTTCTTTCCCGATTTAATGCAGCAGCAGATCCCACGAGCCAAGCTTGATGGATCAAACCTTTTTATATATATGTGTGTATATATATATATATGTCTCAGTGCTGCATGGACCTAACTTCCACAACATCTTTCTAAAACTGAAACCCTTCCGTTGGTACATTGGCAGATGAATTGAAACCAAATGTTCCACCTTGTATTGCCTCTGGAACAAGGCTAGGGTCTTCATCAATGTCATCTGAAGAGAAGAAATGATCAATGATCTCATAGGCCAATTTGTAGATGTCTTCATTTTCATGATTTTGAAGTTGTTCCATTTTCTCCAGTCCTCCACATTCCTCTATAAGATTGGCTATGGTTTCTGCCATTTTTAATATATTACTTAGTCCATCAAGTACGACTTGCACAACTTGTGCATCTTTTACAGTCAGCAAGTTGCAAAAAGGTGGGATAACATTTTGCTGGATAAGGTAGGCCACTTGATCTTTCCTTCCACTAATTGTTAAGTTACTTATGGCCCAAGCAGCTTCTTTCTGAGTGCCAAAATCTCCCTTATCCCTTATCTCTTTGGAGAAGGTAGATAAAAGAACTTTTTTAAAAAAGAACTTTTAAAAAACAAAAAAAGATAATTCTGTAGTATGTAGTTTGCTTGGAATTCTTTAACGTGAATTATTACGATAACTGGAATAGCATCATTTTTATTTACTTATCTGTCTAAGGGTTTCACATGTACATCTATAAGGTCTTCAGAAACACTATTTTAATGGGTTTGTTAAAATTGTAGTAAATAGTAAATTCTTTCCCAATACTAACTAATAACATTATATAAAAACATAGTAGCAGGAAGGATGTTTTGTTGTTATGTACAACTGAGTTGGAACTGACTCATAGTTGACCCTCCTGCAGATTTTCAGAGGCTGTTAAGTCACAGAAGGAGATTGCTCATTTTTTTCCCCCACAGAGCAAGCAGCCTTTGTGTTCACAGTGAAACTCCTTATTCACTAGGCCTCCAGAACTCCCTAGCAGGAAGGATGGGCAGTGATTAAGGATAAATAATAAAACAGATAAATGCAAACTTAGGTGAATGATAAAGAATACTTTTACTCTATCTCTAAAGCTTAATACCCAGTTTTCTAGTTTTGCTTTCCTAAAAGAGTTTAAATTTGGAAAGAGTATGCTCTATTGGGGGAAAAAACCAAACAAATAAATGTAGCAAACTATTAAATTGTCTGATATTAATGATTCAAATTCCCTTTCCTGGATTAAGTTTTTAATAATGGAAATCTAGATT
>NW_006399751.1:4580833-4581788 GCF_000299155.1 Elephantulus edwardii
TACGACTAAAAAATATTTTATGTTAGAGAAGAGTAGCATAGTGGTTAACAGGTCAGATTTTAAAGTGGACAGCTGGGATGTTCCTTAGAGGGAAGGATGGGAAACATTTCACACATTTTGGGCATGCTGTTAGGAAGGTCCATTACTTGGAGAAAGGTATCATGTTTGGAAAAAAGTTAAGGGTCACCAAAGCAGGAAACACCCTCAACAAGTTGAATTAACAGTTACTTTAACATTAGTGTGGCAGAGATGATGAGGATGGTACAGGATAGGACAGGGTTCAGATGTGATGTTCACAGGGTCACTATGAGTTCAAACTCAATGGTACTTAACAAGTTGGACTTGGGGTCTCGGCTCAACAAATTAACTAGTTATTTGACTTTCAATAAATCACTAAGTATTAATACATCTTATCTGCGAAATAGGACAACAGTACTTTAAACAGTTGTTAGGAACATTTATAAATTTATATTATATAGTTCTTGACATATACTAAGAACTATACATGTTTGTTGTTTAAAACTTTTGTTATTTCACAAACATTTATAGAGAACTTACTATGTACTACATGTTTTATGTGCATTAGCCCTTATCTTCACAAGTCTACAATAAAAATACAATTATTGCTCCCATTTACAACGAAAAAAGTAAATTACAAAAAGATTAAATAATAATGCCAAGGCCACACACAAATAAATATCATAGTAAGGATTTAAGCCTAAATCTGACCTCTTAAACTATAATTTTTAAATATATTACAGGGTACAGTAGAAGCCTTTTGCTATATAAAGAGAGGAGGGACTGTATGAGGTTTCCCTAAAATAAAGCAGAATATATATTTCCTGGTATAAAATGAGTATTTTCTAGATCCATCTTGAAGTACAACATCGTGAGTGACAAGATCATATCCATACGCTTACAAGGAAGTCCAGTAAATACCACTATCATTCAGATA
>NW_006399751.1:4584373-4592411 GCF_000299155.1 Elephantulus edwardii
ACACTGACAATTGAGTATGGTATTAAGTAGGCACCAGGGAGTTCATTACTATTTTTGTATATTCTTCAAAATGTCCATTAAAAAAAAAGTTTAAAATATAAGTATCTTTTGTATTCTTTGTACATTGGTACACAGTCATTATTACACATTTGTATACGGTAAATGTTTCATTATATAGCCAAATAAGTTCCCTATACTATCCTGTTTAAAAATTAAAAAGGACATATGGTTTATATATATTTTACAGTAAGTAAAATTTTCAATAAATGAGCATTCTAAAAACAAAAATAAAAATACTTAAGATACAAACACAATTATACATATATTATGTAGCTATTTTTACATTTCTATTAACTCAAAATTACTTGCTTAAGTAATTAATATTCTTTTTTCCCCCTTCATATTTACCTCCTGCCTGATAATACTCTCTGGTTTTTTGCCCAGGACATGATGGCTCTGTATAGACAAATCTGACTCCACAACATGATCACAGATTGAACAATAAAAGTAAGAAATATGTTTCACTAAGAAAGATAATTTTTATAACTGAGATTTTACTGTAAGTTTATAAAGAACTTGGATATTTTTAAAGTTTGAACTTTAAAAAGTTCTCACTTTATACTCTTAAGAATAAATTCTTTTCATAAAAATATTTACTGACTTTTTAAAGTACAAATATAAACAATAATTAGAGAATCTTCTATATGCTCAAAAGTATACTGTTAAAAGTTCACTGATAACAAAGATACTTCAGATACTTCAGGCATATTAGCTCACTAAACTTAAAGAGACTATTTTTATAGGAAGGATATCTATCCAATGTCCAACCACAAACGAATAGATTGAGAAATTATGGTAGAGTCACACAATGGAACAGCATGCAGGATCAATGATTTTGTAAATTATTACCTAAATTGGGAGGGACTGGAAAGCATTATGCTAAGTGAACTAGTAAGTACCCTACAGAATGAGTAAAAGGATCCAAGAAGGGTGGGAGAGGTTGGAAGTAGAAGGATGAGGAGTGCAGGGGGTGGGGGGATTAATCATGAGGTTGTACAATTTGATGGGTGGTAGGGTGAGGGAAATGGAAAGAATCTGTTCTTGAAAACAATATTTTCGAATTTTGTAAGTAGAATTTTTCCAGTAGAAAATGTCTTTAAAAAATTAGAGAAAAAACAACTTCCTAAGATATGAACTGACATTCAAACTCAAGTTCAACTTAAAAGTCTACTCCCCCCCCCCCGACATTGTATCATTCCTGTAAGAGACATAAAAGTCTAAATTCAAGTAAAATTTAAATTTTTAGAGCCTTTTAAAAATAGATCACAAAATTTTAAGTTACCAGTTACATATATCTTAAACGATAGCTTGTCTTTATGCAAAGAACATTAATTAAAACACAAAAGGCATAATTTCTGCTACTGTGCGACTTTTTTTCCTTTATCTCTTCAGGGTTTAGGGCTGTAGTACATAGGGTCGCTATGAGTCACAGGAGACCTGACGGCCCACAACAACATAATGGGAAAAATAATATCCTTGCAGTCTAAATCCAGGATTGTAAGACTTAAAGATGATGTACGAGATCACTCATCATCCTACTGCTTGCTTTTCCTTATCCTTTAGAATGTAATAGCGACAGTAACACTTTTATATTAATTTATATGCCATTTTGAAGTGCTCAGTACAAATAAGTTCTATATTCTAAAATATTAAACTAAATATGTGTTTGTTGTCACTGAACTTGTACCTTAATGCTTGTGCCTCTTCCTATTTGGTCTGTCATTTAAAGGATAGACTTAAAATCTGGATTCTTAAGTACAACACCTATAATTTTAATCTAATTTTCCCCCAAGGCTTCTCAAAGCAGATATAACAGCTAACAAACACATAAAGTCCAGCACCAAAAACCCAGAAACCTGCAGCTACTCCAAAAAGTGGACGATCAGACTCTTTAGGAAAATCTACATTGTGTGAGTTTGCAAAGTTAAAGTTCCATACTTTCTCATTCAAACTAATTCAGAGAAAGCCTTTGCACACCAACACAATATGTTTTAAAATAGCACTTAGCTGACCTTCCAATAGTCCAGCTCTATGAAAATTCTGTGATGGATATAACTTCAGAGAATCTGAAAAACACAAAATGCATTAAGTATTTTATGTGCTGAATATTCTTCTGTTAAATGCCAAGAATAGCACACACCTCTTATATAACGGGTATGTATTTTTTAAGGGGTAAAACCCGTATTTGTGAATGTATTCCTAGCTAAAGGAAAGCCCAATCACCCCTATGTGGGTCTCTAGCCTAAACTTAGTTTTTTCATAAAGCATTTGTTTCACAAAAAGTTATCTATTACTGCCCAAAAGGTGTTAATGTCCTATTTTTAGCACAGTATTGTACCACATTAGTTCTCATGTCAGAATATCTCGTTAACTGTCTCTTCTTTCTGACTCTCAAAACTACATTACCCAACTACTTCAAGTAATCAATTGCCCTAAAAAAATTTTTTTTTGTTTTAAAAACACACAACCATCCTACAGGATGGTGACTGCCAACCAAAGTCATCAGAGAAACAGACAATAGCTACAGTTACTAAGTAGGGCTCTGTGTACAAACTCAATAGTGCCGTTTATAAAGTCCAGTACCTTCCAGAGCAAACCACCTCACTCTGATTTACTTAATTGAAATACATTAATGTGCAGCTGAGTTCCTTTTCGGGAGGAAGGGGGGGGAAAGAGAAGGAATTGGCAGATCACCAGCGGGCATCAGAAAATGAAATAATAATAACACAGTTCTCAGAGGAGCTCACATCACAGTGCCACATCTTACCTATCCCCCCCACCTCCCCAATACGGGGGCATAAATAGTTAACAGTCCGTTCTCCCTCCATCCCCTGTGGGATGAAGGTAGTGGAGGGCAGTGGAGTATTCTGGTTTGATGCCCCTCGCACAGGAAACCTGTTCTGACACATTCTTGTGCTGTCCAGTATAGGAATTTAACCTCAGCAGAGATATAAGCACAAGTGTTAACATTTCAGATGCTGGGAATCCCCCACAGGTCTCAGCCGAAGTAAATCGTTAAGATGGGAATCTCTCGCCAATGCCCCTTCCTTGCAACGAACTCTGAAACCGCAAAAGAGGAGAAAATTCTCAAAAGGCAGCGTCTCCGCCGGAACTGGTACCCCAGGGAGGGAAAGGAATAAAACGAATCCCGGGCGCGCCCCTCTCGTGGTCAAAGAGGGGGAGAAGTACAATTGCACAGAAGTGGGAAGAGAAAAAGGAATATTCGAGCCCTTTCCAGCAATTAGATGACGAGGGAAAGAAGAAACGCCTGGCCGAGGGGGGCCGTCCCAACAAGGGGAGTGGACTAGGCCGAGCGAGAGGGGAAAACGAAGACGCATAAACAAGCCGGAGGGGAGAAAAATGGTGCCCCGGGAGCCAGAAGCCGCCCCAGGCAACGCCGCCCGTTTTCGGGCAACTTTGCCGGGGAGGAGGGTCCCGGGCGGAGGGGCCGCGGCCCGAGCGCGGGGCCCAGTCCCGGGGGATCCCCGCGCGGGGAGGCCAGCGGGCGCCCGGGGAGCTCGGTGGGGCCGGACGGGCCGGAGCCACTGGTGCCGCAGAGACCCGGGGGACGGCGGAATGTGGGCCCCGCGCGGCCGGCCGACGGCGGGGGAGGGGCCGCCCCTGCGCCTGCGGCCCCGGCCACCATCACCCCGACAACCATCGGTCCCTTCTACCCGCGCGCCGCCCCCCGGCCCCGACGGGGACCCGTCTCGTGGCCCCGGGCCTGGCCTCCCCGCCCCCACGCCCCAGCCCCCAGCCTGACTCACCTCGCGAGTACAGGGACTTGGGCGATTCCAGGTCTAGGTCCGCGCTGAGCAATGAGATGAAGTCCGAGGGCATCGCAGCTCGACCCAGCCCGGCCCGAGGGCAGCGGGAGGGGGGGAGCGGCGGTGGCGGCGGCACCTCCTCTCCGAGACCGCGGGCACCGAACCGGGGGCGGCAAGGCGAGGGCGGCTGCCACTGCCTCCTCTTCGAGGGCAGTGACTCCCACCGGGCGGAGGACCGAGGAAACGGCAGCGAGGTAAAGGAGAAACTACGGAGACGAATTCTCAGCGAGCCAGAAGGGGGGTTCAGGGCGGGAAGAGGGAGGAAGGAGAGCCTACGGGTCCGCTTCGGGCTTCTCCTCAGCGAAAACTGACGGTCGCCGCTGCCGCCGCCGCCGCCGCCGCCGCTGACAGGAATCTGAGCCCCGCCCCCCGCGGTGCACGGCGCAAGCGCGCGGAGGGGGTGGCGTTACGCCTGAGAAGAGCCGCGACCGCCGCCTGAGGGCGGGGAGGCGCGCCACGGAACAGCATCAACAAGGGCTTCGCTTCCTGCCGCCGCAGCCGAGGCTGCAGCTCCCAAGCCGGGAAAGGGCCCCGCCGGCAGGGAGGGAGGGAGGCTGGGAGGTGTCCGCATAGTGGGGCCCGAAGAGGGAAAGGTATTTGCTCCGACCTGGAGGCAGCGAGCTTGGGGCGCCCAGGCCAGCGCCCAGCCGAGCGATCGGGGAGACACCTGGGGAGCCGCGGTGTCTGCGAGAACGGGGGGGGGGGGGGGGGGGGGGGGGGGGGGGGGGGGCAGGCTAGCTTGGGGGTCTCACGGGGAAAGGAGTTTCTCATCTCTCTCACAGAACTGGGCCCTTGGCTTTTTCTTAGCAGTGTCCATACTGAGCTCCAAAGGGCTCTCAGGCTCATCTTGTAAATAGGAAATGGCAGGCCACCTCCTATAAACCTCGAAATGCTGGTTATTTTTAATAGGGTCGCTACCTCCGTCAGAACCAGTTGCCCCCTTCCTAACTTGTGGAGACTAAAAAATCAAATCTCTGTGCTAGGTGTCAAGGTTTATTTGGAGTGGGAGCTGGATGACATCTGTTATCCAGGGAGGTGGGGCAGAGAGCAAATCTAAACACTGCTCCCCAAAACAATTTTCATTTTTTTAACCTTTAGACTAGACAAGAATGGAGAAGGAACACATTTAATTGAGTTTTTGCTCTTCTGCTCATGGAGCCGAAAGTTTCTGTTTCAAAAACTTAAAACCCTCAGCTATACCGCAAACCACTGTTTCCTAACTCTTAATAATAGATTTATTTAAAAATTTTAATCAAGTTATCAGAAATATCAGTTGGAGCGCTGGGCGTGCAGCTTGGAAAATAATTTTAATCTTGAGTAGAATACTGATGATGAGACAGGCACTTGGGCAAAGGTTTTATTGTCTGGACTGGTTCAGGTTTTTTAGTATCTTCAAAGATACACATTACAGAAATCAGATCCTGTAAATATGTATCTATCTAGATAGATTTATACATATGTATTTACGTTTTGTTGTTAACCATTAAGAACTTCCTTCGGCTCCCCATGCATGAAGTCCTCCTGGATGTGGAAGGTTGGGATGAGGGAGGTTCTCAACCGAGATTGACACAGTGAAGGTGTCTGGGGTGGGGCCCTTTGTAAAGTTTTACCTGCAAACCCAGAATGTAAACTTGTGTCATCAGAGCCTTGCAATCTTTCCATCCGAACAGCTGAACCAGGTTGCTCAACTATCTTCATTGAAATCTATGTGGCAATGAAATCAGTCCTATGAATATTTTCTGCCTCTTAGAGGTATGAAAGCTTGTCAGAACCACCCCAAAATGGCAAAGCAGGACAACTATCCTCAAATTTCCATATGCTGTTTTAACAAGGAAGTGTCCCCATAACCAGCAAGAAAGAGCCCCTCTCATCAGAGAAAGGTACATTTGAAACCCCATGTTGCCGAACAGCCCAAATCTTAATGAAATTCTATCAATTTTGCACCAGAATAGGCACCTGTTAAAGACCTCTCAGCATCCATTATTCAATGCATAATGTGAGAAGAGGAAATTGCAGTGGACTAAGAAAAACCCCAATATTTTAAAATTCTGTGAATCATTCCTTTTCCCCAGCCCTATGTTCACTCAACAAACCCACTCACTGCCGTCAGTTCTGACTCATAGTATATGATGGTGTATAACTGCCCCATTAGTTCCCAAGGCTGTATCTTTACAGAAGCCAACTACTACATCTTTCTGTCCCAGAGCAGCTTTATAGGAAAACCCCAAAACTGCCCTGCTCCTATTTAAGAGTAAAGAATTGTCAAGGTTGCTTCCTCTTTTTCTCAATACTTCTCTGTCCTTTGGTGATTTTAAAAAATTACTTATTTAGTAAGAGTTCTTTGTTTTTTGTTCATTGGATTTCCCATGATTAGGCCCTGTAGGAAAGTGATGGGGGAGTGCCCTAGAGTGTGACTTAAGACTATGAATGTCTCTAGACTGGGCTTCCCACCGCTCAGTCAGACATTGCATTGATTATATCTGAAAAGATGTCTGAAATTGTTCCTATACCCTACTTACCCTTTTAAAGAGTTTGGCTTTTAAAAATAATCTACTTAAATAAATGGTTAGTTTTCATGGCCATGCTCTGCAACAGCACAGAGACCTAGATTTTCATTTTGTCGTTCAAATTTCAATGAATAAGAACCTGAATAGATTCATTAGTAAATGGTGTTTGCTTTGCTGATCACAAAATACGCTATGGCCAGCATGATATTCAAGGTTACCAAAAATGACTATCTGATCATTGTGTCCTTGGTAAACTACATGTTACCACCATTTCCAATAATACTTGTTTCTGTGCACTTCTTCTTTTATTTAGTATTTTGAAATGGTCTAATTTTGTATTTTTAAAACCAAACCTCCCCTTCACACAGACATCTTCGTAAGACTTCCTGTGTAAAAAGTAAACTTTAAGCATACAAAATGGAAATTTCCTCTCCTCGAAGATTACAATAAGATCACGAACAAAACATACAGCAGGCTTAGTCATTTTAAGAATTCCTATATATTGCTTTCTAATCGTATATCACATTCCCTAGTCACTTGACTAAAATTTCACAAGAACCCTGATTTAACAACAGGATTAGATTATGAAGTAGAGTGGCAGTTTTTATATGGTGGTGTATTCTTTAACCCCTCCTGGACCTGTTTAGGCACTTGTTGAATTGTGTAGCTAGATCTCCTCTAAATAAAAGAGGTTCAAATATCAACCGCTAAACAGGAATTAAATAAACTCACACAGAGGAAAGGAATGTGTTGTTACAAGATCTATGAAATTTCTGTCATTGTAATACAACTAAAGGCTGTTAAAATAAATTTAGTCACACATATATTGTAAACAACTGACTAAATAAATAAAATCTAAAAGGAAAATTTCCAGAGTGATTCAAATAAAAAGCTGGGGGGAAGGTTTAGACCACAAATTATTTTCACCCCACCTTGGGAGCAACTCCTTAGTAAAAATGGAAAATTGATAGTGGTGGGAAGCAGCAATTGGGCGGCTTTGGGGCTGAAATCATAACCAAATTCTTTCTTGATGCTGTTTATGTGCCAACTTCCACCCTTGGAACATGTTCTAGCAATTATTTCTGAAGGAGAAATTAGTTTCTATAATATTTGCCATGAGATTTAGAATGTTCTCACTTCTTACATCTTTCAAAGTACCTAAATCTTAAAGTAAGCATCTTATTCACTTTGATGAAATGCTTCTATACTTACTTTACAAGTTGGTATGAGTCAAGAGTTTTCATTCCAAGTCTTACAGAGACCTGTTAAGTTTCTCAAGATCTAGAATCACTGTAAACACTGGTATACTGTGTTATCTATCAGCTTGAATCTGGAGCCACTTAGCAGTGAAAAGGTGGTACATACTAGACGGTGGGTTTGGGAGGGGGAAATTTTAATAAGCAATTTACTTGGGTTTTTTTTAAATGTTGAGCATAAATAAGAACATACTCATTAAAAAAGCAGAAATTAAAGGAACCTCTAGACCCATTTAAATAAGGAAGGAAGAGGATGTCTACCTAACACTAAGGTGGGTTAGACTACTACATGCTGTAAGCTAAACTTTATTCCCACTAATGTTGTTGTTGTTGTTGTTGCTATGTGCCGTCAAGTCGCCTGCGACTCATAGCGACCCTATGTACAACA
>NW_006399751.1:4592977-4640005 GCF_000299155.1 Elephantulus edwardii
ACATACACAAACACACCCCCATCTTTTCCCTTAGAATGAAGGCTCTTAGCCTTCATAAGATTTCTAAGAGAAAGATCCATAATCTAGAAAAGAATACATTCCTCTATGTGAAACAAACCCATTCTTCCCCAAATCCACAAAGCAACAGGAGTTTTGCTAGGTACAAATGACACAAAGGTAAACAGAAGAAGTTAATTGATGGGGCAGATGACCTATAGACAATGCCACCTAAATTGTGACAGGTGTTGTGCTAAAAAAGTGTGTTGCTGCTGTTGTGTGCCATTGAACCAACCCATGGCTTACCATCCAGTGGATTTTCAGTAGCAGTTAATCATACTGAAGGAGACTGCTTATCTTTCTCCCAAGGAATAGCTGCTGGATTCAAACCTAGCACATTTGGATTGACAGTGCAGGTCTTTACCACTAGGGCCACAAAGCCCCCTGAAGCTTTGTATGTTGCTGTGTATGGAACTGTGCATGGAACTTGTGTATAGAACTGACCCATAGCTGACCCTCCAGCAGGTTTTCAGAGGCAGTTAATCACGGAAGGAGATTGCCCATCTAGAAATTTAGCCACTTGCTTTCTTAGTTAGCTACCAGAAGGGGAAAGGGGAAAATTACAATCAAACACACTTCACAATTTCTTCTCCATTTTCCCACATAGTAGATATTCTTTCACTTCTACCTCAGTTTCCCAGAGCCCCTAGAGGTAGGGCAACTGGAGGGCAAGGTCCTGGCATACAAACATTTACATTGTGACAAATCTCAATCATTATGAGTTGATGCAAATATTATACCAAGAAATACCTGAGCTTCACTGGACTTTGAGACTCTTTTTCTGCTTTGCTGAGGTTTATGGCTAAATACTTAGGTAAGGATGCAATGACAAAATTCTTGAATTGGTCATCCACAACTAAGCCCTAGGATTGAAGGGCTAAATTGAAGTTATTGGATAAACTGAGTGTCCCTAGAAATAACATATTCTACCTGCAAGGCATTTATTTCAGCTGAATAAGGAAATGTGAAATCCTCAAAATGAGACATACAAGGAACTTACCCACAGGTGTTAAAATCTGATAATAAAATAAGAGGCTTATCACTCATTTACTCATTCCATTTCTCTCTGTTCAAAGAATCTTATTTCTTCTTCAAAGTGCAGGTCAGATCCTTTTCTCTGTGAATTCATTCTGAACCTCTCTAAGAAATATTATCCCTCCTCTGGGTTCAAATTACTAATACACTATCTTTGTTATCTAGTGCTGCAATAACAAATACCACAAGTGGGGAGCTTTAATAAACAGAAATTTCTTCTCTCACAGTTTAGGAGGTCAGAAATCCTACCTAATTCAGGGCACTAGCTCTCACAGCCTGCCTCTGCTGGCACTAAAAGAAGGTCCTTATCTTTTCATATTTTGTTTCTGGATCCTGGATGATTTTCTTGTGGGATATCTTTTGCCCCATCTCTGTTATGTTCTCCATGTACAATCTACTTCTTTTATATCTCAAAGGGGATGGGCTTCAGACACATTCTATACTGATAAGGCCTCTTACTATCACAAAGAACTCATTCCTAAACAGGATTGAGAAGGCAGATCTAGGGATTAGAATTTACAATTTATGTTTTGGGGGGACAATATTCATAAAATTATCATATAGTTCATAGTTCCCTTTCTCATCTCTATCCCTTTATATCTCTCTGATACATTGTTATCATTCGTATAATACTTGGGAAGGTCAAAATATACAACTTATAAATTATTGAAAGCACATAGCTTTAGCAGCCTAACAGGGAAAGAAGAAAAGGGGGGGAAAAAAAACCAACCCAAAACCCAAGCTCTCTAATAGCCATCTTTTGATATTTAAGTGTAATCTGACATTGGATATACAGATGAAAAGTACAGAGGGGGAAATTGGAAAGAGAAGGGCAAGTGAAAGACCTTGAACATTATGTCAAGCTATGAAAGTTTTGAGGATGTAAATAATTTGATAAGAGTTACATTTTAAAGGAACAGATTTGACAATTTGGAGAGTATTCTGCTTGCAGAGAGCCTGAAAAGAAAACCCAGCCAAGAGCCAATAAGTTCCTGGGGGATGAGGGAGGATGAAAACAAATTGAATACATAAGATGTTGTGCAAGTACAATCTAAAGAACTCAGAAACTTAGAAGTTGAGGATGAAGGAAAGCTAAAGTCTAAGTGTATTCAAGAAAAAGAAATGGTAGGACAGAAGTTTGAAACATCCACTATTGTGGTTTTCACCGATAGGGTCCAATAGCTTAACTCACCAAATACTTAACAAAGAAGCAGGTAGTACTGAAAATGAATCAATTATTATTATTATTTTATTCTCATAATTTGTTATCTGGAACTTCAAAGATAGTAACTGGAAAAGAAATTGTACTAGACTCACTTCTTACCACTAGAAAAGACACAAATTGACCTAAGCATGAATTCTCAGTTTTGCATTCTAGACATAGTTGAACATTAATATTTAAGTCTTGGAATATTTACTTTTATAGTAACTAAATGTGAAAGAATTTCAATGGTCCTAAAAACCAAAATTCTTACAGGGAGTGGGGGAGAACCGAGTAGAAATGAAAAGTTACCTTGTTGTTGTTGTTGTGTCCTGTGGAGTCAGAACCGACCCATAGCTGACCTGGGTTTTCAGAGGCAGATAGTTGAAGGAAATTGCTCATCTGTCTCCACAGAGTAGTTGATGGATTTGAATAGCATGCCTTTGGGACTGCAGTGCCGCCTCCTAGTGCTAGGTCTTCAAAAATGATCAATTTGCAAACTTGCCAGTCATGGAAGATTTGAGTAATAAAGGACCTAAGGTTCTGGCACAAAATGGATTTACAGGTGTCTGAACTAAGCCATGACCACAGAACTGAAATAAATTATAAGAACCAAGAAAAAAGAAAAAAAAGAACCAAAAAGAATAACTCAAAAGGGATAACATTCAGAAAGCAAGAAAGGATTGGCAGGAAGGATGAATGGGAATGGAAAACAGCAGGAGGAAGTGGGAGAATGCTTTTGTAGTTTTGGGGATTGTAGTCAATGTGCTGAAACATAATGTGAATGAACTGTTTAATGGAAACAAATTTGTTCTGAAAACGTTCACTTAAATCATAACAAAGAGATTTTTTGGGTTTATTTTTTTTTTAAAAAAAGATGATTATCAGTCTTTGTAGATCTTACATGCTTTTTATGGGGAAGATGCAAGAGGAATATGAGAGAAATTAGAAATATTCAGAAGGAGTAAATTTTCAGAGAGAAATTCTATTGACAGTTGATCTGGTAAGTTTTTCCCCAAAGGAAAAAAAGAAAGTACCATTATTCATGAACAGGTCAAACCAAATTCTAAAACTGACACGGTATTCAGTGCCCAAATGGGTCCTAACTCCTAGAGAGACGTGGTATTTTTTCTTCACAAGCTTTGTTTCACATGCATCTTTGGGCCTGTTGCTAGGAGAGGCTATTCCTTGGAGAAGGACATCATGCCTGGAAAGATGGAGTATCCACAAAAGAGAGGGAGACTCTTAACCAGACAGATTGATTCACACAGCAACTGCAGCAATGGGCTCAAGGATGTCAGAGATGATGAGGATGGTACAGGATAGAGCAGGGTTTAGATCTGTTGTTCCTCGGGCCTCTGGGAGTCATATTCAACTCGATGGCACCTCAAAGCAACAATCAAAAGCTACTAAAGAAACATGTCCCAAGGGAATATTTGACTGGTATGAATGTTCTGTTGAAGTCACATATACACACCTATTTATCTTAAAGTCTTCCAGAAGCTATTTAACAAAATACAAAGGAAGTAATCTTCAAAGCTGGCTTCTAATGTGGCACTTAATAATCAGAGGGTATCTATTTTTAAATGTCCAATAGATGTTAACAGTTCTGCTAAGAGTATAGTCACACACACACACACAGAGTTTTCCCTTTGTCTCCAGTCTTAAGCCTGAGTGTGACAGATAAGGCTGGGGCTGCTAACACTACCATGCGACAAAGACACAGGGCCTGTCTGAAGCCAACTTATCCCAAAGAAGTAGCTCCAAGAGATGGAAAGAGAAAAACCAGAACCTGCAAAAATAATATTTGCAAATCTGGAGGAAGTGACACCTAAAGCTAACCTTTCTCCTGGACTTCATAATCATCAGATCTGATAAATTTCCTTTCTCTCTCTCTCTCTTTTTTAGCAGAGGAGGTTGGGTGAGGTTGGATTTTTTTTTGTCACTTCAAAGTAAGACTGTCTTTATTTGATACAATCAGCTCAGATTTATGCAACTCCCTTGGGCCTTTGTCCCCTCTTTGAAATAACTGGGTTGGATTATTTATCAAGAAAGGAGTGCCTTTGGATGTGAGTTAAAACCCCCAAAACTAGTGGTGTAGAGGATTTCCTTTAACCATAGAGTTCCATGTTGCCATTAGGCCAAAAGATTTCCCCTTGGCCAGCTTTAGAGTAAGATCCTTATTCCCATGCTTACAGTATGTCTTCTTTAGTTCTCAAAAGTACCATCCTAAATCTAAAAATACCACCCTAAATCTTAAAATGTAATGTTTTGAGAGCACAGACTACCTAACAGCAAAATTAAAAAAGATTCTTAGAATCTTTGAAATTCTATAATTCTCTTCTTTGCAGTTTCTTTTACCTAATTCACTGTTAATGACAAAGAGAAGAGTAGTTTGTACAGAGGGACTATGTTTTTAAAATTTGGAATTAAGGATCAGTAAAGAATTTTTCATAATTCAAAGTGATAATGTCTTACCTATCTAATGCTGTAACAGATGCCAAAAAATGAATGCTTTAACAAATAAAATTTTTTACTGTTTAGGAGACTCTGTGTGCGTGTGTGTGTTGTGTGCTCTCCGTCAGAAGAGACCCATAGCTGACCCTCCAGTGGGTTATCAGAGTCAGTTAATTGCATGGAAGGTAACTGTCCACCCTTCTCTTTGAAGCATCTGATAGATTTGAACCATGTTTCTTTAGAAATGCAGCATTAGCTTCTTACCATGGAGCCAGTTTAGAAGACTTGAAGCCCAAATTTAGGGTGCCAGGTCTAAGAGAAGGCTCTCTGTGTGTCATGACAGTGACACACTGTTATAGTCACTGTGTCACATCACATGTCGTGACAGATAAGCATGAGTAAAACAGATTAGTAAAAAGCTCTTCAGAATTAGCCTCTTCTCCTTTGAAAGTGTTCTTAAATATTAAGTGAAAATCTCTTCCAGAACTGTGATTCTCACAAGTCATAGCCTACCTTAAGACCTTCTTTAAATGAACCAGTGCCTGGATTTTTCTTGTAGACTTCAGTCATTCTCAGACAATTTCCTATCCTCACCCCTTCTCTCTCCACATCAACCGTAGACTTGTAGAGAACAGAGCCCAGCACTTAGCATCAGGCTGGATTTGTATTGCATAATCGATAAAGTTTGAGCAATGAATAGATGAATTAATAATTGAAATCTGTACTTTTCTTTCTTTTCTCTCTTCAGAACTCTGTCCTCTGTGCATGCTTGTTAACCGCGTCTGAGTCATTACCAAGGCAATTTGTATCCTAGGAAGCCAGCTTTAGCAAGCCTTTTCTTTTCTACTTTCAAATCCTTTCTACCATTGCACATTCAGCAAGGTTCCAGGAGTCAACATCAGGACCACTTCCCTTTACCTAATTGTTTCAACTGGGTCCCTTCCCACTTAAACAGATTATAGGTTTTACCTTCAGGAAATTTTCTTTATGTTGAAATTAAATTCTGCACATAGCCATTTCCTCTTCCTTTGCTAAGTTGACAGGACACAGCAGGTAACATGTTTAACAATGTTTAGGAAGGCCAGACCGAGGTTTATATTTTTAACAAAAAGTAAAATATAGGGAGTTAAACTGCAAAACAACACATACGCTCACTGTAAAAGTTAAATATAAATAGTAAATTATAAAAGAATTATTCAAAAACAAAGGAATCATTCTACAGATGAATACACTTTTCTGGAAATTTAATATATCTTTCTTTATATGTTTCAAAAATTGGCAATATTATATAAATATATCTAGCTTTTTTTTCTACCCTCGTAGCTCTGAATCAGTCTGATCTCAGTCTACATCAGGGATGATGTCTGATAGCAGAAGTGTATTCCACTCTAGAATATACCTTAATAAATGGAGTGCATCTTTTGATTTTTTTATTTTTTTGTACAAATATTTTCTATAAACACAGTTAAGATGAATATCCTTGTAAAACTTAGCTAATAACCTCCTGTTAGTGATTTCCTTTAGATGCAATCTGTACTAAGTAAGCTTTACTTTGGTGAGCAGTGAGAAGAAACAATGTGAAATAAAGAGTGAAACAAGGCCATGGGTAGTTCTCTATTCTCATTTTGGAGCCTAAAATGTGTTTGGCTTGCAAGTTTGAGGGCTTACTCAGCAAAACATAGTGCAATGGTTTTAAAATATAGTCCTATGGCACAGCACCTGGAAATCTGAGCTCTCTGAAGAAATGCTGATAGGAAAATTTGAAGTCACTAAACATATAACTTCATGCAAAGTCAGGTACTGATTCCAGCATCTACTACAAGAAAGTGTGAGATAGTCATTCAAGAAAAGAAAAAAAAATCAGAGAAAAGTATATTATTAAGGAAGTTTGGCCCATTAAAGCATATATTTTAACTTGAGGTTGAGAAAAGACTATCAGTCTGATCATTATATGATTTAGTGAAACTTTTTAAAAAGGCAGAAAGAAAAAGAACAGAAACCTACAGATGAAAACCAGCAGAATATTTCATTTTTAAGTCTCTGCACTGCAACTTAATAGGCATATAAATCTCTCAATCCCTGGGAAAACTCAATGTTGTTCTCTAGAAAATGAAGTTAAAAACAGCACCATTTTTATTCCCTTTTATCAAGAGGGAGGAATAGCTAAATTGTGAGAAAGTAGTCCCTAACATGCAACATTATAATACAAATCTTAAAAAAGTAGTTGGAATTGTGACTAATGAAGTACTGGGGGAAAATACCCCAAATAGGCTTGACTACAGCCAAGTTTATTACAAAGAATTAAGAGCAAAATCACAATCCTAAATATATTGTTGTTGTTAAGTGCTGTTGAATAGAGTATGATTTATAGCGGCCCTAGGAACAGAAGATCTGAACCCTGTTCTATCCTGCCTACAACCATCCTCACACTTCCTGACACACGAGAGCCCACTGTAGCAGTCACTATGTCAATCCACCTGGTTGAGGGCACACCATCAAATCTATTATCAGATACAAATACATCACAAATCAGTCTTCAAGAGTGAAGACACAAGAGCCTACTATCTGGTCCTAAAAGCCTTCTGAGGTCCCAACTCTTCTCACTATCTCTTAGTTGTTGGAATTGACGGAAAACCTCAGAAGCAGTTCCTTACTTCACCTATGCCTTGCATGCGGACTTCCAAGTTGTAAAACAACCCAGTGGTAGATGGAATTTGCTCCAGGACTTAAGAACAATAAATGACATAGTTGAACCTCTATATCTTGTGATCCGTAATCTTTATACAATAATAGAAAAAGTGCTAGTCAATAGGCCTTTTATTGTAAGAACTACCTTCCCTCTGTAACTTGATTGGTGCCACTATTAGAGCCTCTACGTGGAATATTACTGCTTTTCAATTTTTGACTCATGTACTTTTAACTTGTTAGTTAAATATGTGTCTTCTAGGCTGCAACATTTCCATGTTACATCTTCAAGGATATGAACAAGCACGGCTAAGTACAACTGATAACAGTGCATCTAAATTCCAAAATCAATCTCCATAATAGTCTATTGGTTTCCTATTGCCAAAGGGGCCCTTTAGAGTAGTGAGAGAAGCTCTTCACCCTGAAACCTACAGCATTCCTTTACAGCAAGAAGTAGCTAAGAGAATATGCCATCCCCTTTTCCTTATGAATCAGGGTGAAGTCTCTCTCAAGGAGGGGTGGTAGGGAATGGCAAAGGACACACTGACAAAGGAGATTAATCAGAACTGGCTTTGACAAGCACTGTGGCAACTGGACAATTAAAACAGACTTTCAAGGGGGGAAATAAAAAGAAGAACGAACTGGGGAGGAGGGTAGAGAAAATAGTGCAACAATGAATGAATGAAAACCCCAAATCTCTGTAAATGTTCATTAAAATTAATAAAATTTAATAAAAAAAATATTTAAAACTTTTTCCCAGTGCTAAGTTTTTTTTATTCTATTACTCAAATGGGAGGAAATAAACTTTCCTTCTGTATACCTTTTATTGGTTGTTTAGCACTTTAATTTTTCCTCACATGGCAATTTGAACCTGTCTGAAATTTAAAAATAAGTAATTTTCCCAAAATGTAAACAGTGTTTATACATTATGATCATAAGGGTGTAGAAAGATAATTGATGCCTTTGAGCTGTGGTGTGGGAGAAGAATGTTGAATATACCATTGACTGCTAGGAGAACAAACAGCTTTGTCCTGTAGAAGGTGAAGCCGGAGTGCTCCTTGGATTCAAGGATTTTGAAGCTTCATCTGACATACTTTGGGCATGTTGCAAGGAGGGACTGGTCCTTGGAAAGGGACATCATGTTTGGGAGAGTGGGGGGACGGCGCAGGAGAGAGAGGAAGACCCTCGATGAGATGGATCAATTCTGTGAGTGGAGTGGTAGGGATGAGTGTGTGTAAGACAGCAGGGTTGGCACAGGATAGAACGGTGTTTAGGGCTCTTGCACATAGGGTCACTATGAGTCGTAAGCGACTCTATGGCACATAACAACAAAAACAACATGAATAAACACTGAGAAGGTAGCAGGTAAAAATAAAAATATTTTCATTAAAGTGGTGGTGGACTTAAAAAAATTTTCTTTATTAATTATAATATAAGCAACTAATTTTTCAATGTATAAAGAATAAATAAGTTTCCCTTCTATGTTTTACTTTCCCTTCTATATCTATGAATATTTATAATTAATGTGAGCTAATCTTTTTTAAAAAATTCATCTCAAGTTGAGATTCTTAGAATTCTTTGTTGGTCAGTTTATCCTCACTTAGCTTTTAAAATATTTCCAATTTTGCAGACAATTTTTTACTCTGTATCATCCTAATTTGCTGTTGTTGTTATGTGCCATAGAGTCACTTACGACTCATAGTGACCCTATGAAGGAGAGTCCTCGACGCTTGGGTGTCTCTCATCCTCTCTCCAGGTTCATAGGGTTTCCAGACGCAAGCTATTAAGGAAGTGGATGCCACTCCTCCTTCCAAGCTTGTTTCAATCGGGGAGCTCCACCCCACTCTCTGTCCACACTGGATGACCAACCATTAAAGCATTTGACACATCAGTGTCACAGTGTTCAGCCTCACAGCAACCACAAGTTACCACTGTACAGCAACTTGTACACCAAGGCTATATACGACCTAGAGAAATGTCTGAACAAAAACAATTTACATTTTAAAATAATAAAATAAATCTTTCTATCCTGGCTAGAAACAAACCACAAGTTGACAGTTATATAAATTCAAAAGTCATAGTAGTAACATTTTAGTAATAAATAACAGCAGTTAGAATAATGTCCATTATACTGCTATGATTTTTTTTTTAAAAAAAGAACAACCCACAAAACACTAAGGAAAAATGAGAAGTCTTTAAAACCTTCAAATAAAGGTCTATTGTTGTTGTTGGTATTGTTGTGGACCGTCAAGTTGGAACCAACCCATAGCTGACACCCAGACGGATTTTCAGAGGCAGTTAATCGCACAGGAATTTGCCCAGACTTCTGGAGCAGCTGGTGGTCTAGAACATCTAACCGTTGGAATTGCAGTGCAGCTGCTTGCCACTAGGCCACCAGAGCTCAATAAAGATTTACTTAAAGCAAACTAACTGCAAAGGCTAAACACACACACACACACACACACACACACACACACACACACACACACACAGTAATGGCTCAAAGATGATGAAAATTTATTTCTCATTTGTGTGAGTATTAGCATTCCCCAGATAGCAAGGCTCCAAGATGATAAAAAAAACCAAGGCTCTTCTATTTTGATTTCCTGTCATCCTTCCAGGAAGCCCCTGGGAGTGCACTGTTTAAAGCTTTTGACTGCTAACCATAAAGTGCTATATGGGCAAAAGCTGTGGTAGTCTGCTTCCGTAAACATTTACCTCCTTGGACACTCCCAGGCAGTTCTACTCTACCTGCTAGTATCATTGTGACTTGTACTCCACAGCAGTGCATTTCACTTTGCTGTCCTTCTGTTCTATGGTTCAAGAAGCTGTTTTACCTCAGTGATCTAGAATGCTCACTAGCCAGTAGAAATGTGGAAAAGTAAAAGAAGGGAAAAAAAGAACATTTCTCTTTACTTTAAGGTATACATCAATTCTAATTCTGTTTTGTTGGTCACAACTTAAGTTATATCTATTAAGCTGCAAAAGATGAAAACACAGCAGTTCTTTTTTTTTAAAATTTATATTTTATTATTTTTGTGTGAGTGTACCGTCAAATCAGAACTGACTGGTACAGGAGGAGATTGTTCCTCCTTCTCCAGCAGAGCATCTGGTGGATTTGAACAGTGCACCTCTGGGACCTTTGCTACTATTATAAATTGTCTTAGAGATTTAAACATGAGGAATAAAGATTGGAAAGTAAGAAAGAAAATATTTTTGTCATTTACAGTATAAAAAAACCAGCAACTTGTTGGTAAAGACTCAGTAAAGATAAAAAAGGTTAAAGATAAAAATTATAATTGCAAGAGCAACAAAAATGAAATTCTCATGAATAATTATGCAAAAATTATGTAGGATGTTTTTCTGTGTGTAGAATTTAAAAGGAATAAGTTATAAATATGTTGGAATAATGTAAAGAAGACTTAATAATTATAATAAATTCATGAATAGGCCTCAATATTATGTTTTCCAGAAACTCATTGTAATGCCAATCAAAATTCTAAGATAATTTCTTTATGGATCTTGATAAACTGACAAATTTTTTTTTAAATTTAATTTTTGTGTGCGTGTACCGTCAAATCAGATCTGACTGGTACAGGAGGAGATTGTCCCTCCTTCCTCGGCAGAGCATCTGGTGGATAAACTGACAAATTTTATATGAAATAACAAATAGACCAAAAATACCCAAGATAATTTGAGAGGTTTCAAACTTTAAGAAGCAAATTTGATTTGTAATACAAGAAAACCTGTCATTAAACTACATTTTTTAAAAAACCCAATGTCATACTTGTCTAGTGACAAACAGTCACAGGAACAGATAGTACAGAAACAACTTAAAAGACATATGAAAATTCGGTATTAAATAGAAATTAAATCATAAATCAGTAGGAAAAAGGTTTTTAAAAAATTCAATAAGTGATGATGAAACAACTGATTATTTGTACTAAAATAAGTTCTCCATCTTAAATGAGAAAAAAATAAATTCCATATGAATCAACATTGTTAAAGCTAAAATTAATATTTGAAAGTTTTGAAAAGATAACTGACTTATCTTAACATCATCAGAAGAGGAAAAGATTTTCTAAAAATGATTTAGTATAGAATATAAAGAAAAACATTTGATGGCATTGAAATAAAAAATAACTGTGTGACAAAAGATAGAAAATGTCAAAGGAAAAAAAACAACAAAAAAAAAAGAAAATGTCAAAGGATAAGCTAAAATACTAAAATATTTATAGTTCTAGAATTCTAGCAAGCAATTTTCTCCAATACACGGAAGGATTCTGAAGCTCCGTCTGACATACTTTGGGCATGTTGCAAGGAGGGACCAGTCCTTGGAGAAGGACATTTTGCTTAGGAGAGTGGAAGGATAGCGTAAAAGAGGAAGATGCTCCAGGAGATGTACTGATTTGGTTACTGGGGAAATGGGGTGGTGTGTCAGAGACAATAAGGTTGGCTCAGAATAGAGCAGGTTTCAGAGACGTTGGACATAGGGTCACTATGAGTCACAGGCAACTTGACAGCACGTGACGACAACACCACCACCACAAAACTCAATTTTTAAAATGGACAAAAGCTGTGAACAAAAATGCACCAAAAAAGTATTATTTGGCCAATAAATCTTGGGGGAAATTATCAACTTTACCAGCAATCAAGGAAATAAAATGACAGTGAAATACTATCTCAAAACTACTGGAGTAGGAAATAAAATGTTAATAGACTATTTTTTAAAATTGTTTTATATTTATAAAACAAGTGTAGTAATTGTATATAAAGTTATGCTATATAAAACCTCCTAGTTTCCCTTCTTTCAACATCTTACTACAGTATTAGATGTTGGTGTTAGGGATTAGTGTTATGAGGCGCTGGTCCTCAAAAAAGACATCATGTGAGAATGATTGTATGAAATACATTGTGAATGAAGAGGAGTTTGTAATACAATATATACAAACTTTGTAAACAGACCAATAAAATAAAAAGATGTCATGCTTGCAAAAGTGGAGGGTCATCAAAAGAGAGAAGACTAAAAAAAAAAAATGGATGGACACAGTGACTATCAATGAGCTCAAATGTATCTTAGATGATGAAAATGGCACAGGATAGGATAACATCTATGGTTTATAGGGTTGTTATGAGTTGTAGTCGACTTAACAGCACTTAATAACAACATAGGATGGTTCATATCTTAGAAGTAATGAACCAATACTAATACATCATCATTAATTAAAGTGTAAAGTTTATTCAAATTGCCTTAGTTTACCTAAAGCCCTTTCTCTGATCTAAGTCACCACCCAGACGACCACATTACATATAGTTATTATAGCTGCTTAGGCTCCTGTCAACTGGACTTCTAAAACTTTCCTTCCTTTTGATGACTGAATTTAAAAAAAATAATTAAGAAATATCAGTTAAGTGTTTTATAGGATGCTTCTCTGTTGAAACTTATTCGATGTTATTTTTATGTGGGATTAGATCAGAGTTACGGTGTCTGAGGAAGATCACAGAGGCAAAATGCCATTTTAGTCAGATCATATCAAGGATGTGTACTATCAATGTGTTTTTTGACTGCTGATGACCTTGATCACTTGGCTAAAGAACAGAAAAATTACAGTGTCTTAAAAATCTTTGTGTACTAAGCGTCAAAGAGAAGGAAATAATAAATTTCTGGCACTGTTGGTGGAAGTGTAAACAGGCCATAAAAAACCCAAAATGCTTTGGATAGATATTTGTCAATATTTGGTAAGATAGGAAATGTATATATCCTTCTATCCACTTAATAGGTCTGAGAAATTAATTATATGTGATTTTGCATTGTTTGTAATATTGAAAAACAAAAAAGTAAGACTTGATACCATCTTTTAAGACTCTGGGATCAACTGGTACCTGAAACATTAACCAGCTCACCTATCTATAATCAAGAACTCTTTAGTTACATGTCCAAATAAAATCCCATCATAAAACTGTTTGAGTTTTGGTCTTAGTTTGTAGGGGGTTTTTTGTCACTTAAAACTTAACTGAGTCCTGACTCTGATATAACAAGTCTATCTAAACCGATGCTCACATTTTTTAAAAGGAAAAAAGGCAACAACAATTAAGTAATGCCTAAATGCCTAGACACTAGGCCCTGGAGGATAATTAGGCCACAACAAGCAACATCTCTGGGGTTTAAAGTATATAAACTATTCCAGACAAGTCTGTTGATCAAAATGCAAAATCAATACATGAAAGAAATAAAATAAACATATACTTGAAACTGACAAAAAAGATTATAATCTTTTAAAGTTGTATATTCCTATCAATCACGTTGAGGTGATTTTCTCTTTTGTCTATTTTAAAATGAGAAATATTTCAAATGTGTGGAAAACAGATGCCAAATATTCACCACTCAGATTTAATATGTCAACATTTTTTCGCAAAGACATAAAAAATTATGCTTGGCATTGAAAGCTCATAGACCATTTCCTTTTCCTTTCAATTTCTCAAAACAAACAAACAAACAAACAAACAAAAAGACACAACAAAACCACAAATCAATCATGATTTTGAAGTTAGGAGGTGATCTCTATATTTTTTTTAACTTTCCCTAACTATATCTATATATCTCATTGTTTGAATTTTCTTCCCCTCACCCCCAACTTATAAACCTTTAAGAACAGGAGCTAGGGGCATCATGGCAGAGACCTGGGCTCAGGGCTCAGAAGTTTCCTGGTGGCACTGGGAGGGGGGTTTGTGGGGGGCAGTGAATGGTCCCTGTGCTATCCCAGATCCTTGAGGTATTCCTCTACATCTTCAAGGGTGAGTGCTTCATGATCTCTGTAAGTACAGTGTTTCACTTTGGATCTTTAAATGTAGAGTACTCCACTTATTCTCCAAATGTGGGGTACCTCATTCTCACTCTAAATGGAAGATACTCTCTTTTGTCTTTAAATATAAGGTAGTCCGTTTATCCTGTAAATATAGGATGGGTATTTTTCTTACTTTAATGTGGGGGTACCCCTTTGCTTTCTTAAAAACAGGATACTCTTTCATTTCAGTAGGTATGGGTTGCTTCTTTCCATTTATTATTAAATTACCAATAGCAAAGCACCAGCTCTGGATAGGAATATATTTTATTTTACCAATGGCTAACCTGATCTTTCTTTGGAGGTTATCTCCAAACTTCTTCACCTGGCCTGGACCCTACTGCTTGGGGTCAGTGCAGGTGACATTGCAAACTGTTATATGGGCGGTGACTGCCAAAACCACCAACAAAGCCACTGGCAGGAACAGGAGCAACAGGAGGAGCCTCATGGAGTCCTGAGAGGATGCTCTGGATCTGAGATCAGAGGGCAGGCTGAATTTGCATTTTTGTGAACATCTTTGTAGATAATTATTCTTCATTGGCATTCTTATGCTGCTGCTGCTGCTTGTTTCCTTTGTCTAGTTTTTAATTTGGATTGTTTGTCTCTACCTTCCCCATACGAATTTGTTATTGATGCTATTAGGTGCCACTGAATTGGCTCTGATTCAAAGAGACCGTATGTACAATAGAATGAGAGACCCTGAATCGTCTGGGGAAATCCCAGACACACTCCTGTCTTAATTTTGAATCATGCAGTGTTCCCTTGCTCTGCTTGAACAAAACCCTCCTGCTCTCAGTATAGGTTTCATATGAGCACAATCATGTGCTCTGAATTCCCACTATTCTCATTGTCAGCCACAATTTGCTGTGATCCACACAGTCAAATGTCTTTGCATAGTCAATAGAACACAAATATGCAACCTTGTGGTACCTCTACTTTCAGCAAAGCTCCATCTGACATCAACAATGATATCCTTCATGCCACAGCCTCTTCTAAATCCAACATGGACTTCTGGCAGTTCTCTATGTGCTATTCTAGCCATTTCTGAGTGATCCTCAGCAAGATTTTGCTTTAATGTGGTATTAATGATACCATTCGATAATTTCTACATTCTATTGGATCATCTTTTTGGGAATAACAACAAATACAGATCTCTTCTATTTAGTTGACCAGGTGGCTGTCTTTCAAATATTGTATGTTGTTGTTACTGAGTACCATTGAGTCGATAGCTAAACTTCTGGTGGGTTTTCAGAGGCAGTTAATTTCATGGAAGGAGACTGCTCATCTTTCTCCAGCAGAGAAGCTGGTAGAATTCAAAATGCATGTCTTAAGCATTACAGCATATCATATCACTAATACAAAAGCTGAAGAAAGGTTTGTTGCTGTTGTTATGTGCCATTGAGTCACCTGTGACTTATAGCAACCTATGTATAAGAACCCTAAACCCTGCTCTATCCTGTGCCAATCTTATTGTCTCTGAAACACCTACCCTTATAACCCCAGTCACTGAATTAATCTCATCGATGATTTCTCTCCTGTGCTGTTCTTCCACCTCCCAAGCACACAGAATAATTCCTAGATGGTTACCAGGGGTAGGAAAGAGGGTAAAGGAAGTAAAAATTAACAGATAACTTGGATAAGGGAAAGACAGTATACTATAAGGGGTTGATCAGACATTGTAATTAATTAACTAATTAATTAACTAACTCTATTATTGTTGTTATTATTATGTGCCATCAAGTCACTTTCAACTCATAGAATCCCTATGTACAACAGCTCTGAATCCTGCCCTATTCTGAGCCAGTCTCACTGATTCTGACACACCCACCACCACTGCCCTAGTTACTGTATTAATCCATCTCATCCGGGGTCTCCTCTCCTGTGCTGTCCCTCCACCCTTCTGAGCATGATGTCCTTCTCCAAGGATTGGTCCCTCTTGACCATGTGCCCAAAGTATGTGAGACAGAGCTTCAAATTCCTAGTGTCCAAGGAGAAACTTGGTTTCACCCCCTGGAAGACAAACCTATTTTTTTTCTTGGTGGTCCATGTATATTCAATACTCTGCTACAGCACCAAAATTCAAAGGCATCAGTTCTTCTTCTGTCAGCCTTAGTCATTGCCCAGTTCTCGGATGCATAACAAGTAATTGCAAAGACTATGGTCTAGACCTTAGTCTCTCTACTGGCACTGTCACTTCTCAGCACTCTTGAGAGTTCCCTGACAGGAGACTGACCAAATGCAACTAATCTTTTGATTTATTTACTGCTGGTGCCAATAGTGTTTGTTGATTGTGGATCTGAGCAAACTCTAACTGCTGACAATCTCAATCTTTTCTCTATCCATAATGGTGCTGCCAATTGGCCCAGTGGTGAGAATCTTTGTTTTCTTGATGTTGAGCTCCAATCTATATTGAAAGTTGCAGTTCTTGACCTTCTGCAACAAGTGCTTCAGGTCCTCCTCATTTTCAGCAAGCAAGGTTGTGTCATCTGCATAACGTAGGTTGTTGATGAATTTTCCTCCAATCCTGATGCCACATACCTCCTCATACAGCTGAGCCTCCTGAAGGATCTGTTCTGCATGCAGATTTTAATCTACCTTTTTAAAGGTATGGAGACAGGACACAACTCTGATGCACTCCCTGATTTTTAACCATGCAATGCTTTCTTGCTCTGTTGTAAGGACTGCTTCCTGCTCCAAGTATAGATTTTGCATAAGCACAATCAAGTGTTCTACTAGTTAATTATAATTAATGTTATAAAACAAAATGTGTTTGAATGAAAATATCAATATGATTTCTAAACTTTCACTCAAGTTACAAAAAAGGGAAAAAAATCAGGAAAAATGTGAAGGAATGACATCAAATTAGAAAGTTATTTTCTTCTACCTACCTGCTGCGATTCTTTATAATTTCCAAAGTTTACGTAGTAAGCAAATTTATGATGCAGGGAGACCATTTTGCTTTATTTTAAAGAGTTGTTTTATAAAAGTGTGTAATAAAATACTTAAATAAAAAGATTTAATAAAAGTGTTTGAAGGTAGTTAATCAATGTCAGCATAGAATTAAAAATCATTCCATATATTTTATATGCATTTTTACCAATGTACACCCGAGTACAAATATCCACAACTAAACAGATAGTAGAGATGTCTGCCCTGTCTTAACAATATTTTTCCCACCCCGATAAGAGGGCTAAAGCCTTTTCATGAGCTTGAGATCATGTGGACATGAGTCATGGGCAAAACGTCAAGGTCTATTGTATCTTTAATTTCTAAGAAATAGAATATAGGCTTGCCTGTACATGTGCATATTCTGATATCCCGGTTGTGGTTACTTTCCAAAGACAATCCACACATTCAGGATAAGTAGAAATGAGGTATTTGCTAGAATTAGATAGGGCTCCCCTTACAATCTCTGTTTCATCATTCATAGCACTGATATTAATAGTTGGGTAACAGCAGGTGCGAGAGGGTAAAATAACTCTAAATCACAGTCAGGTGGGGGAAGTTAGAAAATTTGTGCATAAAATGGAAACCTTTCTACTTCTGTAGCTATCTGAGCAAGCAAAGCTTATGTTTCCAAGTCCAGTGACAGATTTCTTTTAACGTAATTGAGTAATTAGAGTTTTCCACTGTCAGAAACTTTTATCCACTTCATTTCTTAGAGGATTAAAAGAAAATCTAGTGTTTTATGGTAGTTTCTCTTCCCAAGAACCCAAAGAGGGAACAACTGGGACATATGACCCCGGATATTATATGTTTCTGCTGTATCTGACAAAGCACCATATATATCATTTCCAAAAGTTTAAAGTCTACCTATCACCTTAGTTGTCCCAAAATGATTGCGTTTTAGAGCTGGAGGAAAAAAGCACCCCCAAACCCTTAGAAATTACTATATTCTTCCAATATCTAAGTGAAAAAAAAATTAGAGCATAATTTCATATTATATAGTGAAACTAAACATATGCATACAGTATGGCTCAACCATTCCACACCGTGACAGTTGCCAAGAAGGAGGAGAAATACAAAGGAGTTCAGTGCAGCAATTGTCTATAACAGCATAAAAATTAGAAACAACTCCATTAGCCTGAGATCAGAAGAACTGCATAGTGCCTGATTACCACCACATTTCACTCTGATCAGGATCACAAGAAGAGAGAGGGAAATATAGACCAAAATTAAAACAGTTGAAATAGGGGGTGAGGGAAATGGAAATAATTTTTCAAATTTGTATTTGAATTTTGTAAATAAACTAGTTGTTGTTGCTATGTGCCATCAAGTCGCTTGTGAATTATAGCGACACTATGTACAATATTCCTAAATCCTGCTCTGTCCTGTGCCAATCGCACCACCTCCGACACACCCACCCCGATTACCCCAGTCACTGAATCAACCCACCTCATAGAGGGTCTTCCTCTCTTGCACTGTCCCTCCACCCTCCCAAGCATAACGTCCCTCTCCAAGGACTAGAAAAATTTAAAAAAATAAAAATTGAAATAAAAATACCAGATTTGCAGGTCTGACAGAGACTGATGGAGGCCCCGAGCCTAAAATTCACAATCTTCAAATCTAGAACTGAACCCACACAATCTTCAAATTTAGAACTGAACCGAATCCTGGAGATCACCTTTCAGGCAAACAGTAGACAGGGCAGTCAAATTCCACGAGCTGCTGCTCAGGAGAAAGATGGACACTCACCTCCTATGTGGTTTACAGCCTCTGAAAATCCACTGTGGAGGGTCAGCTATGAGTTGGTTCTGCCTCAACAAAAAAAGAGAAAGTCAACAATTACACCTCTGAAGAATATGTGAAACTAGAAGCCATACAAGACCAGAAAGGTGGCATTTGCCCAAAATAAAAATTTAGAAGGCAGAAAGGAGCAGGAAAGATGGGGAATGGCTTTAGGGAACTCAGGGAGGAAGTGGGGAAAGGGAGGAACTGCAACTAATGTCATAAAACAAAATGTGGATACACTGCTGAATGGGAAATGGATTTGTAACTTTCACCCAAACCACAATAAAAGTTACCAATAAAAGAAATTAAAAAAAATATAGGACAATGATTAACAAAACAGAAAACAGTCATACAATGAAGTACAATGCATTAGTTTAAAGTCATGGATTAGATCTAAGTGGAAAGATGCAAAAAACCAGAATGAATAAGAGTCAAGTTTTAGGAACCTGGGGAAAAATACGATACATATTTTATGATCGTTCTAGTTATAAAAAACTAAAAAACTATAGGTACAAGCTTCCTTTTCCTTTTGTACTTCTTATTGTTATGTTATATAGTATGTTGCAGTGCATAATTTACTCAAGTTATTGTTAGATCTACAATACTGTTATTGTTGCCATTGAGTCGGAGAGCTCTAATGGCGTTGTGGTAAGAATCTCCACTGCAATCCCAAAGGCAAGTCTTTCAAATCCACCAGCTGCTCTGCGGGAGAAGGAGGGGCAATCTCCTCCCTTGTGATTACCTTGCCTCTGACAACCTGCTTGAGGGTCAGCTCTGGGTTGGTTCTGATAAGACATAACTCAACAACAGCAACAACAGTGTCAGAACAAGCAACCAACTACTGAATGAACTCAATAACAGCAATAACAGTGTCAGAACAAGCAACCAAGTACTGAATGTAACCAAGATATACATTAGAAGATGTTAAAAAACCAGACTTGTGAAAATAATAATAAAAAGCATTAACACGTTTTTAAACAGAGAGAGACAGAGGTTTTCAACTTACATGAGAACCTACTTATGAGTCATCAGAACAACAGTCCATCTTAAAACAGTGACTACCTGTATATGTTATATATTGAATCATTCCTCCTAAATTTGTGTTAGGGAGCATTAGTGGTCTAGTCCGTAGGGAGTTGCCTTGCTAACCTAAAAGCAGAGCCTCTTTGGTGGTTCATATCCACTAAGTGCTCCTAGGGAGAAAGATGGGTAATCTCCTCCTCTGTGATTTACAGCCTAGGAAACCCACTGGAGGGTCAACTATGAGTCAGTTCCAATTGCACAGCAATGAGAGAAAGAGAGAGAGAGATATAGAGATGTTGGAGTCCTAACTCTCATACTTGTAAGTATATCCCCTCTGGGAAGAGAGTTTTCTTAGTTATGCTAATGAAGTCATTTAATTATAGGCTGTGTCTTAAAACCAGTGACTTCTTATAAAAAGAACAGATTAAAAAAAAAAAAAGAACAGATTAGAAAACGATATAATCTTTCTTTTGGGCAGATGGAGTGTTTAGCAGCATCCCTGGCCCTGACAATCTCCTCCTTCAGTTGTGACAGTCAAGAAAGTGTCTTCAAGCATCATCAAATGCTCTCTGGGGAGCCACGTCACTCCTGAGAAGATCTATCAGGAAAAACAGACATTAATCAAATTCTAGAAAAATTATTTCAAAGACAAGTATTCAATGGCTAGTCAATTTCAATGGCTGCTACGTTGGAGATGTGTGGTATGCAATGAAAGAGTTTACTAAGAGCTTCATAACCTGATCATAAAGGAGTAGATGAGGAAAGTTTCCCTAAGACTGAGACAATAATGCCTCCCCTCTTCAGTCAAAAACAAGAAAGAACTTGCCTGCCACGGACTAAATGTTTAGTGAACAAGTCCATACTGATGGTCTAGAGAAAAAGAATCAGATAAAAGTCCAAAGGCATCTGGCTCCTCTAAGAGAGGTGAAGTAAGCTGGATTCTAATGAATAATTATCCATTTCAGACCATACTACCTAAAACTTGCACAGTTGGCACAGCTTGGGCAGACTGCCGTGAACTTGACACTAAACCAGTTAGTGGAAAACGGAGACCAGCTACAGGAACAGATCCTGCCTTTCTCAACAGAGCTCCAAAGGGGGAAATAGAGCAGAATGAGAATCAGGATTTACCACATTGCTCAGAGGCCCACTTGGGGCCTTTACAACACAAATAAATCCTAGTTAAGAGAAATGGAAAAGACCAGTTAGATCACCAAAGGACTCCATCCCCAGTGACTGTGGTAGCTGGGAGTCCCCAGCTGGAAGATGTGATCAGATCTTCAATTGTTCCCTTCCTTAATGAGGCCAAAAGGGACTCCTTGGAGCTATTGCACCTATTTTAATATTTTGAGAATTGTGTTGTAAATGTGTCTTTGCGTCTCATGTTAACTTCCCCATTTATTTTTTCTGCTAAAAGCAACTTGACCTAGGGTGTGAGAAAACAGCTTAGAGAGTTCCTGCCCTATCCACTTATTTTATAGATGAGGAAACTGAGGTTCAGATAGGAGGAAGTGTCTAGCTTAAGGTCACATAGCTATTTATGGCAGAGGCATTCTCCAACGTCTTGATCCTCTACTCCTACATTTGAAAATATCTGTAGTGACTATGAAGATATGGAAAAATTGGAACCTCTGTTAATTATAGAATTAGACAATGATGATAATTTCACTGAGGTACACACTTAAAATAGTTAAAACAAAAATTTTTATTATATGTATTTTAACCATAATGAGACATTTTAAAAATAGTTAAAAACGCCTAAGTTGACTTTGGAGATAGAATAAGTATATATTGAAACTAAATAAAGATTTTTTAAATTACTGTTAACATTGAGATTAATGTTACAGGCATTAAAACAAAATTTTCTAGAGTAATATATAAGCCAACCACTTTATGTATGTATGCTCAGTTTAAGATCTATTTGTTTAATTATGTACAAATAAATAATACATGTAGTATTATTTATTTATTCATGCACATATAAACACACACTCACACATATATGCATAAGTGATATAGCTAGCTACATACAATATGAAATATCAGAACAGAAATCACATTAATGAAATCTGAATAAAATATGAAGTTTGGGCAGCAATAATGCAGAAGCATTGGTTTCTTGATGTTGACAAGTGTAAGTATTTTTTTTTCAGTGTAAGTATTCTAAAGCAAAAAAGAGATAATTTTTAGAGAAGCAGTATACTCTTCTTAATACAATTAAAAAAATCTTTGAAGAAAAAAAATTTTAACATCAAGAAACAAACAAAAGAATTCATGTTCTTCCTTTCTACCTTATTCTGTCCCGAGTGTCAGCAAAAAGAAGGAAGCCCCTCAAAGAGACAGGTGGACACAGTGACATAAAATGAACACACTGACACACCAACAGATGACTCAAGCGTGGCAGAGATCATGCTGATGGTGCAGAATAGGACAAGCTTTGATCCTATTCTTCATAGGGTTGCTTTGAGTTATAGTCTAGTTGAAGGCACCCAACAACAACAAATCCTAATCACCTAACAGGTTGACATGTCTCTGTCCAGGTTTTATGTTTATCCAAACACACACTAAAATATTTAAATATTTCAGTCTTAGAAAAATGGCATTACCATCAAGTGAGGAAGTTGAGGCTCAGAGAGGTTAAGTAACTGGCTCACAGCCACAGAGATAGCAAAATTTCAAAGCGGGATTCAAAGTAACACCGAATAGGAAGGATGTGAGGGCAATCTGGCTGTGACATCTCCAATGATCCTCAGGGTTGATTCAGCTGATCTGGCTGGCTAGGTGGTGTCCCCTTCCTCTCTCACTGCTCTATGTGTGTCCCTCCCCAAGCTACATGCATGGTTGAAGAGGATGACCATCTCCTATAGAAGGAGGGCTATCCTTTGGTCAAGGGTATATGAGTAGGTGCACTCACCTGCCAGAACCTCCAAACAAGCTCTCAAAGTAACACCAAATAACTACAAACTCTATGTCATTACATAAAGGTACCAAGCTTAGGGGACAAATGGTATCCAAGTCCAGGGATTTCCTCAAGTCTGGGGCATCAGCTTGCAGAATGGTGACCCTCCTGCACTTGGCATGAAGGTACCAGGCTGGGCATCAACTTTCCTCTTTCTATCTCAACTATGCCTAGTGGATGTTGATGCTGGCCATGGCCACAAATGTCCTACAAATAATGGCCTTTCTTCTGAGTGTGTTTCATGTTACCAGCAGTAGAGGATGTACAGAGGTATTGATTCTGTAAATATCAGAAAACACAAGGGCATGAAATTTCTTACCATGTTATTGCAAGTTCATATTTTACCAATAACAGGCATACTTTCTGAGTCCTCAGATATTAGGCAATGACAAAGGATTCCAGTGACAAAATGTGTCTGGCTCTCTTCCCCAAAGCAACGTGCTCCACTTGCCAGGAGTGGAATTTTCACACATTTAAGGTCAAAGAGAAATGTCTGGGAGGGATTGCAGTGAATCATAAAGCAGTTACCACGTGCAGAGGCTCTGAATAGCAGGAAATCAGAATAACAATATGCTGAGTTTTCCAACCCTGGCCTGTGGGCAGTTCAGGATACTTTTTTTGTTGTTTGTTTTTCAAAGTTTGTGTAGCCCTTCCAACAGAAAATTGACCTTGGTTACTTTGGCAGACTTACATTTTGAATAATCCACTCATGAAATAACTGTAGCCCCTTACCAGGAGAAAACTGTACCATCTGTTCAGCTTGCTCTTCTCTCTGCCACGCCCTGCATTGAGGGTTTCTACTTTTTCCTCTCTTAGTCCTCATCTCACTCCAAAGAATGAATTGTTACTTAACCCATTTCACAGATGAGGTAAATAAGGCTGGATGAGGAAGGGGATGACTCACCCAGATGTCACAGAAATTAATGGGGGGGGGGAAGAAAATCACTTAAAGAGCAGATGTTATCCCACTGGGACTTATTTTCTGGGAGGAGACCAGTAAATAACTCGGTAAATACATCTACTAATTGCGTACTATCTGTAGGAGCATTTCTGGTAACATAGTGCATTATATATTGCTCTGTAACTAAAAAGGCAGCAGTTCAAATCCACCAGCTGCTCCATGGGACAAAGATGGGTAGTCTCCTCTCATAAAGGCTTGGGAATCTGCTAGCAGGTCTTTATGAGGCAGACTGATTCAGTGACAGTAGATTTGGATTTACTATGTGTAGACATGGACTGCTAGGGAAACAAACAGATTTGTCCTGGAAAGGGTTAAACTGGGTGGCTCCTTGGAGGCAAGGATTCTGGGGCTCCGTCTAACATACTTTGGACATGTTGTGAGGAGAGACAGGTCCTTGGAGAAGGACATCATACTTGGGAGGGTGGAGGGACAGCGCAGGAGAGGAAGGCCCTTGATGGGATTGATTCAGTGAGGTGGACTGATTCAGTGACTGGGATAATTGGGATGGGAGTGTCAGAGACAGTGCGATTGACACAGGACAGAGAGGAGTTTAGTACTGTTGTACATAGGGTCGCTATGAGTCGCAAGCGACTCAACGGCACATAACAACAACAACATGTGTAGACACTGTGCTAAGCTCTGGAGGTACAGTGGTGAGAAAGAAAGGTTTCTATCCTGGAAACTATTCTTTATAAAAAATACAGGTGAGCCTCTTTTTATTGTGCTTCACCGCATTATGCTTTGCAGAGATTGCTCCCTTTACTAATGAACTGAAGGGTTTTGGCATCGAGCAAGTCTAGCATGTCACTTTTCTAACAATATGTTTTTAATAGATGTCTCTGGGTCACATTCTGATAAACCTCATATTTCAAAATTTTCATAATGTGGTTACACACTTTCAGGTTATAGTATAGTATAGACATAACCTTTACATAAACTGTTGTTACGTACCGTTAAGTTGGAACTGGCCCATAGCTGGCCTTCCAGTGGGTTTTCAGAGGCAGTATATCTCATGGGAACTTACTGCCCATCTTTCTCCCACTGGAGCAGCTGGTGGGTTCCAACTGCATACCTTTGCACTGGCAGTGCTATTCCTTACCATTAAGCCACCAGGAAACAAACAAATTGAAAAAACCCACTTTCCTAATTGCTGTACTACTTTAATCACTTTATTACTGTAGGCTTCAAGTGAAATATCTTTAAGGCATCCCTGTCATTGTTCTATTTGTGGATAGCATCAAATGACTAGTTTAGGAAAAGACTCTTCCATCTGATAATACTTAGAGCAATGATCTTTAACCATAGCTGATAATGTTTCCCTGGGGGAACATCTGGCAATGTCTGCAGACAGTTTTGGTTGTCATGTTAAAGGGGTGCTGTTGGTACTAGCGGGTAGACACCAAGTAGATTCCTAAACATTTTGAGAATATACAGGACAGTCTTCCAGTGCGGGTAGACACCAAGTAGATTCCTAAACATTTTGAGAATATACAGGACAGTCTTCCACATTGAAGAAGTTTCTCTCTCTCTCACTGCTGTGAGTCAGAACCAACTAAGAACTTGTCCTCCATTGGGTTTTTGAGGCTGTAAATCACACAAGAGTGGAGTGTCCATTCTTCTCCCTCAGAATGAGGAACTATCTGACCCAAATGTCAATAGCGCTGAGATTGAGAAACTCTTAAAAACGCTCTTGATTCTTTCTTGGAAGTTACAGAGGAGAAATCTGGAAGGGAAAGGCTGTCCCACAAGAGTAAGATGGTAACTCTTTAGGGAAGTGTGTGGAGGAGGAAGAGAATTTACCTAGGTGATTAAAAATACGGGTACATTCAAATAACAGTGTTGATAAAGAATACTGGGTATATCATGGACTTTGAGAGGAATAAAAATCCGTCTTGGAAGAAAGACAGAATACTCCTTAGAAGCAAGGATAGAAAGATTTGTCTTGCTTATTTGGTCATATTATCAGAAGGAGTCTAATCCCAGGAGATGGACATTATGCTTGATAAAGATAAATTACAAAAAAAAAAAGAGGAAGATGCTTTGAAACAGTGACTACAATAATGGGCTCAAACACAGAAATGACTGTGATGATACAGGGCTGGGAAGGCCAGTATTTTGTTCTGTTCTAGAGAAGGTCACTCACTTTGAGTTGGACCCAACTCCATGACAACTAACAACAATGGACAGAGAGAGCCTAGATGTTGAGAATCCTGCCCTAAAAGTTTATTTGTAAAATGCTTCTTTGGCATGTCTGGTATGCTCTGCCTGTCTCCAGGCCAAAGGAGACTGTTGTTATTGTTGTTGATGACCATCCAGTCCATAGCAATCCTATGAACAAAGTACCTGAAACCTCTCTATTAACTATTGTCATTTCTCAAAGTTCATAGAGTTTCCAGTGGCATGTTGCTTAAGAAGTGGATGCCAGGAGACTAGATGATGGAAACAAAGCTCTGGGTTGCCTTTCAACTACCTCAGCAGAAATCACTTTGGTCTTCTGAACCTTAGTTTATACTTTTAAAAAATTTTTTTATTTTAATTGCATGGTTCAAAATTGGGAAGGGTGTACACCAGGGATGTCTCCTATCTCCATACCTTTTCAACCTGTATGCAGAGCAGATTATCCGAGAGGCTGGGCTCTACGAGGAGAAGTGTGGTGTCAGGATCGGTGGAAGGTCTATTAACAATCTCCGTTATGCAGATGACACAACCCTGCTTGCTGAAACTGAGGAGGATCTCAAGCACTTGCTGCAAAACATCAAGGAAGGCAGCCTTCAGTATGGACTGAGGCTCATGTCAAGAAGACAAAGATTCTCACCACTGGACCAATTGGTAGCATCAAGATGGATGGCGAAGAGATTGAGATTGTTCAGAGCTTCGGTTTGCTAGGCTCCACGGTCAACACTCTTGGCACCAGCAGCCAGGAAATAAAAAAACATATTGCGATGGGAAAGTCTGCTGTTAGGGACCTCTCTAAAGTACTCAGGAGCAACGGTGTCTCTCTGGAGACTAAGGTGCGCCTGATACAGGCCATGGTCTTTGCAATCACTTGTTATGCATCAGAGTTGGACAATGACTAGGGAGGATAGAAGGAGAATTGATGCCTTTGAGCTGTAGTGCTGGAGAAGAGTATTGAACGTACCATGGACTGCAAAGAAAACAAACAGATTCATCCTGGAGAGGGTTAAACCAGACTACTCCTTGGAGACAAGGATTCTGACAAGGGGCTTCGTCTGACATACTTTGGACATGTTGTAAGGAGAGACAGGTCCTTGGAGAGGGACATCATGCTTGGGAAGGGGGAGGGACAGCGCAGGAGGGGAAGACCCTCTATGAGGTGGATTGATTCAGTGACTGGGGTAATCGGGATGGGTGTGTCAGAGGCAATGTGGTTGGCACAGGATAGAGCAGGGTTTAGGGCTGTTGTACATAGGGTCGCTATGAGTCGCAAATGACTCGAGGGCACATAACAACAACAATTGAGATGTTAACGAAAGTTTATAGAGAATTGGATTTCCATTAATTGTTGCACATTTTCCTCCCTACCCGCCCCACCTAGTTTACACTTTTGAAAAAATGGGGAGAGAACCTCTTCAAAGGTAAGATGAAGATGTGCCAGCTCTCAACATAATGATAAAAACGGCAATGTTTTACACGCTCTCAAATGTGATGTTATCTTAATAATTGTTGTGTACATGTTTATGATTATCACTGACTTAGTGAAAAGAGTGGTTATAAAACAGTAGATTTTGTATGCATGCAATGTTTATGTAATATGTACATGTGCTGATTAGACAGTCTAGAGAAGATTTTATCAATTTAATGTTGTTGTTAGGTTCTCTTGAATCCTCTATGACTACATAGTTACCCCATGAACAAAAGGGAACTTTGCCCTTCAGTTCTCATCTGTAGTTTGTATAATATTTCTACTAGACAGTGCTTATGCAGACAACAAGTTGAGAGAGAGAAGAGACCTGAAGTTTAAAGACTAGCAGTCTTAATATGGCTTATACTTCAATATGAAGAAAACAAAACTCCTTACAACGAACCATTAGGATAGATAGAGAAAAGGTTGAAATTGTCAAGGATTTCCTCTACCTTTGATCCAAAATCAACACTCAAGGAAGCAGCAGCCAAGAAATCAAACTGTATTGCAAGAGCCAACTCTTGTGCTAAGGATCTCTTTAAAGCACAAAGCGCCAAGGGTGTCACTTAGGATAAGCCCAGGCAAGCCATGGGATTGTCAGTTGCTTCATATGCACTTGAAAGCTGGACTATGAATAAGAAATACCTGAGAATTGATGTCTCTGAATGTCAGTGTTTGGTGAAAAATATTGAATATACCCAGGACTGCCAAAATTGATAATAATACTGTTTTAGATGAGCTGCAGCCAGAATGCTCCTTAGAAACGAGGATGATGTGACTTCATTTCACATACTTCGGGAGGGTTATCAAGAGGGACCACTTCCTGAAGAAAGACAACATGTTTTGGGAAGGAGAAGATGAAACAAAAAGTCCTTAATGTGAAATAAACCCTGTTTGCACCTTGAAAAAAAAAAAAAGTCCTTCAGTGAGATGGACTGACAGGGCATTTGAAATGTAGCCAGCAACAATCTGCTTATGCTCAGCAGAGATTGTAGGAACGGGGCAGGATTTGGCACTGCAGGGTCACTATGAAATGGAGCCCACTCAACAGGACCTAACAGCAACAGCAAAACTGATCATATAATGAAGAAGGACAGAGGGGGAGAAAATAGAATAGAGAAATACGAGATTCATCACTGTGACTGGGTCTAAATAATAATAAAATTTCAGGGATTTTTTTTTTATCTTTACACTTTTCTGTGTTTTCCAGATACTATATGGGGTGCTGATATCCCTGAGATGAGCTGGAAAAGGGAGATAGGAGTCTAGAATTGTTCTTGTATTCCAGCGCAAAACTAATTCAGTCTTAAAATGAAACTATCATTTGGGAATTGTTTATTTTGTGAACTTTTTTTTTAAAAAAGAAGAAAATGTAGTCATGTTCTAGCTAGCTGAATTTTCTATGGGTCATGGGTATGGATGTGTGTCAGATTCTGCTCTCTGTGCTCTGTGATGGAAGGGGAATCCTCCTGGCTTCTCCTGCTCATGCTCTCCTCTCCTCCCCCAGGGAAAAGGGAACAGAGGGTCTGGGGAGTGTTAGAAGCAGCTCAGTGGACGCTCAAAAAATCCCTGGGCAAGGAAGTGAGTCACGTAGTGAGTCAGCCCCACCACCCAGCTTTTATTCTTGGTATTACTCCAAGTTGCTGCTCTTCTGTCTGTCACCTTTTCCCCTAGAACCACATGTGTGACCTTGATCTCCCAGAGAAGGGGTCCTAGGTGCTGAGCACTTAGAGTGGACTGTTTATGGCTGTGAGCAAGGTACCTACATTATCACATTTTACCCTCACATCAACTCACTTGACAGAGGTATTACCAGCATTCTCACTTTACAAATAAGGAAAAAACGGCAAAAATAGGTTGAATACTTGGTCAGGCCTCCCAAAGATGAGCTCAAGGTGAGAGTCAAACTCAGGACTGACTACAAAGTCTGTGCCTCCAAAGCATGGCAGGACTCCACTGCTCTGTCTGTTTTAGCAACTTCATCTGGATCTATCACAGACAAGACAGGGAAGTAATCAACATGTTCTCACTTTCCATGACCCTATATTTTAGCTGGACTCTGTGAAGAAGAATGTGGTACCAGGATCAAAGGCTCATCAAACAACCCATTTATGAAGATGACACAACCTCCTCAAATGAGGAAGACTTGAAAACTTTGTGGCAGAAGATCAAAGACTACAGGCTTCAATATGAATCTCATCTCATCATCAAGAAGACAAAAATCCTCACCACTGAACCAATAAGCAATGGCATGATAGATATGGAAAAAAACCTGAATTGTCAATGATCTATAACCATCTTACTTGGATCTGTATTCAACAACCTTAGTACCAGCAACCTGGAAATTAGGAAATGTATTGCATTGGCCAAGTTCACTATCAGGTACCTCTCCAAAGTACTGAGGAGCAATGATATTAGTTTGAAGATTAAGATGTGCCTGATTCAGACTATGGTCTTTTCAATCACTTGCTACCTATCTGAAAGTGAGACAAAAAATACAGATGATAGAAAAAGAATTTGAGTTGTGGGCTGGAGAAGGGAATTGAGTATTGGATTGCCAAAATAACACACAGATATGTCTTGGAAAATGTGCAGTTGGAATGCTCCTTGAAAGTGAAGATGGTAAACTTTGTCTCACATACCTCGAGCATGTGGCCACAAGAGACTATTCCTTGGGAATGCCTTAGGACATCATGTTTGGAAATGTGGGCTCAAGTGTGCCAGAGAAGAAGAGGATAGGACAGGATTCAGAGGATAGGCCAGGATTCAGATCTATTGTTCAGAAGGTTGCTGGGAGTTGTACTTGATGACACTTAACAACAGCAACAACATATTTTGGGTGCCCGGTGCTTCCTGCCAGCAGTAAAAAGAAATTGATTTAATAAGGCGTCATTTATGTACAGCAAAATATATTCCACTGCAGTGGACAGTCTGTAACTTTGGCAAATGCCTATAGTCCTAGGAAGCTCCCACAATCAAGATACAGGAAAGGTCCATCAATGCATAAAATTCTCTCATAACCCTCTGTAGGCATCCTCCTCATCTTTACCTGTAACCACTGGCAGTCTGCTCTCTGTCCCTGTCATTTACTTCTTCCTGAGTGTCACACTATCTGTAGGCTTTTTTATCCGGCTTCTTTCATTCAGCATGGGGCAACTGAAACCCCAGTTGTCTCGAGTATCAGAGGGTTTTTCTCTAGCATTGAGCAGAGTTCCACTGTATTGGACGCACCACAGCTTGCTGATCCATGCACTAGTGGAAGGATATTTGGACTGTTTGCACTTTGGGGCAGTTATAAAAAGAACAATAACATTCCTTGCAAGTTTCTGTGGGAAGGTACCTTTTCTATTTTCTTGGGTAAACAAATAGGAATGGCATTGCTGGGTCATATGGAAAGTGTTTATCACCTAATCTTTAATTCCTGGAATGATCTCCAAAAGGGAAGACAACCTTCAACCAGGTGGACTGACATAGTGACCACAGCAATGGGCTCAAGCATGTCAGAGATTGTGAGGATAGTGCATGGTTCAGATCTGTTGTTCAGAGGGTCGCTATGAGTCCTACAACAGCATCTAACAACAACAATAAAATGATTCCATGATTTAGTCTTAATAGCCTCCTCTCCAGAAGGGAAACTGAGAGCCAGGGAGGTTCAGTAGAGGCCTTTCCACATCACGCAGATGATTAATGGCTGAGATGGGATCTGAACTCAGACCTGACAGGGAAAACCCTCTGCTGATAACCATGATTTGATGAATCTGCCACTAATTTAAAAAGGGTTAAAAAGCACTGAAGGCAAAAATAGGTCATAAGTAGGTCTAACCTTTGGGCTAGAGGTCTAAAATAAAACACAAACCTCACTTTCTTTCTAATTTTGGCTCCCATACAAGAATTCAGACTTTTGGTTGGGAGGAAATCCTAGCAGCGGTCCCCTCTTGCCAGGCAGTATGCTCTGCTGCCTCGAGAATACCAGCTTTCCCAAAGGGAATGATTCCTAATGTTTATGAGTGGGTATGGAATGTGCTCTTTAAAGTTTATAGTTCACTTAACATGCATCATCTCATCAGAAAACGATCTCAGGAGGGGGTGGAACTGTCTCTCCCTGTAACCCACCCACAGGGCCAATGACAGACACTGGTGAGCTAGCTGCCTGCAGAGCCAGCCTATTTGTGACCCTTATTATTTCACTCCACTCAGAGCCCCAAGCCCCTCCCTTTGTACAATGACAACCTGGCAATTCCAAACACTCTCCTGGCATGGGTGGATTGGCAAGGAGGTGGCCTGGAAAGGACACAGGCTAGGGATGCTAGTCTTTCCGTGGGGAATCTATTGGTCATTGGAAGGGCTGTGTGAGAGCTCAGCAGTGTATCTAACATCAAAGAAGCAATCAGTAAACACCTCCCTCTGCCTAACAAAAGAAACGGGTGAGGAGCCAGAAAACAAGACACAGAAACTAGAATCAATCACTAGTGTGCTGTGTGCTTTGAGTACATCATCTCCCATCTCTGGGACTTCACTTTCTACCTTCATAACAATGGACCAGCTCCAAGTTCATGATAGTGAACAAAATTTTAAATACATTTCTTTGAGGTTAAAGAGGAGAAATTAAGGGGAAAACATATCTAAGGCAATCACTTAATTGCCCAGTGGGCTCTGTTCTTCCCAAACATGATTTGATGAGAGTTGACAGTCATGGAAAAGCTACTGGAAACAGAGAGGCTTGAATCTTATTTATAAGTTAAGTCCATTGGCAGTACTGAGTAAACGGTTCTTTGGGTGGTGGAATAAATATATTCTCTGCATCACATTCATTGCCAAAGCATATGAGCTTCTCTTTGTGACTCTCCCAATGGATTTGAGCATACCAGAGATCATGAGGATGTGCAGAATAGGGCAAGGTTAAGATCTGTTGGTCATGGGGCCATGACGATGACTTGTGGTCAAGTCAACAGCACCTAACAACAACAACAATGACCCTCGCTACCACAGTTGTCTCTCTTGTGGAGAAAAGAGTAATGTCAGCTTTATAGGACTGCAAAGGGGACCTGAGGTTTGCGTACCATGCTCCCTACAATGTTCCCAGGTGAAATGAGACGACATATGTAAGCCAGGTGTCTTAGACGAATTTTATTTGGCCAACGCTTCTCAGTTTGTAGTGAAAGGGCTCCATGCCTAGAAATCTCTTAGTCTTGGGCAAACTGGGTTAGTTGACCATTGACTTGGTTACCTAGTGTGACTATAAAATAAATACCACCGTGAATGACGTTAACAAACAGAAATTTATTTTTTCAAAGTCTGTGTTGCTGTTATTGTTAGGTACCATCAAATCGACTATGATTCACAATTCCAATAAACAACAGATTGAAACTTTGCCCTATCCTGACCCATCTGTATGATTTCTGCCATGCATCAGGCCACTGTTACCGTGACTGTAAATCTATCTTGCTCATTGAAGGTCATCCCCTCCACATTTCTCAGTAAGATGTCTCTTTCTAAGGACTGACCCCTTCTGACAATGTGCCGAAAGTATGTGAGACCAAGTTTTACCATCCTTCCCTACAAGGAACCCCTGATTACTCCTCCTCCAAGACAAATTTGTTATTTTGGCAATCCATATTCAACACTCTGCACTAACACCATAATTCAAAGGCACTGATCATTCTTTGGTCTTAAAAAGGTCCTTAACAGTGTAACAATGAATGAACAGAAATCCAAAGTCTCTGTAAATATTCACTGAAATTAATAATAAAAAAAGAAAAACAAAACAAAACAAAAAAAAACCCAGGTCTTTAGATTTCTTGATGGCTGCTGAGTATTGATCCAATTAAATGAAGACAAATTCAAACTTTTCTCCATGTATCATGCATGAGGTAGCCTGTTGATCAAAGTAGCAAGATTTGCTTGATGTTGAGATGCAATCCATATTGACTGTAGTCCTTGATCTTCTGCAGTAAGTGCTGCTTCAAGTATGTCATCTGCATAATACAAGTTGTTGATGAGTCTTCTTCCACTCTTGTTGCCAGTCTTCTTAAATTCTGCTGTTGTTATAAAGTCTAAGTCTCATAGCGACCCTATGAACAAAAGACCTGAACAACCTGTTTAACTTTCATCGTTTCTCTAAGTTCATAGTTTCCAGAGGCAAGTTATTTCGGAAGTGGATGCCACTCCTGCTTCCAAGCCTGTTTTGATCTGGGAGTTCCACCAAACATTGTCCACCATGGGTAACCTTTATCACAATTGACACATCAGTATCACAGCGATTAGCATCACAGCAACCACAAGTTACCTCTGTACAGCCAATTCGTAAAGTCTAGCTTCTCAAATTATTTGCTCAGCATATAGATTGAACAGGTTTGTGGAAAGGATATCTCCCTGATGTACACCTTTTCTAATTTTAAACCATGCAGTGTCCCCTTGTTGTTTGGACAACTACATATTGGTCTATGTATAGGTTTCTCATAAACACAATTAAGTATTCTAGGATTCCCATTCTTCTGAATGTTAGCCATAATTTGTTGTGATACACATAGTCAAATGCCTTTGTATACAATAAAACACAAGCATCTTTTTTTTTAATAGACATCTTGGCTTATTTTATTAGGTATTTGTGAAAAATCAATTCGGACGTGGAGTGACAAATCCCACCAAGCTGCCGCTTCCCGGCCGTAAGCATCTTTTTAGTATTTTCTGTTTTCTGCCAAGAGCCAGCCATCTGATATTAGCAATGATATTCCGTGTTCACAGGTTTTCCTAAAATCAACTTGAATTTCTGGAAATTTCCTGTCTGCACACTTCCAGCCATTTTTAAATAATCTTCAGCAAGATTATACTTGCATGTGATTTTAGTGATATGTTTCAATAATATCCACACTGTTGGATCACTTTCTTTTGGAACAGGAACCAGTCAGTTGGCCAGATAAGCATGTTCAGGGATGTATCTTAAATATCAACTGATATTCTATCAACTCCTGGGTGTTTGTTTTGGGTGGTTTGTTTGTTTGTATTGCTTCAGTACAGCTTCAGCTTCTTCCTTTGTTATCATTGATACTGAACTCTGTCAGGATACAGTATATGATCAAAAACGCTTCTTCCTTTGTTATCACTGGTTTTTGATCATATACTGTATCCTGACAGAGTTCAGTATCAATCAGTTCTCAAAGTAAAGGAGACTAGAAGTCCAAGTTCAGGGCACTATAGCCCCAGGGAAAGACTTTCTCTGTATGTGTTGGCTCAGGAGTGAGACCTTTGTCTTTTCATAGCTTCTACTCCTAGATATTCTTCCTGTGCCTTGGTAACTCTCTTACCCTATCTCTGTTTTGCTTGCTTGTTTAATCTTTTATATCTCAAGAGAGATTGACTACAGACACACCCTACTAATCCCATTTCATCAACATAACAAAAACAGTTCATTCAAAAAGGATCACAATCACAGAACTTAGCATTTACAATGCATATATTTTAGAGGACACAATTCAATTCACAATAGTTTTTGGGTTTTTTTGTCTTGTTACACACCATCAAGTTGGCTATGATTCAAAGCATCCCTGTGGAACCACAGAATTACACACTGCCTGATTCTCACAATCTCTGCTGTGCTTAAACCCAGCCTCTGTACCAATTCATCTCATTGAAGGGTTCTCCAAGCTTTAACTTTACTGGACTCCTGGTGGCCCAGCGGCTAAGGAGCTGTTCTGCAATTCCAAAGGGACAAGGTTCAAATCTACCTGCTGCTATGAAGGAGAAAAACAAGCAATCTGTGTGATTTACTGCCTATGAAAACCCACTGGAGGTTCAGCTATGAGTGAAATACAAAATTTAAATTTCACATTAGATATCTTTTTAAATACTAGTTTATTTACAGTTTAAATACATTGTTTTTCACACCAGTTCCTTCCCATTTCCCTCACCCCCCCCATCAAATTATGTGACCCCATGATTAATTACCCCTCCCGACAGATGCTTATCGCTGCACATTAAACATTTTATCCCTTAAATACAGAGAACCTGCCAACTCTGTCATAGGGAAACAACAGACTGGGACCAAATGGTAGCAGCTTCTCCTAAATGGATCAAGCACTTGCTGTTTTGCCATAACACTCACCACTCCCTATTTCATCCACTTTAGCAGTACTATTACTTTACTTGCCCTTGCAGCACTAGAGTTTGTAAGCTTTGAGGTAAACACACTCTAATCTCTGAGGAGTTAAAAATATAAGAGAGAAAATGAATGGGGATTGGAATAAGGTGGGAATAGATAAAGGCATGAAGGGTTGGCTCACAAATCTTCCTGTGTGTTCTCATTAACGTGAGGAAGGAAAACGGGATGGTCCCTACTAGATAGTCCTCTACTTACCAGTGCAATCTGAGCAAGACAGACTTGGGAAGGATACCGCAACTACAATAAGTTGTTTCCTACATGTAAAATATGGTACAATCACTAGGGAAAAGACTTTAGCCGTTCCTCAAAGAGTTAAACAAAGGATAACAATACCACTCAGCAGTTCCCGTCGTAAACATACCCAGAAGTGAAGGCAGGAGTACCAACAGAAACCTGTATACTAATGTCCATTACAGTACTTTTCACTTTCCAAAAAAAGTAGAAACCACTCAGGTGCCCACAAAGAGATGAATGCATAAACAGAAGGTGGAACATACACACAATGGAATACTACACAGCCATCAAGAGAAACAGAGTCCTGAGTCCTGATGCATGCTGCAGCAAAGATGAACACTGAAAACATCGTGCTGAGTGAAATAAATCAGCCACAAGAGGACAAATATTGTATGGTCTTAGTTAAACAAAATAAATATAGAAAACAAAAGATTGGGGAGCTCTGGTGGCCTAGTGGTAAGGAGCTGCAACTACAATCCCAGAGGCGCATGGTTCGAATCCACCAGATGCTCTGCTGGGGAAGAAGGGACAATCTCCTCCTGTACCAGTCAGATCTGATTTGACGGTACATGCACACAAAAATAATAAAATAAAAAAAGAAAACAAAAGATTATTAGTTGTTACAAAAAAAGACATCATGCTGGGAAAGCTAAAGGGTCAGAGAGAGAGGAAGACCCTCAACAAGATGGGTTGACACAGTGACTGCAACAATGCGGTCAAGCATATCAGAGATGATGAGGATGGTGCAGGATAGAGCAAGGTTCAGATCTGTTGTTCACAGGGAACTGATGAGTAGTACTCGAGTCAATAGCATCTACCAACAATAGAGGTAAGAAGAAAGGGAGAAGGGAGAGATTTGGCTTAGAGGGTCACTGAGTTATGTTACTGGTTGTGGAATGACTTGGAAAAGAATAAAGAGAACGGTTGCACAACTTAATCAACAATACTGAATTGTACTTTTAGAAATCATTGAGATGCTTCATGTCCCATAAATATTTCCACTACAACACACCCCAATCCAGTTAACAGTTTTGCAAACTGTGAGAATTAAAATATTGTGGTAATTAAAATATTGATTGAAAAAAAAATTCTCATTTTTTTAAGTAAAAACATGCAAACTCCAACTTCCCTTCCCTGAATTGACTCTCAAGCACAAATCCTAGTTGTAAATTACAGGAATGTAACCAGAGCTAGTTTGATAAGAGTGAGAGAGATTGGGATCAATGTAATAGCTTCTATTGAAGCCAAACTACAGATCAGGTGGTCGGCTGAAACTGAAACAGTATGTTCTATGTGTAACATAACTGGTAAGCAATATTATCCCAATAAATTAAAACTTTATGACTCAGTGCCCAGACAGGCAAGTCAAAGAACTGACACTCACAGAAGAAAGAAAAGTAAGAGTTGTTATGTTTATTTTGTCAACTGGATTTGGAGATTTGGTAGTCTGCCTAGGCCCAGCCAGGATTCTCCTTCCAGCTCTTCTTTGCAAAACATCTTCATTCTCTTAGGCCAGCTTCTCCACATGGCATATAACAACAACAGGGCCCTCAAATTGGAAAGACTATGATTTTCTAACTCTTCTCTTCAGATCAATCTTTTGGTAGCTGGGTAAGTATGATATAAAACATCAGTTGAGTGCTTACTATGTGTCAGGCACTGTTTTAAGTTCTTTACCATCTACAATGACACTAATGCAGACTAAAGTAACCCTGTTTTGCAGACAAGCACAAGACAGACACACAAAGTAGTTCCGCCCAAGAGGCAGCTCTGGGCTGTGAACCAGGCGCTCTGGCCAGAGATCACAGAACCCCTCATATCACCTATCTGGGGAGAGCTCTATACTAGACGATTAAAGATTTGTCATAAATGCTTGTGCATTGCCAATGCTAAAGGTGTGGCTCTGCATCTGGGAGTGTGGGTGGGGGACTGGGTGAGATGTCCCCCAGATTCCTGACATGCTTGCTGCCTGTGCTGGAGAAGCCGGCTTTGATCTGTCCCTGGAGCCACTGGGCACCGCGCTATCTCTTTATCTAGCCTTCCGCCAGGCACCTTGGCTCAACCTCTCATTTTGCCTCCCTTTTCGCTTCTCACCAAGTCTCAGCTAATGACCTGACAACTGCACCAGGAACCAGAAAAATCTTATTTTTATTTTGTTTTGTTTAGAGTTCCTGGTCCTGGCTCTGTCCCTAGCAGAATACAAATAGGAATATGCTCTTTGATCGTCTGGTCTTAAGAGAATTCAAGTCAACTGAACATATGTGTACACACCAACTCAAATGACAAGTTCCAGGCTGAGATCTGTCTCTAAGGTGAATCTGTACCTAAGGTGGGGTGGTCTGAATCTAACAGCAGCCAAATGAATGTTTATCTTATTGTTGTTAGGTACCATGGAGGTAGCTCCACCTCACAGTACTTCTATGTGCAACAGGAGAAAATCTAAGTTATATACCTTTCTATGCTCAAAAAAGAGCATTAGAGAAACATTCCAGTTACAAGAAAACATCTTGTACCTAACAGTACAGTTGCTGCTGTTGTCAACAATGCAGTATGTGATAGTTAAAGCGATGGCTGCCTAAGATTCCCCAGTTTGTTTTTATTTTTAAATTTTTTTCTTATTTTATTATTTGTGTGTGTGCGTGTACCGTCAAATCAGATCTGACTGGTACAGGAGGAGATTATCCCTCCTTTCCCGGCAGAGCATCTGGTGGATTCGAACCATGCTCCTCTGGGATTGCAGTGCAGCTTCTTGCCACTAGGCCACCAGAGCTCCCCAAGATTCCCCAGTTTGGCAGTTACAACGTAGTCCTTCTCATGATTGTATCTGATGTAACAGAATCATTTCCTTGATGATAACTTACATAAAATGATCATTTCCATGATGATGAGATCTCCTATGAGAAGCCAATCACTTGAAAGAAAGGGCCACGAGGGGAGTAACCTGATATGTATGTATATATCTCCACTTGGCAAAGCTCTTGGTTTTTTCTTAGTCTAGATCTTGCATCTGGCTCACACCCCAGTCCCCGGGACTTGAACTGGTGGTCTGCTTTATCTACTGACTTTGGTTCCACAGTCTCCACTAATGACCGAAAAAAGAAAAGTCTCTTTTTCTATCTATATGTCCTTTTTTTTTCTTTTCTAAAGAACCACCCTAAAAAACTAATAATGGGATTATTTTTTAAAAATTCTTTCTTTATTCTATTACTTACATTTATGTTTTTATGTACTGCACAGAGTAACATGCATTTTTCATGACAAACGTTTGCAAAAGCAGGCTGTCATATCTTTCCATCAGGGACTGGCTGGTCGGTTTGAACAGCCGACCTTTTGGTTCAGAGCTAAGCGCTTAACCACTAGTCTACCAAGGATCTTTAATGGGTCATCCAAGTTCAACTGCTCTAAAATACTACTTTGCAGACAGTTAGTATGTTTTTCTCCCCTAGGGCTAAATCAGTCCCAAGTCAAATATCATCATGAAGCTTTCTCTCTTACACTCTACCAAAGTGAACTGCTCTGTTCTCTGAAGTTAATCTGTAAAAACTACTGCTGCTGCTCCTGGTTGTTGTTAGATGCCACTGAGTCAACTATGACTCATAGTCACTCTACGAATATCAGATCAGAACCTTGCCCTATTATGCACCATTGTCACAATCTCTGCCATGCTTAAGTCCACTGTTACAGTGACTTGTCTTTCACTGTCTCTCAACCCTAACCCTTCTATGGAATTATTCTTGACCCACAGTTCTTGGGTCAAGTTCTTGGGAGTAGGCTGAAGCAGTATTTTATCATATGATTTGCCTCCAAACAGAAGCTGACTAGTTCTAAGGATCACATGACTCAAGTATTCTAGATTGAGTTGAGCCATTCAGCTTCCATTTTCTTGAGATTCTGTCCTAAAAGTTTCAAAGAACAAGGAGTATAGCTGGAAAAATCCAAGTAGAGAGGAGCCTGAGAATGGTGCTCACATAGAGAAAATAACAGCAAATCTAGAGTATCCATCAGCAATTTCCCAGAGAGGGAAGAAGGAGGGCTGGTGTTTGCCAGTTAGGTCCCTCATGTTCTATTTGGACTTCACTTTCTATCCCAGGAAGGTCCGGTATAACTTTTCACAAAAACTCTCAATTCACTCAAGCAAGTTGACGTGGTCTCAATATTTTGAAACTAAACAAATTTTGACTACATCAAAACACTATGTCCATGTTGTAAGAATCACAGTTAATACAATAAAGGGTGACAATATCCTGTCTCCCTCCATCAGATGGTGATATTTTGACTCATCTGACATCATCATTTCCCCTGCCCCCTCATGCCTTATGTGCAGGGATTCAGTAAAAGCTTGATGAAAGAGGGAGGGAGGGAGGGAGGGAGGGAAGGAAGGAAGGAAGGAAGGAAGGAAGGAAGGAAGGAAGGAAGGAAGGAAGGAATGTCCAGCCCTTCTGAATGGCTCTGCTTGGCTTTGCAGCCTTCCCCCATCAGGCCCTGTATCTAACCTCATTTCCCAGTACTCCTCTCTACACACCCTTGGCTGTGGTTAGACCAGTCTCAGTGAGACATGTGGCTCATTTCTCTGGGCCTTTCCTCATGCTGGAATGCCCTCCTCCCTTTTCTTTACCTATTTATTCTTCTAAGACCAGCCCCCTCCTTCTATCTTCAGTCTTGAAATATTTCCTGAATGCCCACTATGTGTCACACATTATGCTAAGTGCTGGGCTACTACTGTGTAGAACAGAACAGACACCCTGTATTCTGTCACCATGTTGCTTATTATCTTGTGAAGCTTCGTGAAGTCTTGCCCAAGAGGCCCCAGATCTCACTGAGGTTCCACCTCTCCACCCTCTCCTAAGATTGTTTCTGAGCACCTCACAGCACTATTGTGTTAACAGCTTCTCTTGAGTTTGTTTTACCCCCCAAACCTCCTCCTGCTAACTGGATTTTATGTGCCTTGAGGGTTGGAACCTGCCTTTCGCACTTTTTCTATTTCTGTCCCTCAGCATTGGGGACACAGTGGGCACCTAAAAAAATAACTCTTCACTGGCTGCCTGTTTGATTGAAAGTGTCTCCTGCCCTCCTGGCCCGCAAAGTGGAAGGACAGAGAAGTATTTGTCTGTCTTTGCAACCCCAGGAATAAACATCGCCCTGAGTTTCAGCTGATCCCAATAACCCTGCCCATAAAGCACCAAGTCCAGGGGAGAGATGAACAAATAGAGGTTTTATTTGTCTTTGACCTAGACCTAGGGTACTCCAAGGAAGGCTGCACAGACCTCTGCTCCAGAAATCCAGGCTAAAAAACAAGAAGCCCCTTCTTGGGCAGCCTCCTGGACCTGCCTGTCAACTCCCTTGTCTTCTCAAAGACCCTTTCAGCTCTGTGCCTTTACTGAGTGGGAGGAGGAAAAACAGGGGCAGTAGAATTCATTCTCTCCCCAGACATAAGCAAAGGCGGTTCATCCCAAAGCCAGCCCAGCAAAAACTCACCACAGAATTTCTCTGCATAAAGAAAGTGCTTTTGGGAAACACAAAGTTACTCTTTCAACTCAGGAAGGGAAAAAAATAATCAACCAACAAACTCTAAACCTGCACTTGGCCAAAACTCTGAGGTCGGTGGCAGGATCAAGGTGAATTATTTCTCTCTACTCTGATTGCATCAGCGAGACACGGCTGGAGTGACTTGGTCCCCAGCAGAGGCCTCACATCATTTTTGTGTGTACTTCTGGTTCTCTTTTTGTTTGTCTGCCAACTCATCTTTCCACCCCCACCAACTGTTGTTGAGAATATGGCCAGCCAAACACATACTAATTCAACAGTTTCCACATGTGCCATTTGGCGACACTGATGACATTCTTCAAGTTGTGTACACATTGTCTTCCTCCTTTTCTGAGTGGTTCCTTTCTCATTAACACAAATTCACTATCCCCTAAGGTTCCTATCTCATTTTTCAGGTTGCTGTTGTCAATTTGACCCCATACAGACAATTCTTAAAAGAGCTTAATACCCAAGGAAGTTTATCTCAGGGTAATAGTTTCAGAGTTTCATCTAACCTTCATGGTTCTAAGAAGTCTGGAGTCTTTGAGAATTTGAAATTCTGTTCTGTATTTCTCCTCATTTGATCAGGAATCTTTAATGGAATCTTTGCTCAAAATGATCACTAGTAGTGATAGCTAGGCACCATCCACTTATTCTGATCTCAAGGCAAAAGAGGCAGCTGCTCTGGGAGTCTCACATTTCATATCTTCCGTATTCCTGACTCTGTCCTCTGTTGTTCCAAGTGAATAGAGACTCACTGTCTCCTGGAAGGTCATTTGCAAGTTTTTAAGACCCTAGGCATTAAGCATCAAACTAAGTGGTAGAACAGAAGAACCAAACATGTTATTAGGCCAATTAACTGGGATATCCCATGAAATCATCGCTCTAAACCTTCAAGCCAAAAACCCAAATTCCATGAAGATTTTTTTAATAGAATCATCCTCAGTAGTTCCTTTCTCTATTTCTATGTCATTATTAAAAATATAGAGAGAAATTATGTGTGTGTGAGTTCTGACTCAACAGTACACAACATGCGTATGTATGTTGTTGTGTACTGCTGAAATCAGAACCGAGTCATGGCTGACCTTCCAGCAGCTTTTCAAAGGCAAGTTAATCTCACAGGAGAAGATTATCCATCCTTCTCCTATGGAGCAGTTGATAGATTTGAACTGTGTATCTTTGGGATTGCAGGTCAGCTTCTTATTACTAGGCCACCATATATATAAATATATATAAATGTTTTTGTTGTGTACCATAGAGTTGGAACCGACTCATAGCTGACTCTCCTGTGGGTTTTTAGAGGCAGTTTAATTGCACGGGAGTTGAATATATATACACACACACATAGATGTGTGTGTGTGTGTGTGTGTGTATGAATGTTGTTGTTATGTGCTATCGAGTAGACTCATATATATGAGATAGCATTCCTCCCTAGTATTTTCATTTCTATTGTTCAGCTATAAATTTTGGGGCTGGGGAGAAATAACTAGAAAAAGAAAATACAACTTCTGCCAGTTTAACCTATTACTAGTGTACCTCTTACTGACAGCAATTACAATAATTATCTGTGTAACCCTATACTTGGAGAATTTAATATGTTAGTTTTCCTTTCTCTCCCATCCTTGGTAAGACTAGACCATCTTAACAAATAAAGTATTAGAATTAGAGTTGGAGTCAACACAGCTGAATGAGTCTAGAAGCCAATAGTTCTGAAACAGGAATCAGCACTACACCTACGAAAAGCTGTTCTTGAGTCTAAAGCTCAATTAGGTCCATGTCTGTCCTATGTTTGAAAGGAACCACAGTGCCTTTGACATGGATGCTTCCTTAGCTTGACTGCATGCTAAACTCTATACACTACTACTAGTTTTTTAGCACATTCTCTCTAAAGACCCTATCCTGGATGAACACTATTGATATATTATTTCTTTAACTCCTCAAAACGAACCTGAGGTTGGTGGTGTCATTCTCTCCATTTTTTAAATGGCCTGGAGACATTAAGTAATTTATCCATGTGAATAAGTGGTCCCAAGCTCAGAATCTTAATCATGATGCTAAAAGGATCTCCTTTCTTCTCATCTTTCTAGTCTCCAAACTTCTAAAAGTAAATTCTACTCTCTCCCAGAAATCCATAGCATTTTCTTAGTCATCTTTATCTTACTTTCTCTTATATCTTGGCTTCCTAGAGTCATCTCTCTGAAAGAACCATTCATTCATGCAACACATTTATGCCAGGCAATGCTATAGGGGACTTAACAATGAACAAGTAGACAAAAACCCATGCCTCATAGACTTTACAATCAAGGAGACATACACAGACACTAAACAATAGTAATAACCAAAACTGTATGTTAGTTAAGTAACAGTAAGTGTTAAGCATAGAAAGGAGCTAGGGAATGTGTGGAAAAATTTTAGAGTGTCCAAGGCAGGGCTTACTGGTCAGAAAATTATAGACTTGAAGTCTGGTACACATTAGAGTAATCCCAATGTGTTATGTGGAAAGGACATTTGACAAGGACGGAACAGTAAGTACAATGACATGGAGGCAAGAATGGTACGTTCAAGGAATGGCAAGGAAGTGCTGGGATAGAGAATGAGGAAGAGATGAGGTGAGAGAGACCCATACTAGGTGGAGCACTGCAGCCTCTTGTAAGCATATCAATCTCTATTCTGAGCAAAATGGGATGCCATCGGATATGAGGCCAACTTGCATTTTCACAGCCATCACTGTGGTTATTATGTTGAGTTAGAGTAGACTAAAGGAAGATAAGATTGTGAAGTAAAGATTGACGATTCAAGGGGGAAATGATGGTGGTTTGAACTGGGGTGGAAGGAAGAGTGGTCAGATTCTGGATGGACTGTGAAGTTAACTGAACAGGATTTCCTGACAGATGGGATGTGGAATGTGAGAGAAAGAGAGAAGCCAGGAATGTCACTCAAGTTTGTGTGTCTTTTAGGATGGAGTTCTCATTTACTGAGATTAAGTGTGGGAGGAAAGTGGTTAAAGAAATACTATTAGGAGCTCAGTGCTAGCCATGATGAATTTGAGATGTATACTAGCCCTCTTAGTGCAATGGTTAAGGGCTTGGCTAATGACCTAAAGGTTGGCAATCCTAACACACCCAGTCGCTACACAGGAAAAAGACCTGACAATCTGCTTCCGTAAAGATTACAGCCTAGAAAACCCTATGGGGTAGTTCCACACCGTCACATGGGGTCAATGAGAGCCTAAATTGATTAGACGTGTTTAACAACATCAGACAATTGTGTTGAGATGTTGACGAGGGGGCTGTGGAGTTCAGGAGAGAGACTCAGTTAGAAATACAAATACAGAAGTTGTTAGCATACAGATGGTGTTTTTGAAGCCACAGAATTCGATGAACTCCTCAAGGAAATGAATGTGACTAGAGAAGGCTAGAACTCTCCTAAGTGTCCAGGAACTCTCTAGCATTTACAGGCAAAAGGAAAGGGACTCTGCAAAAGGAGACCATGAGGAAATAGGCAAGGAGGTTAGAAGAGACTCAGAAGAGTGTTTCAACGCAGAGGAAAGACTTATTTGTGTCGAATGTTTCTGATTGGCCATGTTAAAAAAGAACTGAAAATTGGCCCTTTGGCAAAAAATAAGAAAAGCCTGGGGTAAGTAGTTCTTGTTTGATTAGATGTTTGTTCATCTGTTTGAGATAGGTAAGGACTGTGTCCCCTAGTTCTCCTCCCACACTTTGCTGAGATCAGACAGTTGACTCTTGAACCCAAGCTAAGTCTGCTTTTAAGAAAGGGCTACAACAGTAAACTGTGAAAAAAGTAAACTGATGGTGGGAAGCAAGAGAAGGTACAGATAGGTTGCTTTTAAAAAATGGCGGCTGCAGTAATTTTTGCCATAAGCAGAGGAATCAATTTTGAGGCGGCATAGCTCCTTCATTTAAGAAAGGTCATTAAAGAGCCTTTTCTGAATTGGAGCCTGGATTTGGACAGGAGTTGAAAATGAAATTCCGCTGCACTGAGTTTCCCCCTGGCTGGTGAGGGAGACAGGCGTGTCCAAGCACAGGAACTGGGAGAAGAGCAATGGGAGAAAGATGGCTGACAAAGAATTCCCAAGGGTGGGGCTGGGCTGAGAAATTATTTAAAGCAATGAGGTCTGGTATTTATTTCTATTTTAAGTTTTACTTAAGTTATAATGGATAAAGAGAGAAATAAATGTGCACCATTTGATGAATTTGAGCAAAGTGAACTCAAATATATAACTAGCACTCAAGTCAGGAAACAGAACATCACTTCAAGAGGTTCCTCATGTCCTCTTCCAATCATTATTCTGCCCAGGGGAAAATCCTGTCTCTATTTCCAACAGCATGGACTAGTTCTGCCTGCTTTTGTACCACATGTAAATGAGCCTAGCTCTTTAGTGTCTGACACTTTTCACTCAATATTCTGCTAGTAAGATTTGTTTATGCTGATAAAAAGTTGTAGATCTATTATTCCCCATTGTTGTTGTGCATTCGATATCTAGATTATCCAGAAAATAATGGAACAGTACATTGACAGAGAACTATGATATCTATCTGTGTTTATTTTTTAAAATTTTTTTTTAAAAAATCCACCTTAGGTACAATCACTACGAAAGGCAGTCTGACACTTTCTCAAAAAGTTGGAAATAGAAATACTATTTGGCCCAGCAATTCCACTACTGGGAATATACCCTAAAGAAACCAGAGCCACAACTCAAACAGACATATGCACACTCAAATTTATTGTTGCATTACATACAATAGCAAAGAGATGTAAGCCACTCAAGTGCCCTACAATAAACAAATGGATAGAAAAGCTATGGTACATTCACACAATGGAATATTACCCAGCATTGAAAAACAATGACCTTGTAAAACACTACAGAACATAGGAGAGCCTGGAAGACATTATGCTGACAGAAATATCTCAGTCACTAAAAGACAAATACTATGTAACACTGCTGTTATAAAATAGAACTAGGCGAGCTCTGGTGGCCTAGTGGCAAGAAGCTGCAACTACAGTCTCAGAGGTGCACGGTTCAAATCCACCAGATGCTCTGCTGGAGAAGGAGGAACAATCTCCTCCGGTACCAGTCAGATCTGATTTGACGGTACACACAAAAAATAATGAAATAAAATAAAAAAAAAAAAAACAGAACTGACATGGAGGGTTGCAAGGAGAATAGGAAAAGAGGGGATAGATAATGAACACTGCATTGGAACAAATGGGCAGAACTGCCTGAAAGGAATATATGACTAGGCGTTAAATGTATAACAAAACTCTAGAACAGGAGATGCACTGCCAAGGGGACTGTTGTTGTTGTTGTTATGTGCCGTCGAGTAGTTTCCGACTCATAGCGATCCTACGCACAACAGCCCTAAACCCTGCTCTATCCTGCGCCAACCGCACCGCCTCTGACACACTCATCCCGATTACCCAAGTCACCGAATCAATCCATCTCATAGAGGGTCTTCCCCTCCTGCGTTGTCCCTCAACCCTCCCAAGCATGATGTCCC
>NW_006399751.1:4641705-4708009 GCF_000299155.1 Elephantulus edwardii
GTTTACACTCTTCCTGAATGATATCTTTGACATCCTCCCACAACTCATCTGGTCTTCGCTCATTAGTGTTCAAGGCCTCAAACCTGTTCCTGAGATGATTTCATACCACCACCAAGGGGACTAGGGGAGGGAAAAAGGAGGAGGGAGGAAAATGTACTACAATGAATGGATGGGGGGAAAAAAGACTTAACATAAATACCGGAGGGTCAGTTATGAGTCGGTTCCAACTAAATGGCTATGATTTTTTTCAATTTCCTGCCTGGTCTAATTTTACTGATATATTTGAAATTTTGTTACTGAGGTGTAGAAATTCCAAGTATCAAACATCATTCTTTTTTTTGGTAAATATCTGCCTGGAAATGACTTGCCTATTTACTTTTCTTGAATGTCTCACAGATTATTCGTTTGCTGCCATTCCATAAAGATATCTCCTCTAGGGGTTCTTATAGAAGTTTTCTAGATTAAGTTTTAAATAAAGATCTACAGTTCACCTGAGGTTAACTTTTGTGTACAGCGTAAGAAATGCTGAGGTTCATTCTTTCTCCATGTCTACTCAGTTTTTCCAGCTCCAGTTGTTAAAAACACTTGCTGTTCCTTGTTGGGTGACTCTAGAACCTTTGTCAAAAGATCCTTTAGGTGTATTTTGTAATTCTCTATTCTGTTCCATTAAAATACTTATTAAATTCCTATGAAGAATCAAGCTGTCTTGATTATTGCAGATTTAACAAGTCAATCTTCAAGATGGACAGTGTGAGTTCTTGAACTGTCTTGGTTTTCAGTATTTCCTTGGATATTCTAGGTCCTCCATACCAATTTTAGAATCAATACGGCTGTCATTTTCAAAAGTCTCCTAGGATCATAAAGATGATTATGTTGGATCAATAGCAGAATTGACATAGAAATGCAAGACATTTGAGGGTGTCTTGTTATATTTATTATAGTGCATACTGATGAACTAGTTATGCATTCTAGATTCCAATGAGATGGAATAATTAAGTCTCAGATCTATGACTTGGTAGAGGCAGGCACACCCAGTAAGTATAGGTACCATTTATTAACATGTTTGTTGAAGGGTGCACTGGTGATGTAGAGTGAAGAGCTAACCAAAGACTATACCTCTCTGGAGTAAGACACCAGGAGCTCCAAGGGAGAAAAATGGACAGTCTCCTATGTGATCTACAACCCCTGGAACCTGCTGGTTGGTGAGCTGTAAGTCAATTCCAACTTGTCAGCAACTAGTTAAGTTGCACATGTCAGTAGAGGCAACAACAAAAATTAGTGAAAAATTTTTATTAAGGATAATCAGTTACAATGTACAGTCTCTATACCAATTTAAGCAAGTCACTACATGCCTGTGGGTCTCACATCTCACTTTCCTTGTCTGTAAAATGGAGCAACAATTTCCCTTAAATAACATGCCATTAAAATAAATAACAGGGGAAAGTCTTCATTTCTTTATGTATAGCGGCAAGTAATCTTGATTACCCTTGGGCTCTAAATGATTAATTTTAAAAAGTATACCTGATGCAGGCTCAGGTCTTCCCAATTACTTGCTATGTATGCATAAGAGAGCTGGACAATGACTAAGGAAAACAGAAGAATTGATGCCTTTGAGTTGTGATGCTAGAGAAGAGTATTGAACATACCATGGACTGCTAAGAGAATAGGTCTGTCCTGGAGAGGATGAAACCAAATTTCTCATTGGAGGCAAGGATTTTGAAGCTCTATCTCACATACTTTGGGCATGTTTCCAGGAGGGACCAGTCCTTAGAGAGGGATATCATGCTTGGAAAGGTGAAGGGACAGCGCAGGAGAGGAAGACCTTGGATGAGATGACTGACACAGTAATTGGAGTAATGGGGGTAAGTGTGTCGGAGACAGTGAGACTGGGCAGGTTACAGAGCTATTGTACATATAGGGTCACTATGAGTTGCAGGCGATTCAACAGCACATAACAACACAACAAAGAATTGTTTCCAGCAAATATTTTTAAAAGACAAAAGAAGTCCGGCAAGACTTTTAAAATTTCTGTCTGTTGTGCAACTAACATCTTTTCAACATTGCAAAAAGAAACTATATACTTATTACAGATTTTATTTTAAAGTAAGAATTACAAAACACTTAGCACCCAATGTACAGGTATGCAGATTGCTAAAAGAAGGACGTTACAATTTCTAATCTCTAAGTCCAGAGAATTCAGAGCAAACTCTGGGCTAAAGCATCCACTTTGATGCAGGTGTAAGAGGCAAGACTGCTCTTAATTGTTATTCTTTGAGGGTGGAGACATCACACTCTAAGCAGGAACTAATTATAAACTCACATAGCATTATTAATTTCCTTCTCAAAATCTAATCTTTCGGAATTCTGATCAGAGTCTCAATGCACAGCATTTAGTGTCTTAGACTTGTTCTTTTAGCATTTTAGTAGAACTTTTCCCTTTGCTTTTAACTTTCAGTGCCAGTAGCTCCTTTCTACTTTGTTGCCAGGTACATTTCTCAGGACTTTGAGTCATCCACCAAAAGAGGTACTAGATTTGTTGTTTGTTGTTACATGCTGTGGAGTCCACTATGACTCATAAAGACCCTATCAACACCAGATCAGAACGTTGCCTCAGCCTGTGCCAACCACCATGTTCGAATTCATTGTTACAGTCACTGGACCAGATTATCTTAACCAAAAATGAACAGCACAGATGCTTCTGTGTGATCCAGGGAGTCTTGAATCTCTGCCTGCCTTTGTGCTTCCTATGGCACTCTCTCTGGTGGCTGAGTGGTAAGGAACTGAGCTACCAACCCAAGGGCATGCAATTTGAATCCACCAGCTGCTTGTTTAAGTCCACTAGATGCTCTATGGGTAAGAGTGGGCAGTCACCTCCCATGCAGTTAACTGCTTCTGAAAACCCACTGGAGGACAAACTCCTAGTTGGTTCCAACTCCATGGTAAACTCTATCCAATAACAATTGTATGGATAGACCATGCTTTAGTTATCCATTCAACAAGTGAACTGTAATTTCTGCTTTTTGGTGGTTGGGAATAAACGTGCAGTGGAATATTTACATATACATTTTTGTGTGTACATATATTTTTTTTTCTTGCATATTGTGGCACAATGTCCCTTTTAGTCAGATCTTTGTCATCCCCACCATAAGCCTCCTACAATGAACAAGTAACATTTCATTGTCCTTGAATTGAAAATGACTCACATTTGACCTTCAAGTGGGTTTTCAGAGGCAGTAAATCACAAGGAAGGAGATTGTTCATCTTTTTCCTGAGAAGCGTCTGGTGGATTAAAACCATTTGCCTTTGGGTTAACAGTGCAACTCTATTCACTAGGCCACCAGAGTTCCCTGTGTTGTTGCTATTGTTGTTTGGTGTCAAGTTGGAACTGACCCATATCTGACCCTCCAGTGGGTTTTCAGAGGAAGTAAATCCCATGGGAGAAGACTGCCCACCCTTCTCCCACAGAGCATCTAATGAACTGAAACAATGTACCCTTGGGATTGCAGCACAGCTTCTTACCACTAGGCCATCACCATAGGAATATGTAAATTGGAGAGATGTGTGGCCCACCAAATGGACTGGATCACTTTCTTTTTTTTTTTTTTTTAATATTTTTTTAAATTTATTTTTTTATCACTTTCTAATGACAAAAATAAGGTGTATGACACTTTTGTGGGGTGGGACTATGTGGCTTTTTGTCAGTTTTGCCATCTCATCAGACTTAAAATTAGCTATCCCAAAATCCCCAAAAGGGAGTTCTCATTGCCATCAAGAAAGAAGAGGCAAAGAGTCAAGTGCATCATCTGAACCTGAGGTCCCTGCTCCTAAAACTCTACCCAGGAGGTGAGGTATTGCACTGGAGAGAAAGCGAGTTATAATGCTTTGAAGAACTACAGAAATATGAAGGCAGCAAAGTCAAGAAGAACCAGGAGACCAATGACAGACAGAAATGTGGACTTGCAACCCTGTCAGTGAGGAAGTTGAATGCCTTTAAGGTAGAAGTGGGTATGTACCTTTAGGTATTTATCAGGGAGCTACATTTCCTCACCCTCAAAGCTAGAGCCAGGCATATTTGGGCCTAGATTTGCTTAGCACAGTAGGGTTCTTTTAAGGGACACCTAAACTGGCAGATTGAGATGAACTACATTGGGAAAATCAGCTGTCAGGGACCTCTCCATAGTACTGAAGAGCAATGATGTCAGGCTGGAGACTAAGGTGCACCTGATCCAGGCGATAGTCTTAGTAATTGTGTGCTATGCATCAGAGAGCTGGACAGTGACTAGGGATGATAAGAGAACTGATGCCTTTGAGCTGCTGGAGAACAGTGTTGAATATACCATGGACTGCTAGGAGAACAAATAGGTTTGTACTGGAGAGGGTGAAATCGGGCTGCTCCATGGAGGCAAGTCTGAAGGTTCGTCTGACTTACTGTGGGCATGCTGCAAGGAGGGACCAGTACTTGGAGAGGGACATCATGTTTGAGAGGGTGGAGGGACAGTGCAGGAAAGGAAGATCCATGATGAGATGGATCGATTCAGTGACTGGGGTAGTCGGAGTAGGTGTGTCAGAGACAGTGAGGTTGGCATAGGATAGAGTAGGTTTTAGGGCTCTTGTACATAGGTTCACTATGAGTCGCAAGCAACTCGGCAGCACATAACAACAAACTGGCAGAGTTAAAAAAACTTTGTAACATGTGGCCTAAGGCTAAGGGGCTAAGGTTAAAAGGCTGGGGAGCTGAGAGAGATCTGCCTTTGAGCATAACTGAAAGGAAAGTGTCCCAACTGAAAAACTGTATCCTTAGTGTTCCTGATCCTGAACTGTAACCTGTTACTTTTCTAATAAAGTCTAAAGTCTTCAGTACTATCTGTAAGTTCTGTGTAACTACTGCAACACATTGTTGAATCTAGCAGAGAAGTAAGGAGTGCCTTGGAAGGGAGAGTTTGCAATGGAATTAGCTAGAATGGTTTGGAGCATGGTGAGGAAGGGCATATCTGAGGTCACAGAAATCAGCTTTGGGCTATTTGATACTGTTGATGAAGATTCTTCCCTACTGTAAAGTTAGAGGAGGTCAGAGGCTGACACTTATCTGTCATGCCACCATTTACTCAGTTCTAGGAGTGAAAATGGTATCTGTTACTCCAAAATGCCATGTGAAAAACAACAATCACATCTTATCTCTCACTGTTTCTGTGGGTCAGGAATACGGGGGCACATTGAATAACAGGTTCTGCTTCTGGGTCTCTAGGAGGTTCTGTTTCTGGGACTCCCATAAAGTTACAGTCAAGTTTTAGTCAGTACGGCAGTCATCTCAAAGCTTGACTGTATCTCTAGGATTCATGACTTTTTTATTGTTTTTATTATAAAAATTTTTGAAAGAAACCTTCTTAATGTAGTTTAAGTTTATAGAGCAAATTAGTTTTTTATTCAATAATTTATATACATTATGTCTCATGACATTGATTTACAATCCCCATAAAGTAACATTCTTCCCATTTCTCCCATTTCACATTTTCATTTCTCCTTTCCTATCCCTATCTTCTGAGCTTTATCACCATGTAAATTATACCCTTTTGATCTTGTATGGGTGATTCAAGGAGTGTGTTCCTCCTCCACGGTGCTACTGATCACCTTATAGGCATGACTACTGCTTGGCTGAGAGTTGAGTCCTTGATGTGATTTCTATTTCAGATTTGAGGGTTGAGGTGACTAGGGCCATAGTATCAGGGATTCCAGAAGTTTCTTTCAGACTGCTAAGTCTGATGTTAAAAAAAAAAAATCACAAGTTTAATTACCCATTTTCTCACTCTATCAGCAAGAAGACAACTTTGTAGCAGAGTAGGCTGTGTTAGGCTGCTTACCAAAATGCTGGCCATTCAATTAGCTGCTCCCCAGAGAAAGAAGAGCAATCTGCTCTCACTAAGATTTACCTGATGGTGGTTTATCACTAAGTCAGAATCAACTCCGTTACTGCGGGTTTCCTATCAGGAACCTTCTACTGTGATCCCTTTCAGATGGATCAGTAGTGGTAGCTGGTTGCCACCTTGCTCTTTTGATTTCAGAATCTTGGCAACTTATGTTTACATAGTCCTTTGAACTTCTTCACCCTTCTCTTCTTCAGATTAGGAGAGACCAAGAGCTGCACCTCAGAAGACAGCTCTATAGTTCTTAAGACCCTAATTAGTACTCACAATGTAGAATGTAAAACATTACTTTGTGGACTATATTATGCCAACTGACCTTGATGTCCTTCATGACTATGGCCATAAACTTCCAGATCCAGCAATTCATTCTCTTAAGGTGTTTAGGTATGACTAAGAAGTTCTATACTTTTACCCCATTTTCTCTACTGTATACATAAATCTATTTAAGGTACAAACAAATGCATACGTAGAAATATCATTTGCCAAATTTACATTGTCACGGGTGTAGTCTGAATCGCCTACACATACCTGTTCATCTTGCCTGTCAGCCTGTGTATCCACTAATAGGTTAATGTCTGTTATTATTGATAATGCCAGGTTGTGTATGTAAAATTATTTACCTGTGGTGCATTTAACTCTGTGCATCTCTCTGTATCTTCCTTTTCTTTTAATAATATTGTACGGATCATACATTTTTCTATATTACCATTTCCTTCACCCAATTACATATGTATCTCTTATCTAGTTACTGATTTTCCTTCTTTTGCTTTCCCTTTTCTGATGACCATTAAAAAATGTTTCTATGTGTAAACCTCTCTTCAACTTTTCATATTAGTGGACTCATTCAATATTTGTCCTTTTGTAACTCAGTATAATGTCCTCCAGGTTCATACACTTTGAGGTGTTTCACAATTCTTCATTGTTCTTTAATGTTGTATAGTATCCCACTGTGTGTTTGTACCATAGTTTGCTTATCCATTCAACCACTGATAGGCACTTAAGTTACTTCCATCTCTTTGCTAATATGAATAATTGTGCCAGTGAACATGGATGTGCATATATCTATTTCGGTCATGGCCCTGACTTCTTTGCAATATATACTTAGTGGTGGGCTTCTTGAATCAACTTTTTTTCTATTTCCAACTTTATTATACCCTTTTCCATAGAGGCTGTACCACTTCATAGTTCCACCAGTAGACATCAGAGTTCCATTCTCTCTGCATCCTGACCAGCCTTTTTATTTTTTTAAAATTTTTTTTTCTCTCACCAGTTTTTGCTGTTTTTGCCTTACTGAACTTTGCCAGGGTGTTTCTAGAGTGAGACAATATCTCACTATTGTCTTCAGTTGTTTCTCCCAAATAGCTAAAGATCACAAGCATTTTAAGTTTGTGTTGGCCACCTGAATGTCTTATTTGGTGAAGTGTTTGTTCATGTCCTCAGACCATTTTTTTTTGGTGAGAAAAATTTATATATAGAATTAGCTGGCTGCACTCAGTTTATGATTTTGTTGGCAACATCCAAAGCCTTATAGTCAGGAACAAGTCAAACATAGTCTGCTTCTATCAGGCTTAATCAAGGTGGTGACCTTGGTCACATTAATGCCATAGACATTCTTTACAGCTTGTTTGATTTCATGCTTGTTGGCCTTGACATCCACAATGAACGCAAGTGTGTTGTTACCTTCTACCTTCTTCATGGCTGACTGAGTGACTTCTAGCCTCCTAAACTATAAGAGAATAACTTTCTGTTTGTTGAATAACTTTCTGTTGTTATCTGCCTGTGGTATTTCTTTTACAATAGTATCTACGATAGCCCAAATAATTTTTCAAAGAGATTATCTCTTCCCTATTTCATATTTTTTTTCCAAAGTAGCTGGCCTCTTTGAAAGGGTCAGAATGAACTAGTTAGAGACCAAGGCTTAAAATGGGTTATCTTTTATAAATTAGCACAGGAAGTCACATGCTGTAGCTTTCACCATAGTCTATTGATTGCTTAGGCCAATTCTGAAGGTGAAGATTAGTAGAGATCATCTTGGGGGATGAATGCCTTTGAAGCTCTATTTGCTCCTGTTCCTAAGGCTATGATCCAAATACATAGACTCCCGATAAGAGGTGAAAAAATATGTATGTGTGTATGTGAAGTATGTATTAGTATGTTTTTGTAGGTCCTGATTAGGCACTGTGGTTTGCTTCTCCTCCTTAGTATATTTAACAATTTGAAGTGGAGTTTCCTGACACTTCTGCTGGAGAATTGGAGATGAAAGAAAGCCTTAGTGTCCTCAGCAAGAGAAGTAAGTTAAAGGACTCTAGGCCTGCATGCTACTTGGATTAATCCCTGCTAGTACTGATTTCTGGAAGAGCCAGCCCTTTGTCTCTCTACCTACATCAGCAAAACTTTGTGGAATGTTATTTCGGTTATTTAATCCACTTTCTCTCTTGGCAAATCAACAAGTACTTATTAAGCATCGACTGTGTACCCAAGAGCAAATCCCAGGATCATTTGAGACTAGTGTGGCAGGATCAGCCAGAAATACCCAGGCATGATCAAAATAGACTGTTGTCAAGCCCACCTGTCCTGAGTCTTCAAAGACAAGCAACTGAAAAAGGATTTTTTCTTTTTTAAGTGACTATTTGGAGAAGTCATAGTCACAAGAATGGTTTCAGATGTATCCTCATTCAGAAAATTCCCATGGACATGAAAGACAAAATAAGGCTACGGAATAAATTTAGATTAAACTAACTAAAAGCACCTAATGTAAGTCCTGGTGGCATAATGCATTATGTTTTGTTGTGGGTGGGGCTGTGTGCATTATGTTTTGGGCTGTAAACTGAGAGCTTGATGGTGAAAACATCATCTGCTCCATAGAAGAATGATGAGGCAGTCTCCTCCTATAAAGATTTGCAGTTTAGAAGACATGATGGAAGATGGAGATTCAGTGGGAGCTGAAATCACCTGGACAGCACAGGATTTGCTTTGGTTTTCAGACATTTGATGAGGAAATATAATGGATTATATCTTGAACTGAAAAAAAAACAAACCCCAAAAAAACCCAAAAACCCCTAAACCTTTGCTATACATTTTTTAAATTCTTTCTTTCTTTTAGATTTATTTTTACAAATAATAATTTTTATTTGTAATTATTAAAAGGCTGAATTTTAAACAGATTCTTGAACTGGTGGCTCATAACCATCAGCTCGTTCAACTTTTGCACCTGTCTCATCTCCAGTAGCTTTTCCAGAGCGACCACCTTCACCATGAAGCTCTATGAGTTTGCCCAATTCAAACTTGGGCTTCTTGAGCATTTTTATTTTCCTAACAAATACATCATGGAGAGGATAAATAGACTGGCAAGCCTTTTCTATGTCTTTTCCAATGTTGTCTGGAATCAATTTATTGACCACCTCTTTCAAGTCATTTGCCTGCACCTCTCAGGTCATGATTTCCATGATTTTCTTCCGGATTTGGCGGACCTGTTGGTGCTGAGCATAATATGTCTTCCGAATCCGATTGTTGCATTTTTTTTTGTAAAACCAACACAAAATAGATGGAGCAAATAACCATCGGTGGTTTTGACATCAACATGTGTTTCAATCATGGTCTGCCATTTTTTGACCATGGAGCACATTTTGTCCCGGGTAAGATCCATGCCATGGAAGTTGGTGAGGCAGTTTTTGCCTTGAACATCCTCAGTAATTAGCTTGAATTTTCTAAATGTAACTTCGTCATTTTGCACATCAGCAAGGCTCACTTCAAAAACACGACCCTTGAGTCCATCAGACACAATTTTGGTTCCTTGAGTCCTTGTGACTAATGTCTTCCCAATATTTCTTATATTGAACATTGCTGGTGCCTTTACATCATACCAATCTTTCTTAGAAAATGGATCAACCACTTTCTTCTTGGCTCTTTTTTTGCCACCTTTTGTAAGGCGCTTGTTCTTGCTGACCACCATGGTGGTGCCGAAAGAACGAAAAGGGTAGATTTTATTTTAATAATTTTAATGAACATTTACAGAGATTTTGGATTTCCATTCATTCATTATTGCACTTTTCTCCCTGCCCAGCCTACCCCCAGTTCACTCCTCTCTTTGAAAAGTAAAAGAAAAATCCTTTCTTTGGTATACAATCCCCCCCACACCCCTCCCATACCCCCAAGTACACTCCACTATGCAACCTTAATTGTGGACTCTTGTGATAACTATAATACCCTATCATATATCGCTTTTAAATTATTCTCTCCCTCATCTGTTTCAATGCAGTATACACAATTTATCCAGTTTTTCTCAGTCTTACCCCAACCCTGATATCAGTCCCATTTTACAGCAGTGGTACCATGCAGTATTTGTCCATTTGTGACTGAGATATTTCACTCAGCATGTCGTCCAGGGTCACCCATTTTGAATAATATTGCATGAGTTCCTTGTTTTTCAATGCAGCATAGTATTCCATTGTGTGAATATACCACAGCTTCTCTAGCCATTTGTTTGTTGATAGGCACCTGGGTTGTTCCCACCTCCTTGCTATTGTGAACAAAGCTGCGATAAAAATGGGTGTGCATATATCTGTTTGGATGTCGGTTATGGTCTCTTTGGGGTATATTCCCAGTAGTGGAATTGCTGGGTCAAATGGTATCTCTATTTGCAACTTTTTGAGAAAGCGCCACAATGCTTTCCACAGTGGCTGCACCATTTTACACTCCCACCAACAGTGAATAAGGGTTCCAGTTTCTCCACAACCTCGCCAGCATTTGTTGCTTGCTGTTCTGGTAGATTTTGCTATTCTGACTGGGGTGAGATGATATCTCATGGTTGTTTTGATTTGCATCTCTCTTAGAGCTAGGGGTTGTGAACATTTCTTCATGTGCTTGTTGGCCACCTGAATGTCTTCTTTGGTGAAGTGTCTGTTCATATCCTGGGCCCATTTTTCAATTGGGTTATTTACCTTTATCTTGTTGTGGTGCTCAAGTACTTTATAAATTCTAGATATAAGTCCCTTATCTGACATGTCATCCCCAAATACTTTTTCCCAGTCTGTGGCTTCGCTTTTTACCCTGTTGGAGAAGTTTTTGGATGTGCATAGGGATTTGATTCTTAGAAGGTCATTCACCTATTTTATCTTCTCCTGGTTGTAGATGCTATACATTTTTGCTCTTGATTTAGTATTAAAGTGGTGTTAAATTTTCTAGATTTTATAATTATGCTGATTATGTGGCAAAACATATTTGTTTTTATGGAAAACAAACTGAAGTATTAAGACACAAATATGACTTATGTCCATGGCTGATTTCCAAGTGGGTTAGATAAAAATTTTTTATGTGTGTATACACATTTTACTTGGTTCCATAATCAATGCTCTTGGTACCAATAGCCAGGAAATCAAGGGATGAGTTGCATTGGGAAAGTCAGATTCAGGGACTTCTCCAGAGTACTGAAGAGCAACGACGTCAGGCTGGAGCCTAAGGTGCAACTGATCCAGTCCATAGTCTTGGCAATTGTGTGCTATGCATCAGAAAGCTGGACAGTGACTAGGGATGATAGAAAGAGAATTGATGCCTTTGAGCTGTGGTGCTGGAGAAAAGTTGAATATACCATAGACTGTTGGGTGAACAAGTTTGTCCTGGATAGGCTGAAACCAGACTACTCCATGGAGGCAAGGATTCTTAAGCTTTGTCTGACATACTCTGGCCATACTGCAAGGAGGGACCAATTCTTGGTGAGGGACATCATGTTTGGGAAGGTGGAGGGACAGCACAAGAGGGGAAAACCCTTGATGGATGGAGTGATTGGGGTAACAGGAGTAGGTGTGTCAGAGACAGTGAGGTTAGCACAGGAGAAAAGTCCAGGGCTTTGAGTCACAAGCAACTCGATGGTACATAACACCACCACCACCACCACCACCACCACCACACATTTACAAGGAGAAAAACAAAGAGGGGGAAGTGCAATAAAATGTTTTAAGTTGTTTAAAAATAAAGATCTCAAAAATTACAGCTGTTGAACTGGCTGCTTCAGAGTGATTCCATCTACTTTCCAAGATTGTAAATTGTAATCAGAGGAACAGCCAGTGGATTTGAATCACTGAGAACATGCAGCCTTTGTGTTTGTTGCCACCAAATCTCTTTATTTAAAATTAAAACATGTTTTTAATTAAAAAAAATTTGGTTTCTCAGAGTTTCAGTAAAAAAAACAGAAGAAACTATACTGTCGTCATTTGTTCACACAGCATGGAATTAAGACAAGAAGGAGTTAAAATCATGACCAAATCACTGTTGTATCTAAAGTGACAGTTGTCTGAGTTGACAGCAGTCTCCCACAGCTGATGGAAACCCCTGAATTACCAAATTCCTGAACTGTCCCTGCGACCCTGGTCAGCCTCTCAAAGTGTTAGTCTCGACATGGGAGACATCTCAATAGCTCCTCCATGAGATCTGAGAAGTGGTACTGAACACTCTTTCCCCTCAAACTTGAATGTATCTTTCTGTGACTTAAGCCTAGAGTTAAAAGTCAGAAACCAGTCCCATTCCTCCCCAGCTCAGAGAAGTTTGATCATGATACGAAATCCCCCAGATTTCCAAGGACATCTCAGAACTAGAGTCAGCCTTTGATCTGGCCCATGGTGAGGACTGCCTCCCCACTCTGCTGCCTGTCTCTGGTGGCAGGGTGCACATTTTGTCCTATTCCACTGAGAGACCAGGTGAGAGATGGCCACAGCTGTGACTTCTCAGAACCAGATCTGATCAAGGCCCAGAGGAGGCCCACATTCAATACACTGGCCCCCTCACCCTTCATAACTTGCTAAAGATGAGCTCTACAAAAGAGATGCACTGCTAGCCAACCCTGGGTATTACCATCTGCCTGCCAGAGCCAACCCACTGGCTTCCAATTAATCAGGAGAGGAAGTCGAAAGGGCACCAGCACCAGAGGTTTCAAAGAGGAGGAGGTCAGAGAAATGCCTCATGAAGGAATCAATCACAGGGCCCCTGCTGAGAAAAACAGGAGAGGAAGGTCTTTCTAGTTCCTCTGAAAGTGGTTACTAGAATGAGAGAGCCCCAGGCAAGCCCAAAGCCTGGCCTCGTGCCGGGGAACAAAGCCTTCTCTCCACCAGCTCTGAAGTGTCTGTGAGAGAGAGAGAGAAAATGACCCATTCTTCACTATTTGCAGATGATCATTGGTGACCTGATTACATGAGCTCGTGCAAAGGATTCACAAGCCCAGCACAAAGCAGATTCTCAAGAACAGCAAACACTGTCATAGATTCACCCAGGACCAGCCAAAGATCTAAGCATTCTCCAACTCACAGGATGCCCCAGCAACCTTATGAATGCAGCATTAGTATTATTTCTGCTTGGTAGCTATAGAAGCTGAAGCACAGAGAGGTTAAGTAGATGACCAAAGCTGCTGACCTACTAAAGAAAGAAATCTGGACCTGAACGCAGGCATCTGGCTTAAGTCTGTGCTTTTAATCACTTCCTCATGTTAGGCCTCCTAGCTTGCCCTATGTGCTGCTGCTTCTAAATGACTGGGACTTGAAGAAATAGACACTCATATTCCCCAAATCATGTGTGGACAGAAAGAGATGAATACGGGTATCTGCAAAGTAGGTTGAGAGATGATAGGAAAAAGGAACGAGTCTCATTGTTACTTGGCGGATTAAAATCTGCACACTACAATTCACTCAGTCATTTAGGCTCTACTAGATGTTAAAATGAGAGGAGTCAAGAGGTAAAAAATGTAGTTAATGGATAAAACATGAACCCAAATTCACAAGCTAATCAGGAGAGGAAGATGTTAGGCTAAGTAAGTAGTGCTGGCTTCAGGACCAGTGGGATCAGGGGACAAGATAGTGGCAAGTGGCTGGGGCAGGGCACTTCTCCTGAAAAATGTTTTCTTTGGCCATTCTACCCATGACAAGTTTGGGACCCTTCTTGAGCACTCCCATCTCCATCCCACATGCAGCAGCAGCAGCAGCAGCAGCAGCATTTTCCATACAGCTTTGAAGTTTCCTACTCACTTGTCTTGTTACTTTTGGTGTCCTACACAGGCCTCTACAACCACTGCCCAATGCTTTGCATGGTCTGGCCACTCAGTGTTTGCTGAATGACTTTCTAAAGGAAGAAGATTCCCAGAGGCAAAATGTCCAGGTATCCTGAGAGCAGAAGAAGCAAAGCAGGTTCCTGCAGGCAGGATCAATAAAAATTGGACTTCTAAAACTGTAAAGGGGATGGACATGAGCCACCTGGGAATCTTGTGAAAAGGCAAATCCTGATTCAGCAGGTCTGGAGTCGGGATGAGGTTCTTCATTCCAACAAGTTACTGGGAATGCTGATATGCCTAGTCACGTGATCCATCCTGGAGAGCAAGGGTCTAGATGCAGGAAAGCTTCATCCCACTCTCCACCTTAGGGCTCCCCTTTTCCAATGCTTCTCCTCATGACCTCCATGCAGCCTAAGCCAAGTCATTGTTCCCATTCTCCCTCCTCCAGAAAACTGTATCTTTATCAAGCATAAAAATGTCTTATTTTAACCCTATTTGGCTTAAGCCAAAGCAATGAAGCTCTAATCATATGTTTTGGAATTGAAGGGAATCTAGAGACAGAAAGAAGGTATTTTTGAAGGAAGAGGTTTGGGGGCTGTTTCTCAGTGGCCTGAAACCAAGTCATCTTAAGGCCTGGGAGCTAGTTTATCAAAAATTTCATTATCTTCAACCACTATGTTCTGGGAAGCTGTCGTGTTCCAGACACTGTCTTGGCATTGTGGGAACCAAGGCCGATTAAGACCAGGCCCCATATCCCAGAGCCTCAGACTCAGGAAGTGTGGGACAAGGGCAGAATGAAAGCTCTGGAATGGAATTGAATGTGACATGCAGCCAAAGCAGGCAAAGCCAACTAAGGGCCTAATCAGAGTTCAGACAGAGAACAGTGGCAGAATAGCAGTCAGAGGCTTTGTTCTGGCGCTGGGGACCTGGGAGGACCTCACTGGCTGGGAGAGGAGGTCACAAGGGACCTTGCAGGACTGAGAAGCAGGTCCAGCAATGGCCGCAGCTCAGAAGCCAGAGCAGGTCCCGTTCAGTGATCTGAGGGAAATTCTGGATTCCCACGTAGTTTAATTTGTACCTTTCCTGGATTCTCATTGCACACCTCCTGCACCCTGACAGCCCAAAACATCAGGTGCTTACCCCATGTACACAATGTGCTGGGCTAACATGCCTGAGCTCATGCAATCCTCCCAGCCATCCCACTCACACTATTTACGGGTAAGGAAACCGAGGCTCAAAAAGTCCAAATGATTCATCCAAGACTTTATAAACAGATACTGGAGAGAAGGTGGGATTTGAATCTTACACTTCCTGGCTCAAAAATGCACACTCTCAATGCTGTAAAGTATAAAACACTTTATGTGTAGTAATAATACTCACAGCACCCTCCTATGAAGCAGGTACTAGTTTTATCCCCCCCTTCAAAGAGAAGGAAACTGAACTGGTAAAAGGTTCCTTAACTCTCTCCAGGGCCTACAGCCAAGCCAGTTAGTGGTGGAGCCAGGATTTTAAACTCAGGAGACTGACCCCAGAATCCATATCTCCAAGCACAATTTTAGATTTGTAGACAAATTAAGAAGATACACAGTTTTCAAATACTCCACACACGTTTCCTTATTAGCATGTTAGTTTGAGCTACAATCTACACTCCTGGTAGCAGGAGTTTAAAAAATATCAAATGGCATGATGCACTGAGAAATCTGCCAAGGGCTGCTTGAAAATGCTTTTCTTTTAATTACTACTCCATTCTCAAAAAAAGTTACATGTACAGGGTCCTAAATACTAATTGTCATGACAGCAGCTAAAACATTAGGAAATTTGACAAAACGAGTGACTATGAAAACTCTGGCAGCTCCAGTCACCATTCCTATTCAATACTGTACTGGAAGTACTTGCTAGGGCAATATGGCAAGAGAAGAAAATAAGAGGCATCTAGATTGGCAGAGATAGTGAAACTGTCACTATATGCAGATGATATGATAGTGTACACAGAAAACTCCAAGGATTCAACAAAGAAACCTGTTAGAAATAGTAGACCCATTTAGAAGAGTGGAAGGATACAAGACAAATATACAAAAGTCAGTAGAATTCCTCTACAGTAACAAAGAAAACAGAGAAGGAAGATAAGAAAGCAATACCATTTACAAACAGCTAACCACAAATTGAGATACTTAAGGATAAAACTAACTAGACACACAAAAGACCTTTACAAAGAAAACTACAAAACACTTCTGTGAGAAACAGCAAAAGACCTAAATATATAGAAAAATGTTCCCAGTTCATGAATAGGAAGACTCAATATAGTGAAAATGACAATCCAGCCAAAAGCAATCGATATGTTCAACACAATACCAATACCAAATTTATTTTTCAAAGATATACAAAAGGCAACTGCAAGTTTATTTGGAGAGAAAAGATATTTCAAATAAGCAAAGGCCTTCTGAAAAACAATGAAGTGGGAGGCATAGCTCTCCCTGATCTCAAAACCTACTACACAGCTGTAACAACCAAAAGATCAAGGTACTGGTTCAATGACAGGCACACAGAACAATGGAATAGGATCAAGAACTCAGAAATTAACTCATTTATCTATGATCAACTGATACTTGACAAGGAAACAAAGTCTCACAAATGGGGAAATGACAACCTCTTCAACAAATGGTGTTGGCAAAACTGGACTGCTACTTGCAGAAAGCTGAAGCAGGCATCCACACCTCTTAACAAACAAAAAAATGAACCCAAGATGAATCAGAGGCCTAGGGGTAAAGCCCAAAACCATACAGATCATAAGCGACGAAGTGGAACCAAACTCTGAAGAAGGCCTACCTAATGGTATAAAGAGGCTGATAAAAACAGCCAGAAATACACAACTAGAAGAGGATAAAATTTTTGAATGGGACCTTCTAAAGAGTAAATCCCTCGCTTCAATGATTTAGACCCTCCCAGAAGAGCTGTGGGTGAGCATTAACATTACTGGTAAGTATATTCATTTTCTCCTGGACACAGAGCCTACTAATTGGTCCTAAAAGCCTTCTGAGGTCCCAACTCTTCTCACTATTTCTTAGTTGCTGGAATGGATGGAAAACCTCATAAGCAGTTCCTTACTTTACCTCTACCTTGCATGTGGACTGGAGAGTTGTAAAACAACCCAGTGGTAGATGGAATTTCCTCCAGGACTTAAGAACCATAAATGACATAGCTGAGCCTCCACATCTTGTGGTCCCTAACCTCTACACTATAATAGACAAAGTGCTAGTCTATAGGCCTTTTATTGTAAGAACCACCTTCCCTCTGTAACTTGATTTGTGCCACTATTAGAACCTCTACTCGGAATATTTTTGCTTTTTAATTTTTGACTCATGTACTTCTAACTTGTTAGTTAAATTTGTATCTTCTAGGCTGCAACACTTCCATGATACATCTTCAAGGATATGAACATGTACGGCTAAGCACAATTGATAACAGTGAATCTAAATTCCAAAATCAATCTCCATAATAGTCCATGTGTTTCCTACTGCCAAAAGAGCCCTTTAGAGTAGTGAGAGAAGATCTTCACCCTGAAACCTACAGTGTCCCTTTTCAGTAGGAAGTAGCTAAGAGAATACGCCATCCCCTTTTCCTTATGAATCAGGGTGAAGTCTCTCTCAGGGAGGAGTGATAGGGAATGGCAAAGGACACACTGACAAAGGAGATTAATCAGAACTGGCTTTGACAAGCACTGTGGCAATTGGACAATTAAAAACTGGGAGAAGTGTAGAGAAAATAGTGCAACAATGAATGAATGAAAACCCCAAATCTCTGTAAATATTCACTAAAACTAATAAAGTTTAATAATAATTTAAAAAAAGAGTAAATCCCTGTGTGCATCAAAAACTTTTTCCAATGGGATAAGAAGAAAACCTATTGATCTGAGCACATTAAAAGTTCAATAAGTAAACTAGTAGATTTTTAGCCCTGTAGGTATATTAATGCATGTCAACTGAACCTGTGAAAATGTTTTATTATAACTTTTTTTGTGATAAACCATAAAAAAAACACAACAGGGAGTTTGAATTGACACCAGAGATAATTTTATTAAATAATAACAAATTTCTGCTAAAAAAATTACACCAAAAAATTGTGTAGAGAGTAATTTTGGTGTTACTCCCTCTGCTAGGGTTACTTTAGTGTGGTTTGAATTCCACACGCTCTCCTACAAACACCACTAGGTGGGACAGTTAATGCTTAGCTAAGGTTAGTAACCTAAGGTTAGTAGTGAGAACCCACTAGTGTACCTTTCAAGAAAGATCAAGCAATTTACTTCTAAAACAAACCACTGAAACTCTGGTAAACAGTTTTACTCTGACACACACAGGTCACCATGAGTTGTGATTAACGTCATGGCCACTATCAGGATACAGAACTTTTTCACCTCCCACAATCTCTGTCCATTCTCACTCAGTGTCCTCTACCCACCCAGCCAAAGGCAAGTAATGTTCTGATTTTTGTTTTCATCTTAGTTACACTTGTTCTAGATTTTATAAATATGGAATCAACAGTCTGTTGTATATGCTTTCCCCAGCTTCTTTCACTGAGTACAGTGTATTCAAGATTCATCCATGTTGTTGTGTATATCAGTATTTAATCTCTAATTACTATTGAGGAGTATTCCATTGTATGCATATGCTACAGTTCATTCTCCTGTTAATGAACACTTGGTTTGTTTCTAGTCTGGTACAATTGTGAATAAAGTGGCTGTAAACATTCAACCAGGTGGATTGAGACAGTGACTGCAGCAATAGGCTCAACTGTGTCAGAGATTGTAAGGATGGCAAAGGATAGGACAAGGTTCAGATCTGTTATTCATGGGGCTGCTATGAGTTGTACTCAACTTGATGGCACCTAACAACGACATTTTTGTAGGGATCTATCTTTCTGTGAGGGTTATCTCTTAATTTTTAATGGATATTTGTACATTTATAGGTCCACCAGCGCTTAGCACCTATTAAACCAATCACAAAACCAAACCTGCTTCCCAGTTAAGCGGACTCCAATTAAGCCTGCATGTCTTTCTCCCTGGGAGCTGCTGGTAGATTTGAAGTGTTGACCTTTCAGTAAGCAGCATAACACACCATCCCACAGAGTTCCATTAGTCTCCATGAAGTATTCGACAATATTGGATAAAATGAATTGTTTCAGGGAAGAGCAGTGAGGTCACAGAGATCATTTTTAAAAAAAAGTTCAATAGCTTTCAAAGTTGAGCCGAAGCTCCAGCAGTGAAGGCTGAATAAAAAAGAAAGGACATGTGAGGCAGGGACTTAACAACTCAGTGAAGAACTTTGCAAAAGGGCAGGCTTTGAAAAGGAGCCAGAATGTGGGGACAACCAGGAGGCTTGCTCCTGCAAAAAATGGAGATGTTTCTTTCTCCAGGCTGGCTTGACAGGGACTCCCAGCCAAGGACACTGTTGGGCAGGCAGGCTCAGCTACTGCAAAGACAACGTGGCGCTTAATTTGTTAGTAAGATCCCCCCCCCCATGATGTTTTAGATCTTGTCAAGAAGCATGAATGTCCTTTGTTTTTGCCTCTCTAAATCCACTCCTGAATGGCCACACTGACAGCATTTGTCCTGCCCAGGAATAATCCAGAACAGGAGACAATCCAAAAGATTTTCTCCTTGGCTGTGGGAGATGTTTGTGTGTAGTTAGGAAGTCTGGGTTTCTGCCATGGACTGGCTGTTTGTCCCTAACGTTTCTTCCAGCACTAAAATACCATGACACAACAACCATACTTCTTCTTTCAAGAAATATTTCTTATTTCAAGAAATATTTTTCTTTTTTATTCAAAAATATTTTCTTTGTTTTGTTCTATGTACTCCCATTTAAAAAAATGGAAAATCTGAGAGTAAATAAGTTGAGCAGGGGAAAACATAAAATCACTCATAATTTTATCACCCAGCGCTAACTCTTCTAGAAAACTCCATTCTTTCATCTAATACATATTTCTTGAGAGACAACTGGGTAGTTTGAAATGTATCTTTCTAGAGTTGTTATGTACCATTGAGTCAGAACTGACTCACAGCAGATTCTCCAGTGGGTTTTTAGAGGCAGTAAATGGCATGGAAGGGGACTGTCTATCCTTCTTCCGTGGAGCACCTGGTGGATTTGAACTGAATACCTTTGGGTTAGCAGGGCAACTCCTCACAAGTAAGCCATGAGAGATTCCTATTTTAATGGAATTATCCTGGTTTATGACTTATTTTTCACATCCTAGATGGTTATGAACCATGTCAATAAATATTTCCCTGCAATATTCAAGGATATTTTTCATACTAATTAACACTTTCAGGAGTAAAATGTTGAGTGAATTCTAAGTTTCTTCAGATAATACCGAGAAGTTGACATTTCTATGTTAATTAGTAACTACACTTCTGAGGCGTTGAGCATGAATTGCCAAGATGGCACGCAGCCCCCAACCATTGGGTATGTTCTTCTACTTGTATATATGCACAGGAAAGGACCAAGGACAACTGTGCTGTCCATAATGAAAGGAAATGGTCACCCAGGACAAGGTGAAACATTAACATTTCCGTTCTTCAGTTCTAATCCACACGTTTCAAGCACTCACTCAATTGGCATATGTGGCTAATGACTTCTGTAGTAGACAGAATAGAAAACATGCCCATTATCACAGGATGTTTTGGTGGACAGCACTGGTCTAGAAATATCTGCTGTTGATGTTACTCATCACAATTTTGAGGTGGAAAAATCGGAGGCAATGTATCTATTTTTTGCATTTCTTATTTCATAGTCCCTGTGCAACTGCACTGTTACCCCAAAGGTTGCTTGCCCGTCTCTGGTGATTCAAATCCACCAGAGAATCAAATCTTTGTCTATGGGATAAAGCCAGACCAATCTCCTGTGCAATTTACAACCTCAGAAACCCAGTGGAGGTTCAGCAGTGGAGCTTCAAACCCACACCAGTGAGTTTGAGAGGTTTTGTTGTTAAGTCTGTAATGAGAACTTATCAATTATTCACCTATATTGTTTTAAAACCTTCCTCAGAAATGCTGTCCCTCATACCTATCAGCTAATTGTAGATATAACTGACTAGAAAGGCCTTTCAAAGCTTTTTGTCTAGTCATTGATTTTGAATACTAATTTTTTTTTCTATAATTATATTTTATTCTCCCCCCCCATCTTTCCAAGCATAATTTCCCTTTTTAAGGAATAGTCTTTGAATTACTTTTTTTGAGCCATGGCCCAACACTTGTGTATTTTAATGCTCAAGTCATACTTCCTTGTTACTTATAGAAATCTGAGCTATTAACCCTCTCATAAGAGAAAGGCTTTCTTTATCCAAAAATGTCACTCCTCTACAGAGTATTCATTCATGGACTCAGCCTTCTTTGTTAAAGTTGTATTAAATATACCTATACACAATCATTTAAAGATATGTAAGACATTCTGCAAGAAGCATTAGAAATTAGGAACATCAGTATAGTTCGACAGGAATGGGAGAGATATCTTCCTTGTGGTTGTATTACTACTTTAAAAGTAAATTAATAAATATTTTAAAAGAGATCTTACCTTTTTTCTTTAGTGTTATCTAGCTTTTATTTTGGTCAAGATCTTATCTTTTTAATTACATAAATGGCATACAGTTGTAAAAAACAAAAATTCTAATAGTGGCTGGTGAAATTCTTTCCCCTAAAGGTCACCGTTGGCAGGTTAGTGAGACTCCTTCCAGACTTGAGTCTATTACGGGCACACAGAATATCTTTATTGCATAAACAGGATCATAGGGACCTCTTCGTGATTTTTTCCAATAACAGCATCTCTTGGACCTTTTTATCTAGTCCATTTGCATTCATTCCTCAAATGTCACTGGGAGGTCTACCTCCCTTTCCTGTTAATGAGGGCTGGAAAAAGAGGGCTTCAAAAGTCCTGAGGCATTTTTCTGTTCCCTCTCCAGGTGACCCTGGATACCACCTCCCTGACCCTTTTGAAACCCTCTGTGAGACCTGTTTCCAAATGATTGCTGAGCCGTCATCAGTTGGCCTCAGTAGATCCCACCCAGCACCGCCAGTCCCACCTCCTCTTACTCAGCTGCCAAAGTTTCTGGAATGGGTTTGCCTAACTGAACTTAGTGAGTCACTTCCTTTACTTCTCACCCTCCCCCTTCATTGGGTGTCTTGATGTTCACACCTTTCCAAGTCAAAGGGTGAGAAGTGGCTAAGGAGCTTTTTCAGAGCACGGGGTGGGCTGTGGTGAGTAAAGGAGAAGGGGACACAGAGCACAAATAAGCCTATGGGTGTCTCTAAAGATGCAGAATTCACCACCCCAGGCAGACCTTTGGTTGGGTATACTTTCTGTCTGTGAGTTTCAGTTCTAGCATCAAAAGAAATGGTTTATGGCCAGTAAAAGACTTAACTCAGGAGAGCAGGTGAGAGGTCATGTAGAAGAAACAGAACTTGATACCACTTGTGCTCTTTGTCCTCCTTTCTCCAGGCTTCTTTCACTTAAGATGCTGGATAACTCAGATCTCCACCCAAATACAAGGCACAGGGCCTGTCTCCAAAGGGAAATAACAAATAATGGATTTAGTCCTCAATGGACATCATGCAATTGATTTACTCAACAAATATTTATTGCATGTCTACTTTGTTCCGGTAACTGTAGTTGTAGTTGTAATAGTTAAGCACACAAACACATGCATACATCCATATAACCCTGACCCCCTCTTGGGAGTTTGTTATAATGATGAATGTTCATGATTGTAATACAAGCCTTAACTCACACCCCTGCCTGCTAAATCCATCTCTGTCTGGACTCTTCCCTCACCCTCACCATAAATAGAACCCTAGTATAGTCAATGTCCACTCTGCCCAGCCAAGGAATTGCCTATTGGTAGGGAACTGAAGATCCTGATTGAAAATTCAGTATTCCTCACTTATAGATCCCTTTGGACAAGTTATCATCTCCCAAATGGGGAAATACTAACCAGACATACTATTACATTATAAGGTGGGAAACTGATGCACGTGAGAGTGCTTTTATATGCCTGAGCTTTGCAAAAAAGCAGATTGAATGCTATCTAAAGAAAATGAAATTCATTCAGAGAATTTTCAAAAAGGGTGCCAAAACAATGAAATGAAAATAGAACAGCACTTTTCAACAAGTCCTAGGAGCATTTTATAAAGATGGCACGACACCCAACACAAAGAAGGAAGTTCCTGACCCTCCCAAAACTGAAGTCAAAGCAAAGATATTAAAGGCCAAAACGGCAGTCCTGAAGGGCATCCACAATCACATACACACAGACAAAAAGATGATCCACACATCATCTACCTTCCAATGGCCTAAGACACTACTGAAACTCCAAAGGCAGCCCAAAGAGAGTCTCCAAAGAATCAAGTTTTATCATTATGCCATAATCAAGCCTCCCCTGACCACTGAGTCAGCAATGAAGAAGATAGACTATAACAACACACTTGTGTTCACTGTGGATGTCAAGGCCAACACACACCAGCTCAAACAAGGTGTGATGAAATTTTATGACATTGATACAGCCAAGGTCAAGACCTTGATCAGGCCTGATGGAGAGAAGAAGGAATAAATATTCAACTAGCTCCTGACTATGATGCTTTGGATGCTGCCAACAAAACTGGGATCATCTAAATTGAGTCTGGTTGGCTAATTCTAAATATAAACTTTACTCACCAAAAATAAACTTACCAATAAAACACTCCTAGGAAAACTGGAAAGTCACATACAAAAAAAAAATTAAGTTGGAGTCTTATCTCATACCACATATAAAAGAAAATTTAAAAAAAGACCCAAATGTATGAACTCAAATTATTAAAGCAGTAGAAGAAAATGTAGTTTTTCTCCATAATCTTGGATTAGGGTATGGCTCCTTAGACATGATTTCAATAATACAAACAACCAAGGGGGGAAAATAGATAAATTGGACTAATTAAAAATAAAAATACTGGACTAGAACAAGCTTCAAGAGACACTAGCAAAAAGCCAGACAATGCCAAGTCCTGCAAGTCTTGGTGAAGTGATGTGGAGAAATTAGAACCCTCATATGTTGCTGGTAAGAGTACTGAATTGTGCAGCAACTTTGGAGAAGAGTCTGGCAGTTCCTTACAAAGTTAAGCAAAGAGTTACTATAAGATCCAACAATTCTATCCCAAAGTATACATTCAAAAAAATTAAAACACATAGAAAAACTTGTCTGTAACTGTTTATGGCAGTGTTCCTCATAATAATTTAAAGATTCAGTTTAAATGTCTATCAATTTATTTTTTTCCTATAATTATATTTTATTAATTTTCATAAACATTTACAGAGATTTTGGGCTTCCACTCATTCATTGTTGCACTATTCTCTCTACCCTCCTCCCAGTTTGTTCTTGTCCAAATGCCACAGTGCTTGTCAAAGCCAGTTCTGATCAATCTTCTTTGTCAGTGTATCCTTTGCCATTCCCTATCACTCCTCCCTGAGAGAGACTTCACCCTGAGTCATAAGGAAAAGGGGACGGCGTATTCTCTTAGCTACTTCCTGCTGAAAAGGGACGCTGTGGGTTTCAGGGTGAAGATCTTCTCTCACTACTCTAAAGGGCCCCTTTGGCAGTAGGAAACACATAGACTATTATGGAGATTGATTTTGGAATTCAGATGCACTCTTATTGATTGTGCTTGGCTGTACATGTACATATCCTTCAAGATGTATCATGGGGGTGTTGCAACCTAGAAGACACAAATTTGACTAATAAGTTATAAGTACATGAGTCCAAAAATTATGGAAAAGTAAAAGAAAAGATTCTTTCATTGTTTTACAAACCCTCCCCCAGGTCCCCTCCACCATGTAGCCCTCGCTCTAGTCTCCTATGATGACAGAAATACCCAGTTACATCTCTCTTTTAGACGGTTCTCTCCCTCCTCTGCTTCAGTGCAGTATACATTATTGAACCCATCTTACTCAGTGTCTCCCTAACCCCAAGGACAGTCCTATTCTACAACAGTGGCATCATGTAATATTTGTCCTTTTGTGACTGGGATATTTCACTCAGCATAATGTTCTCCAGAGTCAACCATTTTGAATAATATTGCATGAGTTCCTTGTTTTTTAATGCAGCATAGTATTCCATTGTGCGAATATACCACAGCTTCTCTAGCCATTCGTTTGTTGATGGGCACTTAGGTTGTTTCCAACTCCTTGCTATTGTGAACAAAGCTGCAATGAACATGGGTGTGCATATATCTGCTTGGATGTCAGCTATGGTCTCTTCAGGGTATATTCCCAGTAGTGGAATTGCTGGGTCAAATGGTATCTCTATTTGCAACTTTTTGAGAAAGCGCCATACTGCTTTCCACAGGGGTTGCACCATTTTACACTCCCACCAACAGTGAATCAGGGTTCCAGTTTCTCCACAACCTCGCCAGCATTTGTTGCTTGCTGTTCTGTTAAATTTTGCTATTTTGACTGGGGTGAAATGATATCTCATAGTTGTTTTATAAATGTCTATCAATTTATGAATAGATAAATGTGTTTGATTCATACATTAGAATATTATTTTGCTACCCAAAATGGTATGAAATCCTGATACATATTATCACATGAAAGTATCTTGAAAATTTGCTTAATTGAAAGAAGATAGTAACAGTAACATATTGTCTGATTCAATTTATAAGGCATGCCCAGAATGGGTAAATCTATGGAAATAAGACAAAAGAGCTCTGGAGGCCTAGTCCATAGAAAGTTGTGCTGCTAGCCGAAAAGACAGTTGGTTCGAATCCACCAGAGGCTCCTCAGGAGAATGATGAGTAAATTTATAGCTATGAGTCAAACTCCACCTCCACAGCAAAGCGTTTGCATTTTTTTATAGAATCAGGAAGTAGATGAGTGGTTGACTAGGGTGAGGAGGAGGAGAGATTGTTATGTGCTGTAAAGTCTACTTCAACTCATAGAGACCGTAGCAAGGTGGCTGGAAATAATTACTCCTTAGTGCTTCCAAGGCTCTAATGTCTATAGATGTTGACTGTCACTTTTTACTCCCCCAGGGGGGGACTGATGAATCTGAACCATTCAAATCACAGCTAGAAGCCAAGTGCTTAGCCACTGTAACACCACAGCTCCTTGGGGTAAGAAAAGCAACTGTTAATGAATGGTATGAGTTTTCATTTTGGCCTGAATGGAATGTTCTGAGATTAAAAAGTGTTGATAGCTGCATAATTTTGTAAATATTTTCTTTAAAAGCACTATATGCGTAGTAAACTTTTTAAAAGGTAAATGTATGATATGTGAATTACAGCTCAGGTAAAAAAAATTTATGATTTAGAGGGTTATAACTTTATTGAGATCTAATTTACATGTAATGTAATCCACTCATTTTTATTACAGAATTCAATGATTTTTTATTTGCCCTGGGCCCCTTCAAGTTTGTCATCCAAACTGAATAGAGAATATTAGAGTTCATCATACACAGTAACAGTGTTATGTCCTAAAATTTACATATCAGTTCTATTTAAAGACACACACACGTGTTACATGGATGTGATGAAAAATATATCCCTGTTGAAGCACAAAGATACTCAGAAGGCACTGTCACTAGCTGTAGAAGTGCTATTTGTTCAGAGGGTTGCTATGTACCAGGCTGCATGCTAAGCACTTAATGTGTAATCTCATTTATGCTTTACAGGCCCTCTCTACAATGTGCTCCTTACTCTTTTCATAGATGAAAAACCAAGTGTTCACACCTGGAATCTAGGTTTACCAGATTTCACAACTACTGTTCTCAGTTCACAGTTTCCTTTTTAAGGGTTTATACCTCCAACTGAAATATCAAATCCTGGAGGAAACAGATATCTACCAGTCAGCCTCAGCTGATGGACTTAAGTGCAGACACTGATGTCTCTTGAGCACAAGGCCCTGGCCTGCCTTGCCTTAGGTGACAAGAAGCAAATAAAGACATTCTTCCCTTTAAGAGGTGCACCTGATCCAGACTGTGGTCTTCGCAATTACTTGTTATGCATCAGAGAGCTAGACAATGACCAGGGATGACAGAGGAAGAACTGATGCCTTTGAGTTGTGATGCTAGAGAAGAATATTGAACACACCATGGACTGCTAAGCAAGAAAAGAGATTTATCTTGGAGAAGGTGAAACCAAGTTCCTCCCTGAAGGCTAGGCTTTTGAAGCTCCATCTCACATACTTTGGGCACATGGCCAGGAGAGACCAGTCCTTGGAGGACATCATGCTTGGAAAGGTGATGGGACAAGCAGAAGAGGAAGACAAGGAATGAGACTGATTGATATAGAAAGTAGGGCAATGAGGGGGTAGGTGTGTTAGAGGCAGTGAGACTACCTCAGGACAGGGCAGGCTTCAGAGCTGTTGGAGCTGTTGTACATAGGGTCGCTACAGGTCACATGTGACTCAAAGACACATAACACCACCACTAACAAGGGATCTGCAGTCTAGTAGTAGGCACATGCAACCAGCAGCATGCACATCCAGTGAGAAGCACCAAAGAGAACACAGTCCTATGTTCTTCTTTGTAACCCTAGGTGTGATTAGTCTGTTGATTTACTTGATGAACTGGCTTTTCCTATGTGCAGTGACTGGAAATGCCGCCTCAGTCATTCTTAGGGACGTCCTGGCCAGGTGAAAACTGTGAGTAGATAATATCTATTCCCTTCTGCATTGCTATGAATGCTCCAGCCTTCTTACCAAATGACTGATTCTAGAGAAAGAGGAACAGGATTTACAGCATAGAATTTATATTAATAAACTCTTTATCCTTGATTTCTCCTCCACATTCTTTGTTAACCACCACAAGACCTCTGTCTGAAAAGAGTCAAGACAAATAGCTCCCATTAATCCTAATTTATTTTACCCAAAGTGATTATTATTGAGTTCTGTTTATCCCAGGATCAGAACTCGCTTTCTTACCATTGGATTATTTGCCACCATTACATCTTCTGCCCATTAGGAAACATCTTAAAAAGCTATCCTTGAATATCACTGCACCAGCACATCACTGTGATCTGGAAAAGTGCGTGAGTGTCCAGTAGAGACCAGTTTTCATTCGTGGAGTCCCAGGATGGTTTAGCCCTCAATGTGCTCAACTGGTCCCACCAGCCTGAGATGATGTAAAAAGAGCTTGGACTCCAGTACATGGCAGACCAGGATTTGGGTTCCAGCTGTGTTGCTAGTGAGTGATGTGACCTTGGGCAATCAACCTCGCCTTTTTGAACTTCAATTTCTTCATGTGAAAAAGAAAACAAAACAAGGCTAATAACATGAGCCTTGTAGGGTTCTTGTGGGATTAAATGAGATCAAAGTATGCAGTTGGCCCTTAATTCATATCAGCTTGCCTCTTCTCCTCCTACCTGCCAAGGACATTTACACTCTACAGGGACAAGAACAGCCAATCAACTTTCCTCATAAGAAGGTTACATGTGTTTTTGGTTTTTTAGAAGAGTTAGAACAAAAGAACTTTTGACTGTGAAGAGCACCATAGCTTTGACCTTTCTAAAAAAAAAAATATATATATATATACACACACACACACACACATACATATATAGATATATAATTAAAAAATATATATATTAAGCAAAAGTTTCTCTTTGGTCTTAACTGCAATGTATTTGTATTATATAAATCATGTCTGAGGAGAACCTATGTGTTCACTAAGAAAACAATCTCTGTCTCTGTTGTCAGAATCAATCTTGGGGTTTAAAGATGCTAACCAGATCATATCAGGTCCCTGCTTCACACTCTATTATCTTAGGATAAAATCTCAGAGCCTTCTTTTGTCTTGTACAGCCCAGAAGATTCTTTACAGCTCCTGCCTCTTCCACCTCCCATCTCATCAACCAAACGGACCTGTTCCAGCCTCAAGGCTTTTGTAGCAGCTGGTTCCTCCTCCTGGGCCCCTCCTTTTCCTCCTCCAAATGCTACCTCCTTTCCAGTAGTCAGATTTCAGCTCTAATACCACCTTCTGAGAGATGTCTCCTCTGATGTTGTCTCTTCCACTATCACACCTATCACTTCATCTTCATCCTCGCACTTGCCACTACCTGTAACTAGCAGGTACCAGGGACCTGGTCTATCTGGTTCATCACATGTGTCCCAGATGCCTAGGACACTGCTGGGCACGTGGCAGGCATGCATCTCATGTTGATGAAATAAATGAATCCCTTTGTTTCACCACTGACGAGTAAATCAACAATCGCAAAGATGGTTTCTCCATGCTAGAGCTTCTACTGTGTGGGTGTCTAGACAGTCCTTTTATTTTTGGCATTTTTGGCAAAGTGCTCTGCTCCTGGAATTTAACAAAACCAGACAACGCCTGTCTCCCTAAAGTCTCGTCCAAAACTATGCCACCTCTTCCTGAATCTGCCGAGACGCCCACTGTCCAGTCCCTGTGCAGCAAAGCAGCACACATGAGACAATGATTTTTTTTTAACAAATCCCACTGGAATATTGTGCTGCCTGAAAAAACTAGAGCACAGCTGGACTAGATAGAGGCAGCCAAAGCTCAATAGGGCCTGGGCTTCTCAGAGGGCTGGACACATGGGATTAATTCAAACAGGAGCCAGGCAAGAAATGCTGGCCCCTGGGAAGTGCTAAAGAAAGGGAATTTCAAGACTCAAGACTGAAAAGAAAGCTGAAAGGCTGGGTGTTGGAAGAACTCACTCTACTTCACTCAGTGGCCTTTCACCTGCAAGGACTGGCACCGGATGTTTAGTGTGGGAGGATTAAGTGTATGTGTGTGGGTTGTTTTTTGTTTGTTTTAGGGAAAAGGCCCATAGTTCTTATGTGTTGCCACCAGATCTGTGTCCCAAAAGGTTAAGAACTCCTGAGTTGGAAGGCACGCAATTAGGTTAATGAATCATCCCCATCCTAAACATGACCTGAACTGAAACAATCAGGAGTAAGGAAAAGTGCTTTGCGTTCCAAAGAAAACAAAAGCCACTTCCAACAGGAATTGGCTGTCAGATTCTCTGCATTTGGGGGAAAAAAAAATTTAGAGAGCATCCGCCCTGCCTGCCCGCAGCCCAGCCCTTCGGCCCAGGTCTCCAGGGAAGGCCAGAGCCTTTGTTTTCCCGGGCTGTGGGCAAGCGGCTGGGCCAGGAGCCAGAGGGGAGAGACCTTGGTGGACGAAAATACTGTCATGTGCCAAGTTGTGCAGGCGAGGAGCACCGTGAGGATGGGCGCTGGCTGGCGCTGGGACAGAGATGGCGTGAAGATCTCCTGGTAGCTGGTGGCGAGGAGCAATGTGATGTTGCTGACACTCTTCTCTCTGCATTTTTACTAGGCTCCCTCCAGGATGCCAGGCCTGCCCTTCCTGTTTGGTGCTCTGAGGCTCCATGAGATGTCATCACTAACTGAAGTGTTTTCTAAGTGGATTTGGGGATCTCATGGTTGGTGAGCCCATGTTTTTCCCTTAAGGACCAAGAACCAGTGCACTTAGCTGCCTATTGAGTATGTGCTGCCTATTTTAAGGCTTTGTGTTACTTCCGATGTTCCAAAGATCCTCTCTTTCCTGGCCTTTCTTGTCTTTGTAAGGGGAGGACCTGGGACATGGCAAACATCCCAATAAATGCTGGAAGGCACCCGGGAGCGGGTGGGCAGGCTGGGAGCCAGTGTGCTGTGCCAACACTCAGTGTAACCTCCAGGGAGGGCACGGTCCACACACGTCTTTCATCCCAGTGGCAGGCCCTCGATGTCAAACCTGTCAGACCGCAACCAGCTACCCTCCCTCCTGCTCAAGTTCTCTATTGTCACTTGGGCTCAAACTACTTTATTTTCTTTATTTTTGTGTGTTCTATCATTTATCTATCCTAAAAGGGTCAAGGACTGCAGCCTTCAGTATGGACTAAGGCTCAATGTCAAGAAGACAAAGATTCTCGCCATTGGACCAATTGGCAGCATCAGGATGGATGACGACGAGATTGAGAGTGTTCACAGCTTCAGTTTGCTCGGCTCCACAGTCAACACTCTTGGTACCAGCAGTCAGGAAATCAGAAAGCGTATCGCGATGGGAAAGTCTGCTGTTAGGGACCTCTCAAAGGTACTCAGGAGCAACAGTGTCTCTATAGAGACATGGTATTTGCAATCGCTTGTTATGCATCAGAGAGTTGGACAATGACTAGGGAGGACAGAGATGCTTTTGAGCTGTGGTGCTGGAGAAGGGTACTGAATGTACCATGGACTGCCAGGAAAACAAACAGATTCATCTTGGAGAGGATTAAACCAAGCTACTCCTTGGAGGCAAGGATCCGGGGCTTTGTCTGACATACTTTAGACATGTTGCCAGCAGGGACGGGTCCTTGGAGAGGGACATCATGCTTGGGAGGGTGGAGGGACAGCACAGGAGGGGAAGACCCTCTATGAGATGGATTGATTCAGTGACTGGGGTGATCGGGATGGGTGTGTCAGAGGTGGTGCGGTTGGCGCAGGGTAGAGCAGGGTTTAGGGCTGTTGTGCATAGGGTCGCTATGAGTCGGAAATGACTCAACGGCACATAACAAAACAAAAGGGGATTCTGGTAGCTTAGTGGTAAGAGGCTGTGCTGCAATTCCAAAGCCACTCAGTTCCAAACTGTTCCATAAGAGAAAGATGAACAATCTCTTCCCATGTGTTTAACTGCCTCTGAAAACCTGCTGGAAGGTCAGTTATGGGTTGGTCTCAGCTCAATGGCACACAACAACAACAGCAACAATAAAAGGGATTCTAGATTTCCTCCCTCAAATCTGTCTCTCCTCCACACTTCCCTATTTTTTATGGCACCTTTATCTCACAGGCGCTCATTCTTCAGGTCTCAGTTTAAACAGCAGCCCGTCCTTGGAATGACTTTCCTAGGCACTGGGGTGTGTATGTGTGTGTGTGTGTGTGTGTCTCTTACATACACACACACACACAGTGTTAGAGTCTATCATAACACCTTATTTATCACATTTTGAAATTTTTTTCTGCCTGTTCCCCAAACAAAATGTAAAGTCCACAAGGATAGGGGTGGTTTGATATTCTCCATTTCTTTTCCTTCTTCTCTGTGCCCTAAGAGACTCCATAGTCAAGACTGTATCTCCCTGACTCCTCACTCTTCTGACTCTCTGTTGTGTGTTCCCATGAGAGGCACAGGTATGGGATGGAAAAGCAGAGAATGAGGTTGAGGTGTTTATTTCCCTTGATCCCTCCCAATCACAAGCCATGCCAGGCAGCCTTCTCCCACAGCACTCGCCATGTATGCCATTCTGCCATCACTCTTTCTGCTGAGTGGCAATCAGGAGCACCTGTCATCAACCCTCAAGTGCTTTGCCATCCCTTCACCAGGGTTTCGCTTAACCCTGTGCATGCTTTTACAAACAATCCCTTCATTAAACTCTCCTTGGTGATCTCTTTTGAATGTGTCCTTCCTTTTCTGCAATAACCCTGACAATGGTTTTGGCCAATGCAGAGGTCATGTCTAACCCACAGACCACTGTTTCCCCAGCAACAAAGAATGATATGTTAGAGGCAACTTATATATGTGCTATGAATGAATTATTACTACGGATACCAATATCCACAAGGAAAAGAACACAACTGACAAAGTTGTGGAGGGAAGGAAGTCTCAAAATGCAGTTCCATCAAGAGGTAGAAACCTAGAGGACGTTCTTTCACATATGTACTAGGATATACAAACAGGAAAGTTCAGAATGAAGAAGTGTTGAAAATACCATTTAAAAAGTTGGAAAACACCCATATATCTATTAATAGTCAACTGGAGAATGATAAACTATATGACAAAGCAAAGGAATGAGCTCCACTTGCACCTAAGAGCATGAGTGAATCTTACAAACAGAATGCCGCAAACAAGCTACAAAAGAATACATATGGTACCACTTGAGGCATGTAAAACTCCTAAATAAGATGCTTTAGGACTGCGTGTGTAGCTGGAAAAAGATAAGTTACTACAACAAAAACCAGAAGAGTGAGATGTCAGAGAAGGACATCAAAAGTCTTCTGGGTTGTAATCAATTTTCTAAGTCTTGTACCAGATGATGGATGTGTCAAGGTTTGCTTTATTATTTCTTACCATTTGTTTTGCTGAAGTTTGAGAATATATACAACACAATATACACCAATTCAGTGATCTGTACCTGTACAATCTAGTGACGACGACTATATTCTTTGCATTGTACAACCAATCTCACTGTCCTTTTCAGAGTTGTTCCTCCCCTGTGCACATGTTTTGTATTATTTTTTAACTGTACTTTGGTGCTCTATTCTGCAAGCTCTATTTCACAACTCAAAGCACTGAACTGAATCCAACTGCTTGGATTTCTCACCATGTGGACACTTAGTCAACATAGTGAGAAAATGTCCACCTACAACCCTCTTCTATTCAAGACACTAGTCAGAGTGAGCATAAACCTTCTCAATACAAAACATTCCCTGGAGAGAGAACTGTTTGTACTGCTTTAGACTGTATCAAGAGGCAAAAGGGTAGACTCATATATGCACTACCTGCTAAGGACACTCATCATCTCATCAATGAAACTAAATGAAGAAGGTTGTTTTTGTTTTGCAATTGCCTGTGGAATTTTAATTGGGTAGACATATACAGTTCTAAGAGGCTGGCCCCCTAGACAAAGAGGGTAAGTATATAAGTGCTGTCGTTGTTAGGTGTTGTCAAGTGGACAATGACTCACATGACTCTATAACAACAAACGTGGACATTGCCCTACTCTGCAACATCCTGGTGACCTCATATTCTTGAGCCCATCATCACAGTCATTTAGTCAGTCCATCTTTTTGAAGGTCTTCCTCTCTTTCTCTGACCCTCCACCTTTCCCAGCTTGGTATATTCTTTTCCTCCTGATAACATGCCTGAAGCAGATGAGAAAAAGTTTCACCATCCTTGCCTCTAAGAAACAGTCTAGTTATACTTCCTCTGAGACAAACTTGTTTGTTCTTCTGGCAGTCCATGGAATATTCAGTACTGTCCTAAATATCAATTGTTATTTAATCTAATCATCCTTACAACCCAATCAGGTCATGCTGACATAGCCATTTTGAAGATGAAGACACTAAAAAATCAAACAAGGGCCCAAGGTTTCCCAGAAATGGTGATACTGGTATTTTGGGCAAGATAATTATTTGTTATGGAGGATGGGGTGCTATCCTATACATTTTAGGATGTTGAGCAACACCGCTGGCCTTTATCTACCTTCCAATTGCAATAATTTTTTTTTTTAAAAAAAGAGTTTTCAGATGCTTCAGAATGTCTTCTGGGGAGAAAAATTAAGCCCTCTTCAGACCCACTGAGATATACCAAGTCAATTCCCAATACCACTCTACTAGGAAAGACTAGGATTCAAACCTAAATCCGCTAACTCTGAAGACATTGTCTCTCTCACTAGTCTATCTAACTCACAGATCCCTCATGAGATTGTTTGTAATAAGGATATTACAGCTTTCCTAACAATTTCCTAACGATTCTTTACTAACTATACTTAGGGAGCTCTGGTGGCTTGGTGGTAAGGAAGTGTATAGTCAGTGCAAAAGTAAGTGGTTTGAATCTGCCAGCTGCTCTGTGGAAAAATGACTAATTTGAAAACCTCTGAAAGCCTCCAGGAGGGTCAGCTATGGGTTGATTCTGACTTGATGATACACAACAAAAATAGTTAGGTGGTGCATGCATATATGTAAAATTTTTTACAAAAATGTATTGTGATTCAAGTAAAAGTTCACAAAGCAAACTGGTTTTTCACTCCACCATTCATACACATTTTGCTTTATGAAATTAATTACAATACTCACAACACAATTACAATCATCTTATATTCTCCTTATAATCCTGATTTCTGCTAAACCTTCCATCCTTCCTCTTTCTACCTTCAGTGAGCTCTAATGGCCTAGTGGGTTAGAATGCTCCATGAGAGGAAGAAGGGCAGTCTCCTCCCGTTGGATTTACAGCCTCTGAAAACCTGTTGGATGGTTAGTTAATAGGGTCTGGTTCGAGGCAGTCTATGAAGCCCAGATCCACTGTCCTCCACAGATCTGTAATAACGTGCTTTTATGGGGGGTGGGGGGAGCGGAAGGGTCTGGTTTGATCACAATGAGTTGAGTCTTGTCATTTCCTGCCCTCCAGGCTTATCCTTAGGTAAACGCTGCTCTTTTGGATCATATCTAGTTGACTATGCTAAGAGAAAGCTTCTCTGGTGTTAATGTCACTTTACAGGCCTGTCTATTGTTTGTCTGAAATATGAAGAAGGAGTGGGGTGAGTGGGGTTGAGTTTTGTTCCAGGTTGGAAAGATGACTAAGGGTCATAGTCTTGGGAGTTCTACCAGTCTCTACTGGACCAATGAATGTGGCTTTTTTTTTCTTCATATTTTTTTATTGTCATTCATCATTTCCATGTAACCCTATCCTGGATCCTTTGTGATCCCTTTCAGAGTAGTCAGCAGTGGTAGCTAGCTCTTCTGGTCTCAGCGTTTTAAGATATTAGTATGTCTCCAAATTCCACTTACAAGCTTCTATTTCTATGTATCTATATGGTTTCTCAAATATGACAGATTTACATCTCCAAGGAATTAAATTTCCACTGGACTTATTATTAAGCTAAGTAAGCATATTCTTCATTTAGTGTCATGGTCTTATTCCTACTCAATTCTTCTCCTTCTAAGGACCAATATTTCCAGGTTTCTCCCTCCACATGTCTAATTGTACTCTCTAGGCTTTGATTTATAACAACTTTTCTTCATTGACTTTCCTCTAGTGAAGCCAGGTCTTACTCCAATTTTTTTCCTAAAGTTTACACATGCTTCTTGGGCAGGCTAAACTACATAAAATCTCTTTCTCCACAAACCAGACAGAATTTGCAACAACCCAGGCTACATGAAGTCCATGGTTGCATTCTTCCCAACCCAATGGTTTCCCTGGTAGATCCTCTAATGACTGAAATACTCCCCAAGAATGTTACTTGCCAAAGCTCGACATGTACAGATACTAATCTGTTAGTTTTTTTAAACTGATTTTCAGTCTTATTGTGACTAGATTCTTAGATGAAGTCCTTGATTTCTAAGATTTTGAGGGTTCTTTTTTATATCTGTATTGAAAGGGAAAACTTTTTGGCAGAAAGAAGAGTATGCTGGCCACACACTTGGAAATAGTACTTTACACTGAGCTTCTGGGAATTTATAAAAGAATATAGATCCCTACAACTTCATTCCATTACCTAATAAAGTGACCATACCATGCCATCTATATCTTTTCAGTCAAGATAGAAACAGTTTGTATGGAGGTCTGGTTATGATTTAATATTCCTAAAATAAACTTTTTAAAATTGGAGTATAACTTACATGCAGAAAAATATACAAATCATAAATGTACAGCTCATTTGGAATGAAATAATTCCAAAGTAAATACACCCATGTAACCATCACCCAGATCTTTAACAGCATTCCAGAAGCCTTCCTTAAGCCCGTTCCCAGTTGCTACCCCCACTCTCCTCCCTAAACAGAACCACCATATTTTTAATCTTATGACCTCCATATTTTTTAAGTATCTGATGGTCCAGATGATTATCTCTGGAGGCCAGAGTTAATCAGCAACTGAGAGAATTGTTTCCCCATGAATCATTCCTTTTAAGAATAGCTTATCAGTGAGGATGCTTCCAGCTGCAAATAACTGAAATCTGAAATTAAATGGCTTAAACAATAAAGAAACTTATGACCTTCCATGCATGGCATTGTAGCTGTAGGGCAAGTTTCACAGCTAACTGAGTCATCAGTTTGAGTCAACAAAGACCTTGCTCTTTCCCTGTCTCCACTTGGCCATCACTTCGCTTCAATCTTGGACTGCTGTCAGCTTGCCACAGTTCTTTTAGTGGCAACCTCTTTGGAGAGGACATTTCTCTCAAAGATCCCTCAGTGGATGTCTCCTCACATCCCACTGGTGAGAACTGGGTCATATGCGCAGCCAGGCCAGTTAGGGGAATGGGAATACCTTAACTTTTCAGCATCATTTGGAGAGAGATGGCTGTTCAAAAGTCCATTCAATGTCCCTTATAGAAAGCCACTTAAATAGATGGGAACTGTCTGGCTCAACTAATTCATAAGCATACTTTATATTGCTAAATAGTAACAAAAGGTTTTAAGGAGTAGAGATTTGTGGCTGAACATAGTGTTGGTGAATCAAGGTTAGAAGTAAGTAACTCTACATGAGGAAAAGATAAATCGACTGTGGCAAAATAAACACAGTAGCACTTGTTCCCTCTCTCTCTTCTGAACTTCCACAATCCTTCCTCTCTGAACTGCCTGCTTGGGCACTGAGTCATAAATTTTTTTTTGGCTATTGGAATAGTTTCTGTTACTGGTTGTGTCATACATAGGTCATAGTATTTCAAACCCTACAGCACACATGTGCCTGTTACTGAAATGTTACAGGGTGTATGTCTCCAGGTTCCTTCAGTTGTATCCTTAACACTCAACACTTATATTAAGTTATTAACTATTACAACTCTCTTTTTTGCCCCAAGAACATCATAAACATGAAAAATAAACATATTCACACATACTAGTTAACTGTAAATGGTTAATGCACTTGGTTTGCATCTCTCCAGAGGCATCTCAGAAGAAAAGCTTGAAAAACCACTTTCAAAGAGTCGGGCACAGATAATCTCACGAGCACAGTCTACCCAGGCACACTGGGCTGCTGTGACTCTGAGTCAAGTTGGTGGAAATCAGTTTTATGCACCCCCTCCTGCTGATGAGTCCTGTCTAAACCACACAGGCCCTGCAGGATAGAGCAGAACTGCCCCAGGGAGTTTTCATGACTGGGAACTTCATGGACACCAACTGCTACTTCTTCTTCCGGTAGAGCAGCTGGTGGGTTCCAATCACAAATATTTTGATTAGCAGACATGTGCTTTAACCACTGAGCCAGCAATCTAAATCAAACTCACTGATGCTGTTATTGTTGTTGAGTCCTGTTGAGTTGGAACCACCCATAAGTGACCCTCCAGTGGGTTTTCAGAGACCGTTAATTGCACTAGAGGACATTGCCATCCTTCTCCTTCTGACCAGCTGGTGGATTTGAACCAGAGAGTGACTCGTGGGTTCAAACCACCAACCTGTGGGTTAGCAGCTGAGTGGCTTAACCACTGATCTACAAGGTTCTCCTGTCCAACTAGGGATATACTCTGTCTCCATTAAAATAGCTGAAAATATAACAAGGAAGAGATTGTCTACATCCATTTACCAATGTGCTAGTCACAGAATGCGCCATAAACACCTGTTAGACACCTGTATATTATCAGAGAAGGTCTGAGTGGAAAAGCGACCTTCCTCAGTTTCAAACAATTATAGCCATGGCAGACATGATAACCGTTTCTGTCAAGTACAAATCATAGTGACCCTAAGAACAACAGATCTGAACTCTGTTCTCTCTTGAGCCATTATCATCTGATACACTTGTGCCCATTGCTGCACTCACCATGTCAAATCATCTTGTTGAAGGTCTTCCTCTCTTTCACTGATCCTCCACCTTTCCAAGCATGACGTCCCTTACCAAGGAATAGCCTCTCCTATCAACATGTCTAAAGTACAAGAGATGAAGTGTGTATGAATCTCCAAGGATGATAGAGTGAACAGTAGGTAGCTTTCAAAGGGGAGCTATTACACTGTATATGTGAGTAATATTCTACAAATATGTGTATTTATACTAATAATTCTGCCTTTTGTATAAAAAGGATCTTTAATCATTCACAGTTAATGAGCAACAACAAGAAAGGATGGAGAGTAATACAAACTAACATTTCTGGGGAAACATCTCTCTCACAAATATGCCTGATACTTTAGATACTATGTTTATAAGGCAACACTGGCATAAATATTAGAAAATATTATCATATCTAATACGTAACAGTCCTAACATGAAAAGGTACATCACTAACACACTTGATCCCAATAGGCCCCAAACACCCCACGATCTAGAAAACATGTTTCTTACTAAAGCAAAAACATAACTTCCTGTAATCATCAATCATTTTGGTTACTTTTAGGATGACCAACAGACATTCAATAAGCTCTAAATGTTTAAGTGTTTTTTCCTCTTAGAATTCCAATTCTTTTCTCAAGTATAACATAAAGCATATATATTTTTTAATCATATACATTTTAATATTCATTACATGTCAAGTGAGAATGTACCTTTTATTTCTTACTCTATTCATCCTTTGTTTTTTGGTATAGGCAAGACATTAAAAAGTTGAGTCTTTTGTGATATCAAGACCAAATGTAATTAAGGTTCTTCTAAAAAGAATTCTAAATGTCATGAAGGTACCTCATTAATTTGTTCTTTAGAATTCCAACAAAGGTTTTGAAAATGTTAAGAGGAATGCTCTTTTCTACAATCCCAGTAGAGGGCATATTTTTCTCTATTGTGTTGCTATAACTACACCCAATCAACCAATCCAAAGGTGAGCATTTAGAATCATCAGCTGCTCAAGGGAGAAAAATGATCTACTGTTGTGAGATTTACAGCCTCTGAAAACCCACTGGAGGGTCAGCTATGAGTTGGTTCTGACTCAACAATTAATTGAGAGTTAACTGTATATAAAGGGAGCACTGGTGGTAAAGTCTGTAGGGAGCTAGTTACTTTGAGGGAGAAAGATGGGCAATCTCTTCCCATGCAATTTACAGTCTCTGAAAACCTGCTGGAGGGTCAGCTATGAGCCACTTCCTACTAGAAAGCACACAACAGCAGTTCATTCTCATTGGTGGGAGGTCTTCTATGGTGGACAAGCTGCTCTGGCTTCCCTCTATCCTTTACTCCTCCCTCCTTTGGGGAAAGAACTTATCTGATTGGTGGGTTCTGAAAAAAGGAACTTGCTTTGCTCAGCCCCTATCTTCTCTTTTTGTTGTTCCTCTGGGCAAGAACTTGAGCAGGGACAGGACCCCACAACAGGAGGTATGTGGTCTTCCAGCCTTTTCAGGGCCGAGGCAAAGCTGGCCTGGATCAGAGGGGAAGTGGTGGAAAGGTCACGTGCCTGCAAGTCTAGGCACTTCAATGTTATCAGTCCACAGATAGCATTCTTATGTCCTCCTGTCAGATTCCTATCTTGACTGTCACAGAACTCATTCAAGGGGGATGTGTGTATTCACTGGCTCTCAAAGATTCAAACACTTCCAAAAACCAGCACACCTTCTTCCCAGTATTTGACTTAAAGGAAAATGCTGTCAACTCTTAGTTTTCCTGGATTTGCTTCAAATATCTACACATTGTGTTTACTTCTTGAAGCTTCCATTTTTCATAAAAATTTATTTAATTTTCTTATATTATTGTCCCATATGTGCTTTTCCTTTGCTCATTCTCCTGAAATACCTGGTTCTTGTTGCTGTTAGGTGCCATCAAGTCAAGTACGACTCATAGTGACCCTATGAACAAAAGATCTGAATCTATTCCTGTCCTGTGTCATCCTCACACTTCTGACACACAGGAGTCCATTGCAGCAGTCACCATATCAGTTGACCTGGTTGAGGGTCTTCCTCTCCTTCGCTGACCCCCCCCATCCTTCCCAACATCATGTCCCTCTCCAAGGAATTACACCTCCTAGCAGTATGCCCGAAGTATGTGATGCTAAGTCTCATCATTCTTGCCTCCAAAGAGCACTCCAGCTGCACCCTCTCCAGGACAGATCTGTCCTCTTGGCTGTCCATGGGCTGTTCAGGGCTCTTCTCCAACACCACAGCTCAAAGGCATCAATTCTTTTTCAGTCATCCTTATTCATTGTCCAGATCTTGGATGCATAGCTATTATCTGCTACCTCTTTCTTTGTTAGGTGCCTTTGTTGGGAATGTTGTTAAGTGTTAGGTTACAAGGCTGATCATGACCCAAAGTGACTCTAGGAAGAGCAGATCTGAACCTTGCCCTGTCTTGTCATCTCTGACACTCTTGAGGCTACTGTTGCAGTCACTGTATCAACCCATCCTGTTGAGGGTCTTCTCCTCTTTCAATGACCCCTCCAGCTTACCATGTCTTTTTCCAAGGACGGGCCTCTCTTCACAACATACTTATATTATTACCATTGTATGAATGCATGTTTATGATCACATTTCCTTTCTTGTGTATCTTTGGAACAAATCGCTGCCCTTTTTCACAACTGTTTAGCTTTCTAAGTTCTAATTCATCCCCAAAATCCCAGGGCAGTAAAAAACACATTAGAAACCTGTTCCATGTTTTCCTGGCAATTTCTTTCCTGGAACCCTGTATTCTTACAGCCAACTGGCTATCCTCCTGGGACTTCACTTGATCATTTATTGTCTTGGGAATCTGCTTCACTTCTTTTCCTAAATCTATGTGGATTATATTCTTCTTCCTCAATTTATTCTACCACCACTCCCCCCCTGTTCTTTCTGCCTGCCCCTTGCTCTCTCATTTTTGTGAAGTACACACCTGGGTGGCTTATTAAGATACATAAGAGGAAATTTCTTAATACTGGGCATGACTGAAAATGGCTTTATTCTACTTTATGACCTCTTTCTTCAGAAGGCATGACCCTATTCTCTCCTGGCTTACAGAGGGGCTGCTGAAAAGTACTTATAGATTTGTTTCTTTTGTTGTTTTTTCATTCTTCTGCATTCCATTCCCCCCGATTTTTTTAAAAATAAGATGTGATTTTTGTTTTATTTTTCCTTTGGGGGAACTTCTAGGACAGTGGCTCTCAACCCCTTGTTGTGCACCTGAAATAGCAATTGTGCTTTAATTTATCTATGGCAGAGGCAGGTACTGATATTTTTAAAAAATATTCCTGGACTGCAAAAAGGTGTAGCAGCAATATGGCAGTGCCCGGAGCAGGAGACCCTCTAAATGCTAAGAGTAGAAAGGGCCCAGTGGCTCAGAGCATTGACCCAACTCGGGAAAAATTGACTCGCTCACAGCTGCAATTCATGCAGCAGGTGCAACTCACCCAGTGGCAGAAGACGCTGCCACAGCGGTGGACCCGGAACATCGTGACAGGCCTTGGGCATCGGGGCCCTACTGCTTGCTATTTATGGCTACACCTTCTACTCTGTGTCACAGGAACATTTCCTAGATGAACTAGAGGACGAGGCCAAAGCTGCCAGAGCCAGAGCCATGGCAAGAGTTTTGAGCTCCTGAACTACATGGACCCTGGGCATTGCCAGCCTGCTGGAGCCCCTTCACATGGTGATTGATGAACTATAGTCCTGTAGAAAGTGAAGCCTGCTCACTGTTTTGTTGACCTTATCTGGTACCATGTTCCAGCCAAGGAATCTGGAGACTTAGGCATTCCGCCACAGTGAAAGGTACTTTGCCCATCTCACACACTCACTCTGCAGTTACTGAGCCCTTCTTGTAGTTTCCTTGTTTGATGAGTGTGCAACCCTGACTATTCTGAAGAGCCCTGACTAGTTTACTCCCTACATGCTTATGGGCAAGACTCTTCTCTAAGGGTGGGAGGTGGCACTTCCTAGCAATGTTGGAGCCTGAAGCGGGAATGCTGGGGTCAAGTTCAAAATAATAAATTGAGTCATCTCTCTCAGAAAAAAAAAATTCCTAAAAGAGTTCCACAGGCTACATCGAATCAGAATTGACTTGACTGTAATGAACACCATAACCTCTACTTTCAGTGGTAAATAGTGCTTCCAGTCATGAGTTTTCTAGGGCACCTGAGTGTGAACGAATTTCATTATTGTTGCTTTCCTCCAAAAAACATTTGTCCTGGTTTTTCAGTCTTCTAACACTATTAACCTTTCACTTCCATTTTTCACAAGTGCTCTGGAATATCTACTCTCACTCAATTGGTCTTTGTAGAAGTGTGTGTTTGTATATCTATATTTTATTCCCTGCCGTCATCATTCCGTGGCTTATGGAAGAGGGCAGAGGTAGATAACCAAGCTTGCTCTATCAGAAACTCCTATTTCTTTTTCCCTAGAGTAGTAAAATATCGATCTATCTAAGCATCAATAAAGGATAAAATTCTATAAAGTCAATCTCCCATGCAGAAGAATTACAAATAATTAATGTAGCTACCCCACCCTCAAGGAGACAGAGCATATCATGGAATAGTATGGAAATTTCCTCCCAAAGAATAACTTACAGCCAACAAACATATGGAAAAAATGCCCCCAATCATTAGCTATTAGAGATGCATATCAGAACAACAGTGAGATCTGATCTCATTCCAGCAAACAGCAAAGCTGAATGGGACAGTAAATTACAAATGTTGGCCAGGGTGTGGGAAAACAGGTATGCTTTTAACGTCTGGTTAGACTACAAAATGGTGTAACCACTATGAAAAGGTCTTTGTTGCTTACTCAAAAAGTTGAAAATGGAAAGATTATTTGATCCTGCAATTCCACTATTACACATATACTCCAAAGAAGTAAGGGGGGGGGGCTTTACTGCAACATTATTTTCAATAGCAAAGAGCTGGAAACAGCCCATGAGTTCATCAGCAGACAATGCCTAAAGAAACTATGGTATATTCACACAACAGAGCATTATGAAGCACTAAAGAATTTTTAAAACATTGTATATGTTGAATTTAGTAGAATTATGCTGTTGTTGTTTGATGCCGTCAAGTCGTAGACAACTCACAGCGACCCTATGAACGAACGGCCTGAGCACTGTTCGTACATAGTTTCCAAAGGCAAGCCATTTCGGAGGTGTATGCCGCTCCTGCTTCCAGAATTATGCTAAGTAACAAAAATTCATTAGAAAACGATAAAGTACAAGACAATTATTAGAAACAGTGACACACCTGTCTCCTACACATCTGGCCCCCATTGCCCCAGTCACTGTGTCAAGTCCCATCTCATCCTGGGTCTTCCCTGTCAGATACAGTGAGATTGGCTCAGGATGGGGCAGGGTTCCAAGCTATTGTGCATAGGGTCAATATGAGTCACATACAACTCCACAGCATATAATAAAAATAATGATGAAGAGTGAAAGAAAGATTTTACATAGAATCACGCCTGGATGGTTACCAGACATATAAAGGGAGGGGAAAAGGAGTAATAGATAAATAAATAATAGATAATAAAATTTAATGAGATGGATGAAAAGAAAGAATATATACTAAGGGAATGATGAGACACTATAACTTAATTCATTTTAACAAAACAAGTGCATGTGAATGACTGAATGAAAAAAAACGGTATTATTTGTAAACTTTCACTAAAATCACAATAAAGAGAAAAAAGTATATTAACTTATAGTGGAAAAACTCAACAAACATTATATACACTTCAGCTAGGTGACCAAAGTCAACATTAACAGCCATAAATCATGCTGAAAGCAACACAATCAATTGGATTGAGAAATTATGTTACACTCACACAATGGAATACAGCACATGTAGGAGCAATGACTTTTAAAATTACTACCTAACTTGGGAGGGACTGGAGAGCATTATGCTTAGTGAACTAACTCAGTCCCATAAGGACAAATATTGTATAAGACCATTACTGTAGAAATAGATAACTAGTAAAATGTTTATGAGAATCTAAGGGAAGGAGGGGTAAGGATGAGGGGGTAATCATACGGTCCACACAATTTGATGGGTAGAGGGAGGAGTGGGTAAAGGAAATTGGGAAAGATTGGTGTGAAAAAAAATGTAAATGGACATTGTAAGTAAACAAGTAGAAAATTAAAAAATTTTTTTCTTTCCACCATCCTTGTTTTTTAAAACATTTTTATTAATTTTAATGAGAGCATACAGACTTTGGATTTCCATTCATTCACTGTTGCACTTTTCTCCCTGTCCACCCCTCACCCCCAGTTTGGTCTTCTCTTTAAAAAGTTAAAAAATAAAAATTTTTTCATTGTTATACAATCCCTCTCCCCCACTCCACTCCACTCTACAATCTTCATTCTGTACTCCTGTCATGACAATAATACCTAATCATATATCACTTTTAAACAGTTTCATCTGTTTCAATGCAGTATACATTATTTACCCCCTTTTCTTAGTTTCTCCCCAACTCCGATGTCAGTCCCACTTTACAACAGTGGCATTATGTGGTATTTGTCCTTTTGTGACCAAGATATTTCACTCAGCATAACGTCCTCCATGATCACCCATTTTGAATAATATTTCATGAGTTCATTGTTTTTCAATGCAGCATAGTATTCCATTGTGAGAATATACCACAGCTTCTCTATCCATTCATTTATTGATGGGTACTTAGGTTGTTTCCAACTCTTTGCTATTGTGAACAAAGCCACAAGAAACATGGGTGTGCATATATCTGTTTGGGTGGCAGTTATGTTGTCTTTAGGGTATATTTTCAGTGGTGGAATTGCTGGGTCAAATGGTATTTCTATTTCCAATTTTTTGAGACAGTGTCATACTGCCTTCCATAGTGGTTGCACAATAAAAATTTTCTTTAAAAAAAAAAAAAAGACATACTCTTGATTTCATGTGATCAAAACAGCCTTTTACCTCTCTGATTTCTCTCCCTGAAACCCATAACCTTAATCTAGCCTTGAGGACAACATCAGAAAAATCCCAGGAGAGGCACATTTTACAAAATATTAACCAGTCCCCTTCAAAATTGTTGGGCCATCAAAAACAAGAAAAGCCTGGGGAACAGTCATAGACAACAGGAGATATATAAAGTACATGTCACATGCTATCCTGGCTAGGACCTTGGAAAGGAAGAAAGATATTACAATAAAACCTACAAAATCTAAATTAAGGCTTTAATTAATAATAATGCATTCATATTGGTGCCTTAATGATAACAAATGTTCCAAACAAATGAGAGATGCTAATAAAAAGAGAGATCAGGTACTGGGTTTATGGGAATTCTATTTCTTCATAATCTGTCTGTGAATCTAACACTCTGCTAAAGAAACTCAAGTTTACACAAAATATTTCTGTGAAGCCAATAAATACTGGCAGATTATTTACAGAGAAAACAGGATTGGCTTGTGGGTATGCAAGGGTGGATAGGGATTTTAATTTTTTTTCCAGTATAGGTCCACAAATTATATTGGTTCTTCATATAATCATTCACAGGCATTTTGTTTATAACATTAATTACCACTGATTAATGTAATTAATTACTTACAAAGTCTAATTATAATCAGCTCCTAGGATGGGGTTTTTAGTTGTTAGTGCATATATGGGTAACACCGGGCTTCGTCTCAGCATTCCACCTGGGAGTCTTAAGTTCTCTGACAAACTGCTCTGTGTTCAGGCACAGCGTGGTAATTCATACTGAAATAGGAAGTAATCTAACAGAGCTTTACTTAGCCTTTGCTACGGTCCAGTGCAATGCAGTACACCCTGAAGCATGCTGAAGAACCTCCCTTTAACAGATTTAAGATCAATTAATGAAAATACCCTAATGATACACGTATCACTCAAGTACGTGATCTTTTAAGTATCTGTCTTGGTAGACTGCCTTCTCTGATATCACTTCCATTCAAACCTAGAATTGGTTCCTGTCTTTCTGATAGGAGGAGACATCATGTGGCTAATCACATTTGTGCTTTTAGAAGTTAATGTCTATTGGGTAAACTAGGAACTAAATTAGCCATCTTTGTTCCTATTGGTTTTCAGGTTCTAGTCCTCATGAGATCTAGCTTTCAGAATAAGCATTTTCTTTTATCTAAAGTAGCTTAAGTAGGTATTTCAGGATTTATCTATGACAATAATAAATGAGCAGTGTGTGCACTTGTGTGTATATTAGTGGAACAGGGTAGTAGCCAATGGAATTTTCATTGTAATCCCAAATGCTGTGGTTCGAATCTCCCAATTGCTTTGTGGGTAAACGATGGACAATCTCCTCCCAAGTGATTTTCTGCCTCTGAAAACCTAGAGGGTCATCTATGAGTTGGTTCTGACTTGATGGTGTACAACACATAGATATTTACTTATTTAAAGTGAGCAACAGCTCTTCTTTCTATAGATACCAACACCTGGTGGAATAATAGTAATACTTCTTGTCCTCTGGGTGCTTAGATACACCTGCAGAGACAAAATCCTCACTCATCACCAAGACCGGCACTGTAAGGTCAAATAAATCGAAGAGACCATAGTAGTCAAGATATATGTTTGTCGTCTGAGGAAGAACTAGCTTAAGAAGAAAAATTACTGACTTCTACCTGAAATGTCCAGAGGCAGTGAAGTCTTAAGTTTTAAATATGGGTGAATGGAGACGTTCAAATGGAACTTCACTAGCGTGCTCTGGCGAAAACAAAGACACAATCATCAGGATCTGGTTTTCGTAGACGACGCAAAAACATAAATGGCAAAGCCAAAACTGATTTGGGAGAAGTTGGAAGTTGTTACGTCCTTTGAGGACTTTGTCAACCAAGTGAAGAGCGTGTGGCCAGGCGGCGCCAAGCTTTCCTTACCAATGTGACCGCACAGAAGAAACACCCCGCCAGGATACCGTCTTCTCTTCACCATGGCTGCTTCTGATGCGGAGGAAGAGCTGGAGCAACGCGCCCCAGGTCGGGCCTTCGAGGAAAAAGAAACGCGCCCCAGGTGGGGCCTTCGAGGAGGAAGAGAAACGCGCCCCAGCTCGGGCCTTCGAGGAGAAAGAGAAACGCGCCCCAGGTCGAGCCTTCGAGGAGAAAGAGAAACGCGCCCCAGGTCGGGCGCCCCAGGTCGGGCCTTCGGGGAGAAAGAGAAACGCGCCCCAGCTCGAGCCTTCGAGGAAAAAGAGAAACGCGCCCCAGGTCGAGCCTTCGAGGAAAAAGAGAAACGCGCCCCAGGTCGGGCCTTCGGGGAGAAAGAGAAACGCGCCCCAGCTCGGGCCTTTGAGGAGAAAGAGATGGAGAAACGCGCCTCAGGTCCGGCTTCTGAGTCCTCGGCCCTGGGCAAATTCCCGCCAAATAAGGTGGGTCATTCCCGGGAGGAAATTCAGAAGCAATCAGAAGTGGAAGGAGAAAGAAGAGAAACAGGTCTCGACGGGGAGGTCATGAAGCAGTTTGTTGAGAAACAGAGCAGGTGAAAGAGGTGCTTCAGAAAACAATAAAAGAAAACGGAGACTCCAGTAAAATGGCGGAAGCTCTGGCCCAAACCCGGAAGTCACCCGTGAGAAGCACAAACGGCTGAACTGGAGCTTTTGCGCATTGAAGAAGCGCGGAAGAACAGAGAATCCAAAGATCTGCCTGAGAAGACTGAAGTCGATGAATTTGTTCTAAGAACTTTCTCAAAACGCTTCCCCTTCCTAAATATCCCCAGACTGTACTGGCCTTTGTCATGGTCGCTTCTGAGAAATATTCTAGAAGCTGATGTAGGTAGATTCAGACTAAAAGACATTTTAGAGGATAAAGGGGAGAAACTTAAGTGTTTTACTCTTTTCCTAAAGCGTTGAAGTCTTTCTAATGCAGCTATTTGTTACATCTCTTGCACTTCACTGCACTTGGTGTATGGGGGCTAATGGCTAGTACTGCACTGGCTCTGGGGAAACGTGTTTGTAAAAAAAGTAAGCGGCTTCTTGCAAAATTTGTTAGATGCTGAGCATCTGTTCCCTTTTAAGTCCCAATTCTGTCTCGATTTTACCAGATGATACTGTACTTGAATGGTTAATAAAACTGCACAGTGGTTAAAAAAAAAAAAGTGAAGCGAAACCTGTAAGACATTGTGTACCATTTTGTGAATAAGATTTTTAGAATTTATGCATAACTTCTACAACTTGGTAACAAACAACGCAATCAAAAAAATGAGCAAAATATTTGAGTACGTATTATACCAAAAAAGATACAGAAAGGCGAACATACACAAGAAACATGCTCAATGTCATTAGGGATGAATACAAATCAAACTACAGTGGAAAAACAAAACAAACCTACAATGAGATAACTTCCACTTCATGGACTATGATCCGAAAAAATAGTACAAACTGGCAAGGATGTGGAAAAATTGGAACCCTCATCCTTTGATGGCAGGACATAAAATAGTTCTGTTCCCCATGTGTAGTTTCATGATCCCTCAAAAAGAAAATTTGGAATTAGCACATGACCTAGCAATTAACATATACCCAAAATAATTTCAAGAGATGAAGATACTTGTACAATATCCATTAAAACACTAATAGCTAAAATATGGAAACCATCTAAACGTTCAGCAGATGGGTAAACAAAAAAGTAGAATATAGCTACTGTGAAATATTACTCAGCCATCAAGAAAAAGGAAGACATATACATGCTATGACATGTATAAAATTTGAAGACACAATATATTAAGGAAAACCGTTGTGTGTTGAGTCTAAATCAACTCATAGCTGACCTTCCAGTGGGTTTTCAAAGCCTGTAAACTGCACTAAAGGAGATTGGCCATCTTTCTCCCATGGAGCTGATGGAGGATTCAAACTCCCTGTGTCTTTGTTGGCAGCACAACACCTTCTCCCCTAGGCCACCAGAGCTCCCTTGAGGTAAATTTTTGTTGTTATGGTCATCAGAAGTAGGAAATGGGAACCATTTGGGGGGCGAGGGGGGGCACGAATTTCTATGGGTAATGGAAAAATTTGCACAATTGAAAATGTCACTGAATTGTACAAGTAAAAATTGTTACAATGACAAATGTTTTCTCATAATTACATTTTTTTAAAGTGAAATTTCACTTATTTCTGATGTCAGTCCAAACAAGTTTTTCCCTTTATACCAAGCCATATTCTATATCTGAAAGTACTTCCATTGTTATACTCAAGCTTAGGAAAACATGTTTATATCCACCAACCAGATACCAACATTTCAAAGTTTAATAGCATGCATTTTTCAATTTAGAGACATTCCATGGATGGTCCAGATTACAAACAAATCAGCTGTATTTCTTCCAAATTTTTTTTTAAAGGGTAGACTATTGGGTGTATTTCTGTACTATACCACTTCAAAATCAAGAAAAGCATGCGTCAGTCAATCCCTTGTTATTTCCAAAATAAAAAAATAAGGAAAAGTACTTACAGGGGAGTAAGTGTAGTGTTAACATGACAGCTGGGGAAATTAAAACAAAAAATTGTACAATAAAATTGAGAGACAACAAAGAAAATGAGGCTGAGACTGGAGTATCTTAGAAAGCTCATTTTTCTGTGCTGTTCTCAGTTTTTTGTATTTTAGCATCTCTCAGTTTTTGTACTTGTTCCTGACTGGACTTCTTGGATAATTCAATAGGCGTGGACAGGTTTGAGAAAAGATTCCTTTTTATTGTGGCCATCATGTGTTGTTCCACGATGTAAGGCTAAAATGAGCTCAATGATATTGAATCTCAACCAACTCATAGCTGCTCCTCCAGTGAGTTTCATAGAAGATTGTCCATCTTTCTCCTGTGGAACAGCTGGTAGATTAGAACCATGTGCCATTGAGTTGGCAATGCAATTCTTTACCCACTAGGCCACCAGAGCTCCCTATGAGGTAAGAATACCTCTAAAAATATGGGCAAGAAAAACTGGAAAAAAGATCCCCAAAGAGAAGTAAGCTTTTTTAAAAACAAAACAAAGACCCAGTGCAGTGCTTTGTTCACAGGGATTAGAAAGGGCACAAACAATAGGAAACTGGCTTAAGACTGGCTTTGAATAAAAAACAATGCATTTTGTTAACACTGGCAACAAACAGTATTTGTCTTTTCATTATGTTGTGCTTTCTCTAGTGAACTTGAATCATCTTTTCCTGACATAAGGATCTCGAAAGCTGGAGATGAGTTGCTAATGTCTGTGCTCCTGTGTTTGAATTGTAAGGCTTCAACCTCACAGATGTCCACATGAATTGCATACAGTAGTTCTGAAGAAGTGAGGGGCATGTTAAGCTATTAATAGTAATATTTCTTCTCTGGCCTTATGAAAAGCAATATATCTATATATACAGTTCCAAGATCCTGAAAGGACAAGCTAAGTGAAACTATGTAAAAATTGCCAGTACTCCTCAACTCACTCTCCTTTGACTTCAAGTTGCTGTGAGCAACTACCAAGTTGGTGCCCAATTCATGGCAACCCAGACACAATGACATGAGAAACTGCTTGGTCTTGTGCTAGTCTCATATTCAGATGTGTCTCACACCATTCATTATAATCCACAGGGTTTCCACAGATTTCCTATCAAGTAGGAAAAGTCACTAGACTTTTCTTTCTAGTCCATCTTCATCTGGATGTTCCAGTGAAATTTGTTAAGCATCCTAGAAATAGGGAAGCCACCACAGACAGGTGGTGGTGTATTAGCTGGTAATCAAACCTGCCTTTCCCACATGAAGATATGAATTCTACCACTGAATGACCTATCCCACCCAGGTTATAAAAAAAAAAAAATCTTGTCTTAAAACATTGTTTAAATTCTCATTAACTAGGCTCAACTTCTACAAGGAATGGGAGAGTTGGTGCTAGGCTAGACTTTTCAGGAACCCCTGAAAGAGTAGCTGTTGTTCAGCATCTAATTAAGCAAATGACTCTACGTTATTATTAATTCGACTTTCTTAATCATAGACTGAACATCTAGTCAGATCTCAAAATTAAGAGATAAGCAACCACACTGTTTGTTTTTTGGTACTGTTGTTCGATACTGCCAACCACAACTCATAGCTGCCCTACAAACAGCAGCTCAGAACTGTGCCCTATCCTCACCCTCACCATGACCTTCACCGCACTCAAGCCCATTATTGTGGTCACTGTGTGAGTGTTCATGTGGGAACCACTGATGATGGAGGTGAAACTGTGAGGGATTCATTTAGACTTTAACCTTAGGTCTCCTTTAAGGAGCTGTGTGACATCAAGCAAGGTGGGTTATCTGTAAAATATAGATACTCCTATTTACCTTGTAAGAATACTCCAAGGATAAGGACAGAAATGCTTGTAAACTCGAGTAAATTCCCAGGTTATGAATATCCAGCTGGCACTTGCAACTTATGCTCAGCTTGTTCTTTAATGTTATATAATTTTAATGTTTTGCCCTTTAATGTTATATAGTTATCCTCACTTTGAAAGAACTGAAGCAATCCTACTTATAATAAATTCATCATCACAATCACCTTCACTTGCTGCAGCTTTTAAATCACTGAAACCCTTGGAATCTGTTCTTACACTAAAGTAAGGCTTAATAAGAGCTGAACGCCCTAGCTCCAACTTACCCTACAAATTCTACATGGACATACGTATGAACTGGTTTTGTTTGTAACCTCAGGGATGCCTATACCAAAGGCACTGTCCAGTGCTCATGTTTCATCTGAAAAAGAATTCTAGTCTCTCTTCTATGATGTATAAAATAATTAGATCTTTAAAATGTGATATATGCAGTTAAGCTGGAAAAAGGAAGAAAAAAAATTTCACTGCTGTTGCATTGGTTCCAAATCAAAGCAACACTCCCACTAGGTTTCTGAGGTCATTTAATCATAATGGGAGAGGATTGTCCATCTTTTTCTCACTGAGCTGCAGGTGGATTTGAACTACTCGAAACATGGGGGCCTTAGGTGAGCAGTGCAACTCACCTACACCACCAACACTCCCTCGCAATTATGCTAAATGGGCCTTAAGATACAAAGCAGAATTAACCATCTAGCTAATTAATATTAGGTTTACACCACCAATTACCAGCAATTTGTGAGACCCAGTGGGTATTTCTTATCTTTAATCTACATAATTGGAATTTAAGTCTTCTCATTCAGGTATTCATAAATCAACCAAGATTTGTCAAGCACCTACCATAGGCCCAGCACTAGGAAGGGTTGCTGTGACAATGAACTCTTAATAGTTTTAAAGAGTAAACATTAGATTCAGGCACTAGTGTAAGAATGGTGCTGTCTGTTCTTGTTGTTAGGTGACGTGTAGGGTCCAGAGCAACAAAGACAGCCCTTGAACAACAGACCTGAACCCTGCCCTCCTGCGCCATCCTTATCATCTCTGATGTACTTGAGCCTATTGTTACCGGCATTGTGTCAATCCACCACACTGAGGGTCTTCCCCTCCTTTGTTGACCCTCCCCCTTTCCAAACATGGTGCTCTTTCCTGTTGGCAATCTCCAATTTACATGAAGGTAAAAAACCCAACCCCTTATAAACACTGTCTCCTCAGTAATGCTAGAAGGCTATCAGTACATTTTCTAGATAGCCAAAAAAGTGATTTCTCTTTTTGGTTTGTTTTAGTAACATAGTCATTAAAAAGTCAATCTCAGTGTTTCATTTTCCCCAACAACTTAGCTACTTCCAAGGAAAACAAGCATTTGAAGTCTGGCATGCAGATAAGAGAAGTTCTTACCGTGTTACTGGCTCCCAGACCAGATGGTTTCAGTAAAAAAACAAAACAAAACAACAAAAACAGAAACTCTACCTGGTTTCCACTTCACATGCGCAAGTCTTGATTTTTACATCTCACAGTTACCATGTGGGAAGTGGACAACTCTCTCAGTGCACAGACAGCAGCCAAAGTCAAGAAGAACCACAGAACCCCCATCAGACGGCACTAAACGCAGCATTAGAACAAACACAGGTGACCCTAATATTCCTCAAATCCTTTCCTTCCAGAACACCTGAGAGCCCCAGAGCCAAAACTACTTAAAAGACATCTAAGGGCGGGGGGAGCACCAAAACTGTAGTCAGGGCAAGAAAAGGGAAACAGTATCTTTATTGTGTATAGAACTAACAAACATTCACTGTGTACACATTCCAGCGAAAGAGACAAAGATCTTTGTTCAAAATATGCTGAAATAAAATAGGTAAACAAACTCCATTACTGGATACACAGAAGGAATGTTAATATTACTAGTCCGCGGTCAAGGGTGAAATAAAAAGAAAGCTCAAAAATCGTTTTTAATTCTGTGCTCAAACACCTACATCTAGGATAGACGTGTAGTGGGAAAGAGTAGCTTCTAAAGCCTTATAACTAAATGCTGGATAGAGTAGGTGACTTGACAAATGTCTTCTTACTTCTCTGGAACCTCCCTCCTAGATCAAACCCACAAATTCCTAGTCTAGCTCTTTCAGAACACAGCAGCCAAATGTGACTAAACTCCCCAGGACTTTTGCGATATCTGGCAACAGACCGAGAGAGTTAACAACAACAACAAAAAATCTCCTGTGGAGACAAGACCCGTCGGAAAGCATTTCTCCTGGGGTAGGAGATAATGAACACAAACGTCCTGCATTTCCATCTCCTAAAATGGAACTTAACCAGATAGGCATCACTTGAGATTTTTAAGTGCAAGATGCCGTAATTAATGATATACCTGGCCCGTGAAGCATTTTTTCATTGCTCCACATCGGAATCAAATGAACACAAGCTCTCACAATGGCTCTGTTTCCCAACACATACGTTTATGACAACTGCTAAAAGAACTTGAGGGCTCAAATTATAGGTTCCAATGGAGTGTTTCTGGTTCAGCAGTCACATGAGAACTCCAACACAATACAAACTTTGTCCTCACTAGTTTCTTTACAAATAGAGAAGTCATTTGAAAACCAAAACCAGTTCCTATGACACAGGGGCTAGAGAATCCCAGATAATTGGCACGAACATTCTCTATTCTTGTGGCACAGACTGCCCCTCAAGCCTCCTAACCAGCCAGTCCATGCACAGTATAGTGCAGAGCAGCTAGTGAGTCTTCCTCAGGGATAAACAAGCACGCTCTCCAGCAGGCAGCTCCAGCAGGGACCGTCAGCCAGCAGGGACTGGCCCGCTGGCTGTCTTCTCTGGAAGGGTTTTCAAGACTGACCCAAGTCAAACCTGTCTCAAATCCACCTCTTAAACAGAAAGTCCATTTGTGATGGATTTGGCTGACATTTCCTATTAACCTGTTTAGAAAAACCTCTGCAATCTCTCATATAAGCACTACCTTTCACCTGGCTATTAATGTAAGTAGACAGCAGAATAATAGTACACGCAATCAAGCTGGTTTTGAGACTACAAAGTGATACTGCATTAGCAGGAGTTCCAAAGACACTCTGGATATTGGATGTGTTGCAGGGATTGTAGAAATAAAGCCTGTAAATGTCTCCTTCTGGCTCTGGAGTAAAAAACAAGTCCAGATAGAAACAGTTTAAAAAGACAACCAGTACTAAAGAAAAGTGTGCCTTTTTTGCACTGGTGTTTACCCTACCAAACATCAAAGACAATCATTTCACTTGAGACTATAGTTCTAAATTATTTCTTAAAAAGCAGATGTTTTTCATTCTGTTTTGGAGACTGACAGCACACTGTCACAACTGATTCAAATTGTCTTCTGGCTCAGTATTCGCTTGAATACTGCCTTTCCCAGCTCCTCAGTGCTTCTCAGATTTTTCACCGCTACCCCAATGTGGCCCCCACATAATCATGCAATTTAATTTTTATAGTGATTAAACATTTTCACTCCAGGCAAACTTCCCTAGTCTTCAAATGGAGAAAACATCAACATCCCAACATTTTTGTGTACAATAAACACTTTTTAAAATTCAATAAATTTATCCAAAAGTGGTAACTTATAATATACAAAGGCTTTGTTTTTTGTTTTTTCTTAAAGATGAAAGTTTGTACCTGTATCCCTATATATAAAAGTCAAGGAGAAATCCTTTAAAATGACTCCAAAACATCATAAACAAGCACACAAGTCCAAGGTTAATATTATTTTGATGAATTCTGAATTCATTCAACTGCTAAATCACAGGATACAAGACCTTGGTTGAACTTTTTCTTAAACAGCTTGGATAGGCAGACGCTGGTTTGCCAGGCAGTTTCCTGTCTCGTCAAGTCCCTGGCAAGGCGAGGGGTAGGGAGTAGGAGGTACTGAGCAGGGGCCCCTGGTCCTCCTTGAACCAAGCTGCTCTGCTCCCGGCTGAATGTGACAATGGCTCAGAGACAGACTAGTCGTCCTTAAATGATGGGGGACGAAGAGAAGCACCAGGGTTGACAGAAAAAAGCTTATGTACTGTCTCCTTGGTGTTTCCACAGGAAAAACAGTGAGTCCAGGGTGCCAGAGAAACTCACAGAACTCCAAATAATAGCGTCCTCCACAATGAAATGCACATCCACGAAAAATCAAAACAATTTTTATTCTCATCGGTACAACAGGACAAGTCAAAAGCTGGAGCCTCAGAGGTAAAACAGAGGTAAGTGGGAAACAGTGTCTCATGAGTTTTCACATGCCATTTCACTACATTTAACATCCCACAGAGGGGCAGAGACCAAAGACTGCTCCTTCCATCACCATGGAGTTCTGATTCTCTGAAAATGCGTAATCTGAAAAGAACTCCTAAGAAAAGAAATGAGAAAGCAACAACAATCCCTAGTAACGTTCTATAGACAGAATTTTGAATTTGTATTTAACCGATAAAAGACAGCTGTGGAGAAGAAGACTGCTAGAAACTCAAGTCAAATTGAAGCAAAGGCTGCAGTCTTTGCTGCTCTCATGAAACTCCTACAGTAGTGTTTTCTAGGATTTGTCAAAACAGAGATTACGATGAATTCAGCAGGTCTTATCAACCCAATTTACCCTCCCTCTCCCCTTTTCCTTGCCGCCCCCCACAGCCAAGAAAGAAAAGGAAGCAGAGTTTTGTCCAGCACCACTTGGGAAAAATGGGGGCTGGACACGGGGGTGGGACAAGCCACCTGCCACACCAGCCTGGGAGGGAGTGCAAGAGAGATAACCAGATAGTCTGGTCTGGTCTTAACAAACAGAAACAAGGAGCAAGATCATCTGGCAGTTATGTTTTAAGCAGCAGGTGCACATTTCATAAATTAAATCTCTTAGATGAATAAGATAAATAAGAGAATGAAATCTGAGTTTTAAAAACAGTAATATTTACTTAAAACAGAAAAAAGAAGACTTTCTAAATCAAAGTCAGCTGCCCTAGTAGGAATATCTAACAATTACTGGAGCATTTGGTAACCATTTCTACCTACTGGCAACGTGACTACAATATGTGAATTACCACTATTTAATAAAAAGGTTTTCAATGTAAAGGTACTGTGGAAAGCAGTGGAGGACGGGAACACTGGCAAAGAGGCAGAAAGCAGGTCGGTGCTTTAGGAATAAGGCTCCAAGAGATGCAGGACCCTGGTCTCAGGTCTGAGGTGGACATCTGGTCAGCCACCCTGGCTCCAAAGGGTAAGAACACACTTGGCAGGATTGGAGAAGAGGGCAATTCAGCTGCCCCAAAGCAAGTCTCTGGTTTTCACTCCCACGTGGATGTGCTTTCCAGACTTCAGCAAGGTCTCCTCAGGACGATCTGCTTTCCGACGTGTAGTAACGATAGAGGAAGCTTAGGAGAACAGCGCTGATGATGGGTAAAATCCAGTATGACCAGCAACTACAGGTAGGGGGAAAAAAGCAAGAAAATTGTAAACACTGTATGCCAAAAATGAATTGTCTTTCAGAATTCGCATTTCGGTATTCTGAGGGGCGAAGAGCCTGGATTTACTTGGAGAAACTTAAGTGTTTTGTCACAGTGGAGTTGGAAGAAACCAGATCCCGGGGTTGGACTGACATTACTAAACAACAAAATTCAAAACAACTAAAAGTAGAAGGTATAATATAACACTATCAAAGTAGTCTCTTTCTTTTCTCTCTCTCGTGCCTGTCTGGCACTTTGAACTCACCCGTACCTCTGTGACAGAAAGATGGGTCATTTCTTCTAGTGCAAATTACAGCATCAGAACTTGTCAGAGGGTAGTTACGTGTCAGTTCTGAGTGGATAGCAGTTAAGTGAGCAAATAAAGTGCGTGTGCTCACTCATGTACACACACAACTCTATACATGTGCTCTTATATAAACATACAGTGGTTTTTAACTCTGGGAATTGGGATTATGGGTAGTTTAATATTGTCTTTGTACTTTTGTTTTTCACGTTATACTATTAACATTTATAAACCAGTAAAAGCAAGAAATACAATTGTAAAATAAAAGGATATTTAAGCACTACAGCAATCTAAGCAATTTGAAAATAGTAATATCTAATTAACTATTTCCCAATGTTCTATCTACCTCAGAGGGGTCTTTTAAAGTTTCATTTATAATGACCCTATAAAATAAATAATACTTTCTCACTTTCTACATTATAAACTCTGCACTTCAAGTCACAAAGCTAGTAAGCTACACAGTGTGATCCAAAAACCATCCTTTTAACATCTCCTCTGTACAGTAATAAGGGGACACAGATCATGGTCACTGTCGTAGATTCTGACTCATAGTGACCCAATAGCATGGAACAGAACTGTCGCACTGGGTTTCCAAGCTTGTAAACATTCATGGGAGCACACTGTCCCAGAGTGGTGGGTGGGTCTAAACCTTTCAGTTAGCAAATCAACACTTAACCCACCATGATAGTTCTAGCAAAGTTAAGCAAATGACACATAGTATATTATAAAGTGCCCTAACGACTTTTCTTAGGAGCATAAAGATGATAATCATTCTCCTTAAAATAATTATGCCTCTTTAATAAAGCTTATTAACACTGCTGGTTTTAATATGTAATTCTTCCAGAAACCAAATAACTGGCTATCCCTCTATTTAAGACTTACCAGTCTTGGTATTAAAAAAAGTTTTGAAGCCAATAAAACTGGCTGAATTTCAATAATCCCCGCCGCCCCCCTGCCCAACATGCCTAACATTTTGTATACTAAAGCATGGCAGCAGGCTGCCCTGGACAAGTTCAGAATGTCTGCCAGGGAGTTTAGTTTGGGTTTGGGTTTTTTTGATTTGTTTGTTTATTAAAGGCAAATTGGTGTGGATAACATGGACAAAAAACTTTGAAGTTATCTCTCCATAAGACTAATGATTTTAAGCCTCCTGGAGAAGAACTACAAAGAAATTAAAGCATTTAAAAGTAAGATCCTTGGGAAAACACTGAAAAAGAGAAATTCTTCAGTACAGAACAATGCTTATGCCAGGGAACCAAAAATAGCTAATTATCACTTTTCTATTTTTTAATTTTTTTTTTCACTTTAATTGTGATTGACTAGCACCTTTCATACAACCTCAGAGTATGCATCTTCCACCAAGGACAGAAGGAGGAAATGCATTTATAATGCACCAAAGGAGATATGGAGTCTTAACAAACCCTCCTGACATGAAACAGAATTTCTGGCAACAAGTTATCCAGGTTATTTAGTGCAAGTAGTTGTAATTTATTTAAAAAATTTTGTTTTTGTGTTCTGGTGGCAGTTTACACAACAAATGAGGTTCTTATTTGACAGTGTCTATAAAACTTGTTTTGTGACATTAGTTACAAATTCCACAATGTGGCACCACACTTTTTAAGTCTTTTCTGGTTGTGCAGATTCACACAGTGGAGCTGGGTTTTGTTGTTGTTGAGAATACACACAGCAAAGACTCACATTTCTTTTTATTGCTCTGCAGTACATTGCCGTATGACCATGCCAGAATTTCACTCCTTTTATTAATTAGTGGATATCCGGATTGTTTCAAGTTTTGAATATACAGAATAAATGAAAAAAGCCAAAAACCTACACGGCTTTTGAATATTCCGTGAGGTTTTTTTGGTACAAGTTTCTTACACACGTGCACACATTCCTGCTGAGTGACATTCCTGGGGAGGAACTGCTGAGTCAAAAGTTATTCCCATGGTCAAATGTATTAGAGAATGTTAAACTGCTTCCCGAAGCAATCACACCCATTTATATTCCCTGTGAGCAGAACTTCAGAGTCCTTGATGATCTATTTTTCTCAACCAACTTACATTATCAAACATTTTTAATTTTTGCTAGCCTGGTAGAAATGGCATATACCCTGTATTTTACCTTATATTCACATACCTATATTTGCTTTTTATGTACTCATTTCAGTCTTTTTCTCATATCTTACTATATCTGTGTGTGTGGCAAACACAGATAACAATCTCCCTCCTCAATCAATTGTCAGGGATTATCTATTATTCTGCATACTAATTACTACATCAGTTTTAAGTGTAGAATAAAGATATTATAAGTTTGTACCTTGAATGTTTAAATTCGTCATGGAATATTTGCTGAGCAGAAATCTTAACTATTAAGCAAGTTGAATTTAGTAGTTCCCCTTAAGTTTATACTTCTTAAGGCTCTATCATTACTCTTTTTTTAAAAAAAATTTAAAAAAAAAATTATAAAAGTGATAATTTTATGGAAAAAAGTTATTTTCTCTGTCTCTGAAATGTCTGAAGTAGTAGGATCTTAGAAAATCCAGAACAGATGGACTACATTATCTCCATAAAGCCCTTTACAAACCTTGGATTTCACCTCAAGTTGACACTTCAAAGAAGAGAAAATTAAAAATCAATTTCTGTTGCATCAACTGACTTAACATACAGTGATCGCACATTATGCACAGTAGAACTGCACCCCAAGAGGTGCTCTAGGCTGTGTCGCTTCAGACGTGGTCTTCTCAGGCTTTCTTCTGCGGTACCACTGTGTGCACCGGAGTTGCCACCTTTCAGTCAGTACTCATACCTGAGCACATAATCATTTCTTTCACACCGAAGACATACTTACTTACAGGATGGCAATTTATACCATTCAGAGCTAATACTACTAGAAGAGTTTATTTTAGATAAACTTTGGACAAAACCCAAATGCTTACACGTGATTCTAAGACATAATTGTTCTCTTTTGTAAAACATAATAGCACCTATCTCACAGAGTGGTTATGAGGATTAAATGAGATTAAGTTTGAAATAGAAGTCACAGAGTTGGGCTGAGCTGCAGAGAATGGGTGCTTGAATACTGTCACTTAACAACATGTATCTGTTTATGCTTAGTGGCCTCTCACTCGTGTGAACCCAGGTTATAAAACAACACAATTTAGAAAGTAATCAAGCACAAACCTGGAGAGTATTCAAAATAGTTGAAATTATAAAAATTAATTTGTCAATAATGTCAAGGAACTACTGAATCAATAATTCAGCAGCAAAAAAAACCCAAACCAAAACAAAACAAAAAAACCACAAAACTGGCTGTCAACCCACATATTTATGAAAGAATTTCTTGCCAGACATCATGCAAAGCATCACAAAGTCCAGTGAGGTTACTCACCTTTTGCAGGCATTAATTTTCGGAGTGTCCTGAGGAAGGCACATATGTATAGAAACAAAAAAACAAATGAAAGATTAACACAGCTTATATTAATCTTCTTGAATACACATAAATTCTAGCTAGTAACAAAATTTCCATCTTTCATGCATTTCAATGTCTATGAATCCATAAGCAATGGTTGGGCTGGGAATTTTAATTTTCATAAACACATTGGTGAAGAATTATTCTAGAAAACATAAAATCATGGCTTAAACTTTTTTTACACATAAAAAAGAATGCTAAGAATGCAGACAATACCGAACTGGACTAATCTGAAGTCATAAAGCTATGCATGGTTCATAGCTCTTACCACTGGCAGTAGCTGAAATAGTATTTTCATAAAATACATGTTTTAAAAATAGAAGCCACTCCTATGGTAGCATATAAATTAATCGTGACATGTTGATAAATGATGTAGATGATGGCTGCTTTATGGCCTGCAGGAATGAGCTGATTTACAATTTGAGATCATAATAATTATGATTAAAGCTCTAAGGGCTTATTTCACAATGCAAAGAGGGAGAATAAAATTAAGGAAAAGAATATAATTAAGACAAAGTTGAAAACAAAATGTTAGCAGTATTTGTACTAATACATGCTAAACTAAGGATGAATCTTGAAATCATTATCCTCAGTGAAAGAAGCCAGGAATCAAAGCCCATGTATTATATAATTTCATTTCTTATACAGGAACTACCCTGAAGAGGCAAATGTAGACAGGCAGAAAGTGGCTGTCTGTTAAGGCTTTAGGGGAGAGAAGATACTGTGAAAAGGAGTACAAATGAGATAGGGTTTCTCTTTGTTTTGTCAAATTGATTGTGGTTACATCACTCTGTAAATACATTAAATATCACTGATTTGTATACTTTCTGTATGGCATGTGAATTATATCTTAAGAAAGCCAATATTCCTTTTTCTTTTTCCTTAAAAACTTAAATATCAAATAAAGTTACTGAGTCCACTAATGAGCTGATAGGGCACAAAAGGATTGTTAATATATTGCCAGAAGACAGTAAAGATTAACATATGTTACTGCTGCCCAAAATAATATATTTGCCAATATGCAGATTTATGACAGAACATAGTCATAGAACATTAACCAATTACAAATTTCACTATGTTTATGAATTTCTACAAACTATACTGTTGTTGATGATTGCCTTTGACTTGAGCATGACTCATAGCAACCCTAAGAACAAAAGGCTTGAAGCCCCTCAATAACTATTGACATTTATCAAAGTTCATAGGGTTTCCGGAAGCACGTTATTTAGGAAGTAGATGCCACTCCTGCTTCCAAACCATATATAAACCCCAAAAGTCAGACCTGATGACAATGAGCCAATTCTATCTAACTCATTTTGCTGTTAGATGCTGTCAAGTTGAATACTCAACTCACAGTGACCCGACGAACAACAGATCTGAACCCTGTCCTGTCCTGTGCCACCGTCATCATCTCTGACACACCTGAGGCCATTGCTGCAGTCACTGCATCAATATATCTCACTAAAGGTCTTTCTCTCTTTCGCTGACCCGCCATGTTTCCAAGCATAAGCCAAGGAACAGCCTCTCCTAGGAACATGCCTAAATTATTTGAGACTAACTTCACCATCACTGCCTCTAAGGAACACACTGGCTGCCCTCTCTATAAGACAGTAGAACTGTCTCACAGGGTTTAGAAGCTGCAAGTTTTACAGAAGTAGACTGTCACATCTTTCTCCCACAGGGTAGACAGTGGTTTAAACTGTTAACTTTTCAGTTTAGCAGCAGCTAATCATTTGACTAACATGCTACTAGGGCTCCTCAGAGATCATACCTACTAGCCCAGATACACTGTACAACAGTTTATGAAATGAGTTTGGATTTTATATATCCAAAACATTACCATGAAAATGAATACATGCCCCAAACATGAAAGAAATGAGCCTACAAGCAAGTAAAAATTGTCATATCAGGTTTTAAATAAACCTTACTAATAAACCACTCTAGTTCTTTGACAGTCTTATTAGGCTATCTGGGACATTTCTGCTAGAGTAGTATGAATTAGGCTAATTAAAATGTGATGCAGGTCAATCTGAGAAATGCCATGATTTGTAAATGTACGTCTTACAGATTTGGCAGGGTGCATCAAATTACTTTCTAATGTTGCCTTTTTAAGTTTCCTTATAAACACACACAAAAAATTCTGTCAAGAAAATATCAGCATGCTTTTATGCTTCATTCACAAATCAATGATTTCTAAATAAAGAAACGAATAGTTACTATCAGTGCAACTGGGCTAATTTGAAAGCTTTATATCACAGCATGAAGGAGCAAGATATCAATTATGAAGCTTAATCCACAGTTTATCAAATACCATGTAGTTCATAAAAAATGGATTCTCTAGATTTCAAAGCCCTGTGTGTGTGTGTGTGCTGACGAGAGTAAATCTTAAACAATGTAGTAAGCCACTGAGGAGGAGGAGGAAGAAAGAGTGGGCGTATGGGAGTGCATGTGTGTGAGCAGAGAGAAAATAGCCAATAAAAAATATGTTGAATTTAAGAAACTTTTAATAAATAATTAGCGTTTTCAGGACCAAGAATTCCTCCAGAGTGTCCCTGTTTTAAGATCACCCTATCCCTAGAGGCAGAAAGACCAAATTCTCTAACATACTAGGGGAAAGAGAAGAGAGAGAATATATTCTCCCTCCAGGACACTGACAGCCAAGTAACTGCCAAACTACAGTGACCCCACTTTTAATCAACTATAATGAGAGAGTTGTTTAAGGCACTGCTCTTAGCAGCCAAGTCCCTCAGCCAAGCTTGGAACGAAGCCAGGGAAGTTATTTTTAATTTTACAAAATTTAAAAAAAAAAAAAGGTTCTATTAACACATCACCTTCTCTCACCCTCACCCTTCCATTCCCTCTACACATAGCCCCCTGTGCTCATTTCCACTCTACAGCTCTGCCCCTTAATCTAGTGGATGCTAAAGTGAAATTCCTACAATTGGCGACTGATTTTAATGTATCCTGTTGGGTGTTGGGGCATATCTGACTGGTTATGTTCTTGCCCAGATTTCAATTTACAAGCAAAACATTTGGTGAGCAGAACAGTAACTGCTCTCAATCTCAACATGGAAAGTAGTAATAGCAAGGTCTGATATTTGTACAAGGGAGTAGATCAAGTCCAAAGTTCTGTTAGTGTAAGCCCTAGCAAGCAATTAATATGCAAAGAATTTGGAATATACTTGTAAACAACAGAATTGCTGTAAGGCTACTCTGATTTTAGTTTAAAATTAGAAAAACACTAATGAAAATTATGGCTTAGTTACAGGACTTTAATTCTCCCATAAAATAAATTATACACACATTAAATCGCCTTTGTTGAATAAAAGATAATGTCTCACAAAACCTGAGTAACCTTTCACAAGTGAAAGTGCTCACAAGTGAAATGATGTCTAACGTCTTCAAGCTCATTGCTAAATCAGCTTCCTCAGTTGTCACAAGGCCTGGACTAGATGAACTTCAATGCTAAAGCCATGTTTAATTAATTCAATAAAAGTTTATATCCCAAAGGCATTTCATTTTAGTAAAATTTCTAAGAATCATCTTCTAAAAGTTTGAGAGGAGGAAATATCATTCTCCCTATCTATCATGTTTAGGAACAATGAAGGAATGTTACCACGTATATATTTTTTTACCTTATATCAGGTGTATTCTCCCAGGTACTTTTTTGAAAGGTAACAGGCGGTAAGCAAGTAATTTGAGAAGCTGGACTATATGAAGAAGAATGTGGCATTGGGACCAGTAAAAGCCAACAACCTACGTTATGAAGACAACATAATTTACTTGCAGAAAGTAAAGAAAGCTTGAAGCACTTAGTAAACATAAAAATCTACAGCCTTCAATAGGGATTACACATCAATATCAGAAAACACAAATCCTCACCACTGGCTAATAAGCAACATCATGATGGAGAAAAGATTGAAGTTGTCAAAGATTTTCATTTTCAATAGGCCCACAAACAGCAGTAGTCAAGAAATCAAAAGATGTGTTGCCATGAGAAAATCTGCTATCAAAGGGCTAAAAGCAATGATGTCAGCTGAAAAACTAAAGGGTATCTCTATGATTAGTAAATTAGTAATTTGCTAAGAGTATGTGAATTTGGGACTTCAAATAGGACTGGAAAGGACTTTTCCTCATTATAGAGTGAGTCTTAGAGCATAAACCATCACTACATGTCTAAGTTCTATTTTACCATCGAGAAAATGGAATACTGAAGGTATAATATTTCAACACTTGATTGTCCCAACAATGAGATTAATTGATATCTCTTTTTTTAAATCAGGGTTGAATTTTTATGTACTATATCTTGCTACCTGGAAGCGGGAGCGGCATCCACTTCCGAAATGGCTTGCCTCTGGAAACTCTATGTACGAACAGTGCTCAGGCTGTTCGTTCATAGGGTCACTATGAGTTGTCTACGACTTGACAGCATTAAACAACAACAACAACAACAATATCTTGCTAATCAGTGATAGACTCAATGATAAAATATAATTAAAAAATAAATGCATAATTAAATGAGGGAATTCATGGTCTAAACATATTTGCATTTACTTTTAACAAAGTAGGCAAGCAGGCAGCTTGGCAGAGAAAACACTGTCTTTTCAAAGGTGAGTTTTCATAACCAAAAACAGACCAGAAAAACACTGTCAAATTTGAGTAGGTTATTGATGGCTTGGCACAAGAATTAATACAACTGGACACTTCAACGATTTAGATCCTCCCAGAAGAGCTGTGGGTGAGCAATAGCATTACCAGTAAGTATATTCGTTTTCTCCTGGACACAAGAGCCTACTCTTTGGTCCTAAAAGCCTTCTGAGATCCCAACTCTTCTCACTATTTCTTAGTTGTTGGAATTGACAGAAAACTCATAAGCAGTTCCTTACTTCACCTCTGCCTTGCATGTGGACTTCCGAGTTGTAAAACAACCCAGTGGTAGATGGAATTTGCTCCAGGACTTAAGAACAATAAATGACATAGTTGAGCCCCTACATCTTGTGGTTCCTAACCTTTATACTATAATAGACAAAGTGCTAGTCAATTGGCCTTTTATTGTAAGAACTACCTTTCCTCTGTGTCATGATTTGTGCCACTATTAGAGCCTCTACTTGGAATATTATTGCTTTTTAATTTTTGACTCATGTACTTTTAACTTGCTAGTTAAATTTGTGTCTTCTAGGCTGCAACACTTCCATGATACATCTTCAAGGATATGAACATGTACAGCTAAGCACAACTGATAACAGTGCATCTAAATTCCAAAATCAATCTCCATAATAGTCTATGTGTTTCCTATTGCCAAAGGGGCCCTTTAGAGGAGTGAGAGATCTTCC
>NW_006399751.1:4708229-4730722 GCF_000299155.1 Elephantulus edwardii
GAATGAAAACCCAAAATCTCTGCAAATGTTCATTAAAATTAATAAAATTTAATATTTAAAAAAACAAAACAAACGAAGTTAATACAACCATGAAGAGAGTCAGAAGAGTTTAGTAGTTCTAGACAATCAATCTAACAACACAACAATGGTGACCATCAAATATTTACATAAATACTGGTAAATACTACAACATAAAATGTTGTTTAAGAACAAGTGAGAAATTATTCCTGACATATTCTGGGATAGCACTATTGGGGATCTTATAGGAGGGGAGCAGAAGCAGTTGTTTAGGCATGGAGAAGTTACGGAGGTGGAGAGAAGCGATGAAGAAGTGAGAGAAAGAAGGTAAACGTCCCCTAAGGAAAAGGCACTTCTAAATTAGGCTTAAAAATCTCTTCTTCACAGAGGCTCAGACCTCCTTAACCGAGGGAAAGGAAAATGAGTCATGAAATGAACTTGACTTCTCTTTCTTAATCAATGTTAAAACCAGAGACAGAAAAATGAACAAGACATAGCTTCAGCCCAGGTATGGAAGTGCTTATTTTAAACTCTGTAAGAAGTAAATCGGACAAATCAAGAATTTCTTCCTGGAACTGAAATCAGGAATAAAGTTCTGTCAGGACCAATGTAGGTGGTCTTGAACATTTTCCAGCATGCTTTCTTTGCCTGAACCACCTTAAGTAGAGCAGTCTGACTGGAAACACATAATAACTAGACTCTTTACTTAATGGAGACTTGTATTTTGGCCACAAAGAAAACGCAGCCTTTAGTCATTGTTTAACTTGGGCACAGGCTAAACTACATTTGGAGACATAAATTCTAACAGAATTTGGCAAGCTGAAAGGGTTTCTTCTTCTAGTTTCTTACCAAAAGTCTAAGGAACAACAGTTCCAATTCAGCTGAGGCATCTCTAATTAATTCACTGGCTTATTATATAAAGCTGACCATGCTTTCCACAGAAATGAATCAATATTCTCTGAGTTTTCAAACAAAACATTGGGAATTTCAAAGGCAAGTTCTTAAGTACCCCTTCTAGAGATTCTAAACTAGTATTAGTGGAAATCCAGGAAATACACATTACAAAATCTAGGCCAAGGGGTTCTAATATATAAGAACTGGACAAATACTACTCTTAATTCCTATGAATGACCTACTGTACCAAAGGATGACAAGCAACAAGAGATTATCGGTAGATTTCCACACTTGGGACTAGCTGTCAGAGGGGCCAGTGCCTGGAGAAAGATATCAAGCCTGGTAAACTGGAAGGTCAGTGAAAAAGAAGAGCATCAATGGACTGCCACAGAGGCTACAGCAGTGGGCACAAGCACAACAGGGAAATGAGAACAGAGCAGGTCAGGGCAAGGCTGTTCTACTGTCCAGAAGGGCTGGGACTAGTCAGAGCCAACCTCACAGCACTAATAACAGCCACTATAATTACAGAGTATTTTCCTCTTGTTTTAATATAAAGGATCCTCTACGGGTGTAAGTTGTCAGTAGAAATGTGAGTGTTGCCTCTAAGACTGAAGAGGTATTCCTTGCATAAGTGGGAAAACTCAAATGCTGACCTCTGAGAGTAAAAGTCCCTGGGCAAGTTTGATAACCTAAACAAAACCATGCTTACTTCAAATTTTACCCTAATCAGAGAAGTGAGGATTCAAGAACAAATAGTACATGTGTCAGGAGAGGAGCACAAAGCAAAAGAATTTATAAAGCATTTCACACACTTCTGTAAGTCACTCAACAATTCAGAGTAGCAGAGAGTAACAAGTACAAGAATGCACTTATCCAACCACACTGGACTGTGGGGCAACAGAAGGCAGACACTATCATGCAATGTCCTGACAGGAAAGAAGTCTTACGTTTAGGCCAACTTTAACTGTTGGATCACATCTGTTCAATTATCCAGGCTCAAAAGGAAACAAAAACAAAAGGCTAATAGAAAGGTAAGGGGAAGATACATCACTTACATGATAGTCTGGGTAGCTAGGAAGCTTCTGTCCCTTTTAAATTATAGGGTACAGTAATAGCTGTCTGAAGAACGAAATTCAAGGAAAATTAAAGGGAGTTGAACTACCTAGATGGTGGAGAACAGAAAGGCTTTCATATTCTCTTGCTGGTATATAAATGCAACACATATGAACATTTCCAAATACTTAACCTTCTGTGATTGGTTGCTCTATTACTGAGTAAGTGGGAAAGGTATGAGTCTACTTGAGCGTATGAGAGAAAGAAGTAAATCTGGGAAATGGATAAAAATGCTTTTTCTAGTAAATTATTTCCGTTTACAATTTCTCTAGAATTAAAGAAAAAAGACAGTAACTGGTAATGGAAAAAATTCCACTTTTTCTTCAAATACAGAATTATTTTTTTAAAAAAAGTAATTATTATCATCTATTCTAACAACAGCATTATATATTCTAAAAGGGGTACTTTCCTACAGCTGAACTCACAGACTCTTTTAAAACCATATAATGCAGGAACTCTGGTGTCCTGGTAGCGAGAAGCTGTGCTGCAGACCTGAAGGCATGTGGTTCGAGGCCACCGGCTGCTCCGCAGGAGACGGATGAGCAGTCTCCTGTGTGACTGCCTCTGAAAACCCACCTATGGGTCGGTTCTGACTTAACAGTACAGTGACAACAACAACATTCTCAATTGCACATAAATAAAAATTAAATTCTAAGAATACAATATATAAAAACTATTCTATTAAAAAAAAAACAAAACAACCATATAATGTGAGGGTTTCACTTTTTTTCAATATGTGGAAGCATTTAAAAAAATGTTTCCTGCTGTTCTTTTCTCCTGAGATTGTGCTCAGTACAAATTTCTGAAAAATAGGACTTCTGCTTGAAGGTGGGAAAAAGGAAACACTTTTCTTGATAAAATAATTCTAAAAAATCAATTCTATTTGAGTGAACAGAAATATAAACACTTAAAAAAAAGAAATATAAACACTTGAAATACACAAGAAAAAGAAAAACTGGTGACTTACCTTGTTTGGTTTCTTTTTAAGGTCACTCTGTTCAAAAGAGAAAATATTATTTTAGTATCATCACTTTTTTAAAATTTTAGGACAGATCCAAATGAACTCCTACTAAGTGTGTGTTTCCACCTTGGACCATGAGGCTACTTTCTTGTGGTATTGGGAGACTTTAGAGTCAGCAGGACCCCTACTCTGTGCATGTCACAGTTTGCTGTTGAAGTTGTATTTGGTTAAGAAGTCACTGGCCAGGGGGTTGCTTTCTTACAAACAAGTAACTTGTAAGAATAATCAAGCCCATCTTCTAGGCAGAAATGTTATTATAATCTAAAATAAATTAACTTTTCAGATACGCTACAGGTTCTACTTTGCAAACTGGTAACTCTACGTTATCACAGTTAAGACATGAAAATTTTTGAGCACATTTAGCCTGTGGTCTAGGTTGAACGAGTTTCCATGATTATTCATTCATTCTTCCAATTCTGTGGCAATTTCAATTGGTCCTTACCGGATGGACATCACCAATATAGTACTGCTTCAGCATTTCTCTGGCATCAGAGGAGTGGCCTACATCTTCAAAACTTTCACTTGCATCTGCACCTGCTTGTTCCAGCAGCACTTCCTCTCCACCGGGATGCTACGAGGAAAAGAGAGTTCATTAACACAGGACTCTCTGAAAAGCAAAAGAATAAGTTCTTTTCCACTTCTCATCTTACCCTAAAGCCCAACTTATTCTTTTAGAAAATCTCAATGATTTAATAAAGGAGACAGAGACTGGATCAAAATCCACCTTTATAAAATGAATAAGTACCAACATCTCTCAATTTCAACAATCATCAAAAAAAGTTTCATGATTTTAAGTCCTTTTTTCAAGAATTTTCTTAGCAGTAAAATTGAAATAGCATACGCTTCATCATCCTCAATACAGAATTCAGTGATTTTTTTTTAAGTTTATCCACATGCTATGCAACTGTTACCACTATTTCATTCTAGAAATTTACATCACTCCAATAAGAAACCTCTTATTTGTCAGTCAAAACAAAAACCAAACTTATGGCCAGAGTTGATTCCAACTCTGACTCTATAACAGAACAGGACTTTTCTTCCTTTGAAGGATTTTCTATTTCTGTATTTTAGTCACTTTTTTGTTCCATTTTGGTCTACTCGAGTTTTCTTTTTTAGCTGTTTTAGGGTTATCTGTTGCCTCCAAAACATGATGAATTTGGCATCTTTGTAGGTGGAGACAACTGTCTGATGTGGAAATGTCTTTTAAGGGGTGGGGCACCCAACATGTGACAGTTTCTGCTGGCCTGAGAGGAGCCTCAAATAGTCTGCCTGGTAAGGGCTTTAGCCTCTGCCACTCAGGGAGGATGCTGGCAGGTACACGGTCAAATACGGCTCATGAGAAGTGATGATTAGTGCCAATCTAAAATCCCCGAGAGTGATGCCTTCAACAGAGTGTGCACTGCTCCAGAGTGTGCCTGCGGGAATCCAGAGATGAATGCAGGTCAAGAACCACCTAATACAGAGAAAGACCACCAGTTTACAAGCCATGGAACCATGGAGAGACACTGCCACAAGTTCTAGCAGAGCACAAGCAACAGCTAGCTGCTGGTGGTGTGGGCATTTCTACAAATCCAGGGTCCTATGGAAAACAAACAACTGGCGAAAATGGCTATGCTATGCAGTTTATGATACTGCCTTCTCATTCAATGCTTTTCGTCAGTTCTTGATTTCTAATTTTGGCATTATATTTTATTTCTGATGTCATTGTTGACACGGACCTGGATTGGCATCTGTCTATTCTACCACCTTACCTGGAAGTCTGTACTATAGTTTTGCAAAATGTCATTACGAAGGGAAACTGGACAAACAGTACAAAGAATTGCTCTATTACTCCTTACAAAAAGCATGTGAATTTCAATTTTTAAAAATTCAATGGAATTTCTTAAGTATACCTAAGAAAAAGTAGATATAAATATGGGGGGGGGTCCTCGGGGGTATGCACAAGGGAGCTCTGATAGCTTAGTATTAAGAAGTTGTGGGGAGCTCTGGTGGCCTAGTGGTAAGGAGTTGCAACTACAATCCCAGAGGTGCGCGGTTCGAATCCACCAGATGCTCTGCCGAGGAAGGAGGGACAATGTTCTCCTGTACCAGTCAGATCTGATTTGATGGTATACTCACACAAAAACAATAAAATAAAATAAAAAAAGAAGTTGTATTGCCAACCCAAAGGCACACGGTTCAAATCCACCAGCTGTTCCACAAGAGAAAATTCAGCATTCTCCTCCTGTGCAATTTACTCTCTGAAAACCCACTGGAGGGGCAGTTATGAATCCAACTTGATAGGACACAACAACACACCACATATGAATATGCACATACACATTCATACAGTGTGCCTATGAACACATTCATATGAACACACACAAATGGTATTACGAACATTATGTTATGATCCTAAACGATAAACAATCCAAATGCTGTCAATACATAGTAAATAAATGATGGTGTAATCATACAAATATAATCCTGATAATCAGTATGAAAAAGGAACCACTGCTACATGCAATAACAATAAAGAATCTAATACAATGAACAAAAGCCAGATATGGATGGATAGATATAGTGACACATTCATAAAAAGTTGAAGAACAAGCAAAACAAAGCTACGGTATTAGTCAATATAATGGATAGTTTGGGGAATCTGAATAATGGAATAACATGGGAAAGGATAGTGTCATCATAACTGCACAACATGGCAAATATACTTAATGGCACAGACTGGTACATATAAAATAGGCTAAAGTGGTGTTTTATCTTCTATATTTTTAACAACACACACACACACTAAACTTTACCTGGTAAATCTTTAATTACTTAAAAAGAAGGTGTAACAATATGAGAGCACTAACATCTTGTCTTCCTTGTTTCTGAAAAAGATTACTTTCCCATGTTACATATTCTTTCAATTTTAATTACCCTTCCTCAACCTAAAAAGATGTGTTCATGAAAGGAGACTTTCTAAGTAACATTTTTATTCTATCCATTGATCACTGAATTATTCAAGAGTCCCAATAACATCAAAAACCTTGAAATTAAGGATTAGTGACTATACTGGCTTTTTTCCAGTTGGACAACACTACACCCATTCACCCAACTACAATTTTGGGAGTGTCAGGAAATTCCTACCCCCTCCCATTTGACATTATTAGGTACTGACAGGTTCTAACAGTCCAGGCTTCCTTGCAGGTTGGAGCACATGACAGCAAAGGCACTAAATCTTTAGAGCGTACCAATACCTCATTAATCAAACTGGGGGAGGGGATGGAAAAATATATGTAAGGGAAATGTAAGAAACCAAATTAGTTAACAAGTAGACCTAGCATTTAAAAAAAAAATCTTTATGAATGAACGGAAAACCAAGGGCTCTGTAAACTTTCACTCAAAGCACAAACGAAACAGTAAGTAGAGATTTACTGCTATTTTAGTAACAACCAAAATTTAGTTATCAGGAAAAAAGGTTAAAAAAAATACACAGGAGAGGGGAAGGTGCAGATTTGTTGTTCACAGGGTCACTATGAGTCAGAGTCGACTCAAACTAACTCAAATGATATTCTTAACTCCTTACCTGACAGAGGGTAATGCAGCATCACTGAGCTGCTAATGTTTCTGCCTGAAATGTCTTCTCTCATTGAGATGTCTATTTTTGACTCAGTAAGAAAATAAAGTGCCAATTTCAGAAGAGGCTGAATGTTTCCTATTTTCAACTCTTATGAATTAACAATAAAGCTCCATTGGAAGCAACAGACTGTGTAATAACATGTTCAGTTCATGAAGCCAAGGATGAACTTGAGACACACCCAGGGATCTTAGTATTCAATATTTTCCCTATAGATGGCAGCTGCAATTTAATGTTCTTAATTACCACACTACTTAGCTTGCAATAAAGAACCGTAGGGCACAGTGGCTAAAGCAGGAGACTGCTAACCAGAAGATTGGTGGTTTGAACTGAATAGATACTCCATAAGAGAGAGCTATGGCAGTCTGCTTCCAGAAAGATTCCAAAAACCAACACCAAACCCACTGCCATGGAGTTCATTCAGACTCAGGACCCTCAACAACTGGGAGCAGAACTGTCCCAGAGTGTTTTCCAAGGCAGAAAACCAGTGACCTTTCAGTAAGCAGTCAAACCTTTACTCAAACCTATAGGATTAGTGGGGCTCTGGTGCCTTAGTGGGTAAAGAACTGTGCTGCCAATCAAAAGGCAGAGAGTTTAAATCCACCAGCCACTCTTTAAAAGAAAGATGAGCCTTCATGTGATTTACAACCTCTAAAAACCCACTGGAGGGTCAGCTAGGAGTAGGTTCTCACTCAAAGGCAAATGAATTGAGTATATAGTTGGTCTAAGTCAGAGCGACTCAATGACAGTAGGTTCGGCTTTTGGTGTAAACTTGCAATGTGATACAGAAACTAAAGGATTAAATCTGCCTTGTTACCATGAAGGTCCTAATGGCACTACAGAGTCAAAAGCTCAATTTTACGTATTTACCTACTACAGCTTAATAAAAATGTTTTAAAATGTATTTGATTAGAGTAAAATATTATTTTTTTCAGACAGTCTTTCATAGGCAATAATTAACATTAGCTGATGCAATTAACTTGTTAAAATGTCTAAGCAAACCCTTATTAAACATTTTTAAAGGTTGAGTCACATTTTTATAACTGGTATATAGAAAAAAGAGGCATTTAAACGTAGGGTCTACTTGGTCTACCTAGTCTACCTAGTCCTAGACCACTGCATAATCTAAAACTACGTTCTTCTAGTCTACCTAGTCCTAGAGCCCAGTCTAATCTAAATCACACTCTCAGCAAAACTGTAGAGAAGATCAAGATGGCAACTGTTGTGGGTTATACTGTCTTCCTAAAATAGGTGTAAATTTCACTAGCTCCTGATTCTCCAAGATTTGACAGTTAGTCAATAATGTAATCATCATCCATGATGTGATCAATTAGTTATAAAGGGATTAAGGTTGAAAGCAACACTCTTGACCCAATGTGAAGTGAGTTTCCCTGGGGCATAACTTGTATCATCTTTCATCTTAACAAGGAATAAAAGGAGAAAAGCAAGCAGAGTTAAAGGAATCTCAACAGCACCAAGATAGAAGAACTGGGAGTGAGGCATCTCATTTAGACTCAGGGTCCCTGAGATGGGAACTTACTAGACCCAGGGGAAATGATGAGAACACATGCAGCTCAACAAGGAATGCAAAGTTCACAGATACTGAAAAGAGACAAAAACTATTTCCTCCCCAGAGGCAACAACGACAAAAAGTGAGTACTCTGTATTTGGATGTCTAGCCTCCTAAACTGTGTGAGTACAAATTTTTGGTTGATAAAACCAGACACTTGGGACTCCTCATGGTGGCGGAAGCTTGGGTGCTGTATGGTGGTGATTGGGTGAGCCTGGTGCTGAGCTCTGGCTCAGCCTCCGCGTGCCCCCTGGGCTCCGCACTCCTGATGCTTAGGTTTTGAGCCCTTCCTGGAAAGGACAGTGGTGAAATATTTCCTGGGTCAGAGCATGCCTCCAAGTTCCTGGGACCAAGTGTTCGCCACCTTCTGGCAGTGGTACCCAAATCCCTAAAGTAAACATGTCTTGACGGAAGACACAGTACACCAGGTTACTCCACACGAGAAACTCCTGTCCCAGAGACTCCTGACCAAGACCAAAAGGATGCCCTGCTGAACTGAGCGATTGTTTCCTGCCAATGTTGCTCACTCAGTGTACATCCTGGTGGACTCTTTGTGGACCCATAGAATCAGAACATGACCACCTTCACCTGGAACATCAAACATGCCTGGCTGATGGTGGAGGAACACCGTGTTTACTGTGTGAACTCTGATAACAGTGGTTGGACCAAAATCCGCTGAGAAGCCTGGGATCTCCTCTAGCTTGTTTGGTGTCTCCAGAGCTGTCCAGGGATTTGGTCTGGCTTGATATAAAACCAACATGACCAAGATCATGAAGGGTTTTTAATACATCTTGGCCAAGCTACAAGGTAAAATCCCTTCTAAGACACTTGCTGAAACTGACAAGGAAGCCAAGGAAAAGCCAAAAGAGACAGCACTGGCAGCTACAGAGAAAGAAGGCCAAGGACCTAGCCAGCAAGGCAAAACAGCAACAGCAGCTGCAGCATCAACAATTTGTGTATCATGGGTCCTGCACAGCCCTTCTACCACCCACCATCGCACAGCAGACAATCCAGCTCCAATCCCCTATTCCCAGTGTGCATTCTTATTAACAATCAACACCCAGCCCTATCTATTGTCTAAATAGATAGGCTGGGGAAAGGGGCAAAGGTCTTGTTTGGCATCTACAGAACAGCAAGCATGTTACCCATGGTCTGTGCTGATTCTGAATATTCCTCCTGTTTGGCAGCTGAGGCCCAGAGAGATACAGACTTGCCCGGGTCAGTAAGCAAGTGAGTGGGAAATGCTAGACGGTAAGATCCATGAGGGCAGGGACATGTTTGCTCTCTAATGTGTCTCAAGTATTTGTAATAATATCTAGTATGTAACTGGCACTCAATAAATAACTGTTGACCTAAAAAAAAAAAAAAACCAAACCCAAACAAAACAAATAAACATTCCTGTTATTTCTGCTATCTAAACACTAAATAACTAAGATAGTATGTTGGGAATTCCTTTCTTGTTTGAAAATGTGAAGATTTGGAAACTTAGAAATTGTATTTGTTATACTTAAGGTTGTGTGACTTGATCGTCCATGATTTTCTAGCTTGGCAGATATTCATTCCCTTGATGATGTCTCATACAATGTAATCATCTTCATGATGAGATCTACTATGAGCTGCAAATTAGCCGAAAAGGAGTTTCACTGGGCATGTGACCTGTATCAAACATGTATTCGGACACTCTGGCAAAGCTCTTGCTATTTGTTCAGCCTAGATGCTGCATCTGGTTTGTTGCCATCTGTCTTTCTGTTCTCTGGACTTGATCCAGCTCCTTTTGCCTGCTCTGCTGATACTGGGTTTGTCAGCCTCTGCACTTAAAAAGTCCCAAGAAAACTGAACTTGCCATTCCCTATAAAAGTCCAAGCCATTTTACTGAGATAAACGTCTCTTTCTCTCTCTCCATATATATAGAGCGAGAGTTGTTAGGTGCTGTCAAGTCCAACTTATAGCAACCCTTTGAACAAAAAATCTGAACCCTGCTGTATCAGCACTATCCTCATGCTTCCTGACACTCAAGAGCCCATCACACCGCATCCCAATACACACACACACACATACACACACACACAGTGTCTCACTCTGTCACTAACTGCCAAGCAGAACTGACTCACAACGGACTCTTCAGCAGGTATAGAAAGCTGTAAATTCCAAGGGGAGAGAATGCTCATTTTATTCCTGGGATCCTGCTAGTGGATTTGAACAGCCAGAGAGACTTGACCTTTGGGTTAGCAGCATGACTCTCTATAGACTATACTACCAGAGATTCCATACACACACACACACACACACACACACACACACAGACACACAATACATACATACACACACACATACATATTATGGAGTTCTGGTGGCTTAGAGGTAAGGAGTGCACTGTCAACCCAAAGGCACTTGGTTCGAATCTACCAACCCAAAGACACTCATTTCAAATCCACCAGCTGCTCTGTGGCTGAAAGATGGGAAATCCCTTCCCATGCAATTTACAGACTCTGAAAGTCTGCTCTCATAAAAGTAACAGTCTTGGAAAATCTATGGGGCAGTTTTTTCTGTTTCATAGGTCACTATGATGGCATACAACAACGAGGTAACAGCTTCACTGCAACTACATAATTTTACAAATCTATGAAACTGTCCTAGGAAGACTTTCACACAGAAACCAAAATACCTATATAATACATACACAGGTAGATGCAATCAAATAAAACATAGATTAAATTAAGATCTAAAAAAATAGGGGGAAGGGTTTATAATAAAATCAACAAAGTTTAAATTGGTGACTTTTTTGGAATAAAAGGTTGCTTCTCTTTCAAGGACTTGAACAGTAAACCAATGACTAGTGAAATTTTCATTTACATTCCACCAGTTACCCAAACAGCCTGCTAGTGTGTAATATTTTGCTATGTGCCTTCAAGTTACCTGCGACTCACTGCGACATAGACGTATGTTTTAAAAAAAAGATAATCTTAGGGGAGCTCTGGTGGCCTAGTGGTAAGGAGCTGCAACTACAATCCCAGAGGCGCACGGTTCGAATCCACCAGATGCTCTGCCGGGGAAGGAGGGACAATCTCCTCCTGTACCAGTCAGATCTGATTTGACGGTACACATACACAAAAATAATAAAATAAAATTAAAAAAAAAGATAATCTTGTCAGTTTTGGTATCATTCAGAAAAGTAAAGTCAAAAAGAGGTTTTATCCATTTTTACTGTATTTTATTTCTTTTAAAGGAAAGTATAGAAAAGGAATGGGTTTTTAACTGTGAATAGTGTTCAAAGTACAAAAAATTTTCAGTAAATTTGCTCAGAATTCCCCTTTTTTGATCTGTAGCTATTATCCTGAACAGTATTCATGAGCTAGAGAGGATCTACAGAGTATGAAAATAAAATTTCATAGCCTATCACCTGACATGCTAAGATTTAAGAAGAAATGCCTCCCTGATGCTCTAAGAATAAATCTAGAACTCCTACAACTTAGCAAAAATAAAAACAACCCAATTTTTTTGAAAAACAAGCCAAAGACTTGGACAGACATTTCACCAAAGAAGCTATACAAATATCTAACAAGCATAAGAAAGGAGCTTCAACATCATTTAACAGACAGGCACTGAGCTTATTCTAACGCATGGTTTTCCAGACCTCTAACTCTTAATGCAAGCAGAAGACCTAATCGTCCCCTCCATGAAGTAGCTGGTTGACTAGAAGCATTGCCTTTTTTAATTGGCAGCCCAACATATAAGCCAAACTATATCACCAGAACTTCATTACTAAAACGCAAGTCAAAATCACAGTAAGACAACACTCACTAGAGTCACTCACTCACTCACTGAGTTGGAACCAACTCACAAATGCTCCTTTCTTGGGTTTCTGAGGCTGTAAAGGGCACAGGAGGAAATGCCCTATTTTTTTCCCTTGGAGACTGGTGGCTTTGAACCGCCAAGCACTGTGCCCTCTGGGTCAGCAGTGCAACTCCCTATGGACTCCTCCACTAGAGCTTCCTGCTCACCTGAATGATGTAGAGAAAATGGAATCCTTAACCATTGCTGATAGAAACATAAAGCAGTCTAATCATAGTGTGAAAGTTTTTTAAAATGTTAAGCATAATTGTCCTATATGGCCCAGCAACCTCAATCACAGGTATATATCCAGAACCATGTACAGCAATGCTCAGTGCAGCACGACTCAAAATAGCCAAATGTAGAGACAACTACACTGTCTATCAGCCCATGTGCGGACAAACAAAATGTGGTGCAGCCACAAGCACGTATCGTTCAGCCATAAAGAGAAATTATATAGGCCACAACATAGATGAATGCTGGGTCAAATAAGTCAGTCACAAATGGACCAATATTAGATTCCACTTACAGGAATTATCAAGAATAGGCAGTTCAGAGACTGGATTCACTCAGCTAAGTAGAGGATCTGCGAAAAAGAGTGAGACCCACAAGAAGACGGGGTGACAGCGTGGCTGATACAATGAGCTCAGGTCAGCCGCACACGTGAGGACGGCAGCAGACTGGGCAGAGTTTTGTTCTCTTGTACATTTGGTCACTATGAGACGGAGCTGGCTCAATGGCACCTAAAAACAACAAAGGGGTGGGGAAGAGGGTCGGGGTGTTATTACTTAGGGGACACCAAGTTTCTATAAGTGGTGATGGAATGCTTTGAAAACCGAGAGTGGTGATGGTTGCACAACATTATGAACACAATCCATGTCACAGAATGGTACATGAAAAAGTTGGTAAATGGTTTGTTATATATATTTATAATACAAAGATTTTTTTTAATATAATGTAATTTTTAGAAAGGGGGGGGAAAAAGAATTACAGCTTAAGCTCAATTCATCACTATGGAGCCCACTGTGGCACACAGTGATCCCACAGGACAGAGTATAAACTGTCCCGTAGGGTTTTAAGGCTATAAATCTTTACACACAAACTGTCAGATACATCTTTGTCTCACAGAAAAGCTGGTAGATACAGACTACTGGACGACCTTTCAGTTAGCAGTCAACTACTTAGTGTGTTAAGGGGGGTTCCTCAAGGCTAGGTTTACAAACTAATAATTAGACAAGACAAAGTTGCTTTTTTCCTGAATTGAAGCAAAACTAAACAAAAGAGAGTGGCAATGGATTGTCCTAAGACTTCTTGCCCAAACTATTAAAATCTTGGACAACTGTAGAGCTCTCCCTACATTTATTAAGCAAATGTAATACAAGGGAGTGCACAGTTTCTGTTTTTCCCTAGGATCTGCTTTGCTTTCAAGTCTCATGTGAATTTGCAAGAAGATTCTTTTGACATGGACAGCCTTTGTGCTATAAGACTAAAGACCTTTTCTCAGCTTACCTTACGTAAGCTGTTACAAAATTTTACAAATAAATGCTTCCAAAGAAACTATATTGCAATCAAGGCCATAAACTGTCAGAGTTCAAACAATGGTAGTGATCTATTATTCATTACCATCTCAGTGAGCCAAGCAATAATCACCAAGTGAAATATTTTACAGATACCAGGGAAATGTCGTAATGTCCTCTTCTGAAGGATTTTGGTCGGTTGTAATACCCAGTGAATGTGCAGTAGCAAGCAAAGGAAGCCTTTTAATTATTCCCTGAGTTCATCGATTTTACTGACCAAATACTATTGGAAAGAGAACAAAAATACTATGTGTAAGTATAGAAAGAGAATAAATTACTAAGGGGAAAGAATGAGTATTTTCCAGTTACTAATCCAATGGCAAAGACAAGGTACAGATGGGTAGAGAGGGAAATGGGAGCAACACAAGTACAAAAGAATAAAAACCTAGCAGGGAAAAAATGACACAAATTCTCTGTGGGTGGAAATTTCACACTGATGTGGTAAAAATGTAACAATAGGGATATACTAAAGACCATTTGACCTGGAAAATGAAACATTAAGAAAGAATGAGGAAATAGCCAAAAGAGGCCCAGAGATGAAGAGGGCTCTGGCCAAAGAGATTAGCAGAGGGCCTCATCAAAATAAAACATGGAAGTCAAAAGTCTCAGACAAAAAGCTCCCCAAAATGTCCTTTTTAAAAAGCCATTTTATTAACTGGATAGAGAACAACAACAGAGCAGGGTAGTGGACAGGCAGCAATGATGCCTATCCAAAGGCATTTTTGTATCTATGAGACTGACAACACAGGAGTGTCAGCTAGGTGACAAACACACGGTCTGTCAAAGTCACCAATGCCCAGGTTCTGAAGCGCAGGTGTGCAGATCCAAGCCTAAACTGACACCTTCACTGTGTCCAGTCTAGGATCCACTGCGGTTGTGCGGCTGTTAGATGTTGTGGGCTTGACTATGATTCATGGCAACTCTATGAACAACAGATGGAAACCGTGCACTTTCTCCTGCACCATCCGCACAATCTTGGACACACTCCAGCCCATTATGAGAATCTCCTCTTAAGGATTCTCATAAATGCTTAAACACTGTTATGAATGGAATTGTATTCAAAGCCATACTGAAGTCTGACCACTGATATCTGTAAATGTGCCCCTGTTTGGAAAGAGATTCCTCCCCTCCTCATTATGCTAATAAGGCTGCACTAGAGCAGGGTGGATCCTAAACCTGATCCCTGAGTGATATTAAATAAAAAGAGTAAAACAGACTCCAAGACACCACAGGGTAGGGGGAAGAGAACCTGTGAGTGCTGACACCTTACAAAGAACCATCTACCAACCAATCCTGAATCCATACTTCAAGCCTCCAAAACTGTCAGAAAATAAAGTTCTGTTCTTCAAAAGCAACTACTGGTGGCACTTTTAGGACAGCACCGGGAAATGAAACAACCATCTTCATATATTTATCACAAGTGAAATTATTTCATGTCTCCCTCTACTACATTATAAATGTCATACAAAAAAACCAGGAAGCACAAGCCATCCCACTCACGTGTGTGCACAGGTAGTTCCTGACGTAAGATGTGCTCAAGTTCAACGAATCGTACTTACAGGCAGTCCCTAGGTTACAAACAAGTTGCCAACATCTCATTTAACTACAACTCTAAGTTATGAACCAATCCTCATCTTCGCTTAAGCACAAATGTAGAGACTTAAAGCAAGGAGGCTGGGGGCATTCTGCCTTGCCCCTGTCACCAGCAGCTGGCAGGTGCTCCCTGTACACAGCTGAGCTTGGCCCATGCAACACTCATGGACAGTAATGGCAGAGCAGTGGAAGGGGTGTGCCGCAGCAAGGCCCCTCCACTGAAGCCCAGCTAATGTGGACTACAAAGGGGACTGGTGGAGGCCAGGCAGGAGGCTGCAGGAAGAAAGCTGGTTTCGTTTCGCTTCACTTCGCTTCACTTCACCTCACTTCACTTCACTGGTCAGGCACCACTGAGCACAGTGGTCCCAGTCCCTGACTCTGAACCTTAAGTCCCTAGTCCAGCCTTTACTTTGGCCATGCCTTCAATCCTACGTCAAGGAGTCTGAGCTGGGTGACTGGTTCCCACAGAAAGCAGGGAGGGTGTGGGTTCAAGACAGAGACAGTAGCAGCTACCAGAGGAGGGTACAGGGCATAAAATGCTTCTCTCTATGGCCTTGGAGTCCATATTGTTCATACTGCCAACACCACCAATTAAACAAAAAACCTCTCTGCCATCTAGATGGAATCAACTTATAGCTGAACCTCTGGCCATCTTTCTGGTCTCCAGTGGAGTCAGTGGTGAATTCCAAACACCAGAGGTACCACTTTTGGATCAGCAACACAATTTCTACCAATTAAGTTACTAAACTCCCTACTACCACTGTCCACTGGTCGGTAATAACAAACAAAGGTTACTTTGCAATATGCATCAACCATTACTATTACTGTTTTATCATACTAAAGATATTTCAATGTGTCTAGAAATGCTTCTAACAATTTCTAAAGTGTTTCTTCAACATTTGTCATGCATAGAAAAGAACACTATATACTAAAACATTTGACTAACCAATGTTAGAGAAAAACCCTATCTAACTTTTTCACACAAAATTGACTTAAATCAGATTTAGAAATGGAACTTGGTCCTAGTCTGGGGAACTCATGTTGTGTAAATTATGATGAACTTGCCCTTGTGACCATCTGGGTATCTGGAACATTGTATCTTCCTAGGAAGAGGTTATGGAAAAAATTGCAAAGTTATTATTAACATGCTCCAAACCCTTTGATCAAGGTGAGACGAGGGAAGAGATGGGTGGGGGGAAAAAAAATCATACAGATGGCCAGCATGCTGGATTTCAAATGGGATACCATTGACATGGAGTAGCTCAGAGACCATGGAAAAGGGGAAATGACAGGTCAGAGCTTAATGGACTTGGAAGAGGAAAGAAAAGGAAGAAAAACATGATGAGGATGAGGAAGGAGAGAAGTAAAAAAAAATTAAGTGTAAAGATTGGATTTTTTTTTTCTAAATGAAATCAGGGATTCATCTTCAGTTGCTTGAAAGCATGGACTTAACATTGACCATTTCCTTCAAGATGACAGGGAGGTGTGAGAAGCACTGAGAGATTACTTCAAACTATCCGAAGAAAAATACCATACAGACAAATTGCACTAATTATCTGATGGCATGGAGCCTTCATTCCCAAGGATATGCAGAGAATCTAGAACCTGGCACTAGTGGAGTTACTGCAGCTGGCAAAATACCAATGTTTTCCAACTATCTTCATCATCAGAGTACATTTTTATGATAATTTTTAAATGCATTTCTGCATGATGGGGTTTTTGAAATTTTAAGTGTGTGTGTGTGTGTGTGTGTGTGTGTGTGTGTGTGTGTGTACGTACAGTCAAATCGGATCTGACTGGTACAGGAGGAGAGTGCTCCTCCTTCTCCAGGAGAGCATCTGATGGATTCAAACCGCGTGCCTCTGGGATTGTAGTTGAGCTTCTTGCCACTAGGCCAAAAAAGCTCCCTAAAATGCATTTCTGCATGATGTTCTAAAATACATTGTTAAGTTTAGAAATAATGTTTCTAATCTCTAAAGGCATATAGAGAGCAGATTTCTAGAGAGGTAAAAAAAGGAATAATGAAAATATTTAAAAAAAAAAAAAGTCAAAACTGACTTAGGATGAACAGAACTCTGTCATACATCAGAGACTGTTTTCCAGAACACAGCATGGGATCTGGAATACAATCAGATCAAAGGAGCACTTATTCCACTCATCCTCTCTTTTTTTATTTCTATTTCCCTCTCTCACACTGATACACATGTGCACACACGTGTGAAACACACACACAGGCAAAACCACAAGGGCAGGCACCAAGCTCACAGGCGAACTGGAAAAATGAGCATCCAGAAGTCAGTTTGGCCAAGGCATCGTTGCTGGACAATCTTGTTGTCATGTGCTATCAAGTCAGCTCTGACTGACTCACACAGACTATATACAGAACAATGAAACCCTGTCTCATCTTATTTCAAGTCTGCTGGTATCATGTTATTAGATGGTAGGCTGCTAACAGAAAGGCCATCAATTTGAATCCACCAGCTGATCTGAGGAAGAAGAGTGAGGCAGTCTCCTCCCACATAGGTTTACAGCCTCCAAAACCCGAAGGAGGAGATGGACCTGATGTGAGCGAGGCTTTCAGAGTGTATCTCCAAGAGTTCTGTCTTAAAACAAGGCCATTCTCCACCGTGAGTGACAGTTGTCGTTGCTGAGTGCCAATGAGTCAAGTACGACTCACAGTGACCCTATAAACAGATCTGAAACTTGTCCTATCCTGTTAATGTCTCGAACTTATTTGAACCCATTGCTGCTGTCACTGTGTCAATCCATCTCACTGGTTGTCTTCTCTCTCTGACCTTTCACCTTTCCCAATATGATGTCCCTTTCCAAGGAGGAGCCCCGTTAGCCCAAAAAGCATATTGGGTGAGTTACTTGTGCATAAATCTTATCCTCCTTTCAAGGCCAAGGCATCCAGTTTACCTTTAATTCTTCACACCACCTGTCACTTAGAAAGCATCTAAAACTGTTGTGGTTTAAAACTACAATTTAAATGTTATAAGGAAATAAAGATAACCACTAATGCTTACTGAGTTCTTCTTCATGCCAGATCCCATGCCAAGTCTTCAAATGCATTATTAATTAATAAACCTAAGAACCCCGTGACACAGGCAATATGATCTTCATGCCACAGATGAAGAAAGGCTTTACAGAGTCCCAAGGTTAGACCACTATTAAGTGATAAAGAAAAAAAGTGAACCAGACACTTGGACCTCAAAGCTAACAACCACTCATCAGTCATATTATCTCCTAGTACAATGTAAACATCTGAAGAGGCAATCTCCACGTGATAATTATCACATGATAATTCAGAATAAGCATTTGTCTGTGAAAAATTGGAGGACTTAAAAAGTCAGCAATTTGGCGAGCTCTGGTGGCCTAGTGGCAAGAAGCTGCAACTGCAATCTCAGAGATGCCCGGTTCAAATCCACCAGATGCTCTGCTCTGCTGGAGAAGGAGGAACAATCTCCTCCTGTACCAGTCAGATTTGATCTGACAGTACACACACACACACACACAAATAATGAAATAAAATGAAAAAAAAAAGTCAGCAATTCACAGTAAATCTAGGATATCATGACTCCTCAAATAACAGACATTCTAACGGAACTCACAGACATTCTTTCAAAAGATATATTTTTAAAATGAAAAGGCAAACACAACTAGGGAGAAAATGCTTCCAACACAGGTATCTGACAAAGTACTTATATCCAGAATCTATAAAGAATGCTTTCAACTCACTGAAAAGCAAAAAATGGACAAAACTTAAAACTTGACACCTTACAAAAGATCTTTGAACAGACAATAAACCCACGAAAAGATGATCAACACCATTAATCATCAAGGGAAGTACAAGTTAAAACCATAATGAGATATCATGACACCGTCATCAGGCTGAAGGGAAAAAGACTGATAAATTCCATGTGTCAGCGAGGACGTGGAGAGACTTGAACACTCATTATCTGTGTAGTGGGAGTGAAAAATTACCTAACCACTGAGAAAAGGTCTGGCAATTTCTTCAAAAGTTAAATAAACATCACCCAGAAATTTCACTCCTAAATATTTGTCCAAGAGGGATGAAATCATATGTCCACACAAAGATTTGCACACAAAATTTCACAGCAGCTTTATTTGTAATAGCCCCAAACTAGAAGCTACTCAACTGTCAACCAAAAAGTGAAAAGACAGATAAATGTTGATGCATTCATGCAAAGGAGTAACAAAAGAGAACTGTTAACATAGAGAGAAACAGATACATCTCACAGACAACATGATGAGAAATGAAGACAAGTGGACACAAGAGTACACACTGTTCACACAAAGGCAATCTAAATGTTAGAAATCAAGCCAGTGGTTGTTACAGGAGTGGAGGTGGCTGCAATGTTTGTGATCCAGATTACTCAAATCGAGATGTCTGTCAAAATCATAGAACTCTATAGTTAAAATCTGTATCCTGGCAGTACTCAGGTTACAAATGTCTGACGTCCAGACAATTACTACTTAACCTCAATTCTATCATGGCCAGCCAAGTAAAAGATGACAGATGTGAATTTTTACCATTTGTCATGACAACCAGAACAGGAAAAATTACAAGTTGAAGCTCTAAAATGGGAGACTTGGAAAAGGAGTGTGAGGTCTTTCGGGACTCTGAGACTGTATAACCCACAATTCTGTGAAGAGCCTTACACATTCAAAGCAGCAAAATCAGCAAAAATTCTTACAGTTAAGAGAGTACCATGATCTTTACGTTAGGCAACAGTATTTCTGCTGTCTACAAACTGCACTTAAAGACTTAAAGACATAGTAGGAGCTAGTATCATCAGGAACCTAGGAATCGCTGTACTGTATTGTATGTACACTGTTGCTGTTGTTAAGTAGTGTCAAAATGAAAATGACTCATAGTGAGCCTATAAACAACAAAATCTAAGCCTGTCTTGTCTTATCCTGTTCATAATCTCTGACACACTTGAGCCCAATGATGCAGTCACTGTGTCAGTCCATTTGGTTGAGGGTTTCCTCTCTTTCACCAATCTTCCAAGCATGATGTCCCTCTCCAAGGAAGAGCCCCTCCTAGCAACATGCCCAAAGACTATGGCCTGAGTCAGGTGGACCTCAGTCTTCAAACTGACTGTTCAGTAATTTGAAGAGGTCCCTTACTTTCCAGTGCAATACATTTTCTGATTTCCCAACTGCTGGTACCAAGAGGGTTGACTGTGGATCCAAGCAAGATGAAACTGATGACAATTTCAATCTTTTCTCCCTCTAGTATGATGTTGCCTATCAATCCAATGGTGATTCTTGATGTTGAAATGCAATCAATACTGAAGACTACAGTCTTTGATCTTCTTCAGCAAGAAAATTTATATAGGAAAACATCTCTAGAAAGCAAAAAATATTGCTGACAACCCAACGTTTATCAATAGGAGGCCGCTTTTGTTGGGCTAAGCAGTCTAATCTTACTCTTTACAACAAATATAAAATCCAACTGCAATCTATCTGTTTAATCAAGTTCCAAGTCAACTCTGTTCTACTGAATTGTGTTCCATTCCAGGTCACAGGTAGTATTTTTTTCCTGATCCTAACCACTCAGAGCCAGGTCAGATCCCACAAATTAAATGGTACAGTGCTGCAGGCTGCCACGTCTGTCCAACATATCAGGCACAAGACACTGGAAACCCCCAGTACTCCATCACTTTCAACTTGATAGCTACAAACTCAAGAATTTCCTACCACCTCCTCAGGAGGCTAAGAAGCTTGGGAAGGTCAGAATCCCCTCGCTTCTTGCTTGCCCATTCCCACTATTCCCTCAGGTTCAATAATTTACTATAACAGCTCATAGATTCAGGAAAAGCACTAATGTTTCATTTTATTATTGCCAAAAGAACAAAAATTAAGAGATATATGTAGGCCAAGGGATGAGAGGGTTCCCAACATGAAGCTTCCATGTCCCAAGAAAAGATGTGCCACTCTTCCACATATCAAGATCTTTCACAAACCAGGAAAGTCCATGGAGTCCACTTTTCACTGGCATGACTACATCATGTTCCATCCAATGAGACCAGCCCCCACCTCAGTCACTTCATTAGCAACTTAACCTGATAGGCAGGTGAGGCCTGGACCACTCATCAAGACAACGATCACTGGGGAAATGATGGAGCCGTAGTCTATGCCAAGAAATTTGGAAGACAGCTACTTGGTCAAGCTACAGAAGAGATCAGTATTTCCGTTCTAAAAAAAAGTAGATCTAACAGAGTGTGGAAATTATAAAACAGTATTAACATCACAACTGTGATCTATCAGTTCTTACTATCTGAAATAGATTGCCAGGCCTTTCTTCCTAGCCTATCTTAGTCCAGAAGCTCTATTCAAAGCTGTTCACCATCACAATAAGACTGAAAAGAAAAGAATGGTGGCTATGCCTAAAGAATAGCAGGTGCCCTGGTCTCCTGCATGGAAGGGGAAAATGCTGTCACCTGATACAATACTGCACTTAACAAATATTTGTTGAATGTTTATTGAACGAATAAGATATTATCCCATCAGCTCCTCATATAGTATTCCAATTTGTGCCTACCTTTACTAAAAAAAAAAATACATATACGTTATTATGTTATAAAATATTATTGTACATTTCTCTTTGGAATTGATTATTGATGCTTTCAATTTATTACATCATTTTCATTTATGACATACAATAAGACATTAGTTGTATAATAAAAAATACACTTATACATCCACATGCATAAAATTAAATGGAACAAAGGTTCACAAAATCATACCTTGATCATAAGACACTGTCACTGTTTTGAATGTGATTTTTCTAGGAAACACAATAATGTAAATTGCTTCAAGGTTCTGATTTTACATTAGAGTTCAATACACTAAACTAATGGCACTGATTTTTTAAAGCACAAAATTAATCTTTTGGGGAAAGACCATTCAGTTGTATGACCAACTTGAAATTACAGCATTCATGCCCTAAGACCACAATCTAATCACCCTCATTAATTAATAATAAATTATAGAAGCTGTGGTTGCAAAGTATTCAGATTAGGAACTCGTTTGCTAAGGAAGGGTCCCAAGGTAATTTCAGATTGAGAGAGGGATAAAAACAGATAGAAATCCTCCCCATCTCATCTAATAGCAACTCTATTTTTTCAAACAGCTAACCACCTTGACTTCTTAAATCCAGTGTATCATTAAATCTGGTGGATTTGAACCACAAACCTCTGGGATTGCAGTACAGCTTCTTGCCACTAGGCC
>NW_006399751.1:4731607-4746748 GCF_000299155.1 Elephantulus edwardii
CTAAACCACAATCACCTTACCTTGTCTAGATAACTGTTAATAGTCTTAACTAACTACAATTGCCTGTGAGATCTCTCTTCCATTCTGCTCTTATCTCTTTCATTCACCTTAACAGTGAGTGAACCTGTTAAACTTTTTTTATTATTATTATTATTAATTTCAATGAACATCTACAGAGATTTTGGAATTCCATTCATTCATTGATGCACTTTTCTCCCCAACCCCAACCCCAGTTCGCTCCTCTCCTTGAAAAGCAAAAGAAAAACTCCTTCATTGGTACACAATCCCCCCCCAACTCCCACCCCAAGTATACTCCACTCTGCAACCTGTTAAACTTTTAAGTCACAGTTTGTCATTTCTCTGCCCAAAAGCTTCTCATTTCTGAGCAAAAGTCAAAGTTGTTCTCAGAGCCTGCACATGATCTGCCCTCGGTGACCCTGCTGATTTCTTCCAGCACTATCCAACCGCACCAGCCTGTCACTAGTCCTTCAAACACACCAGCCATGTTTCTGTCCCAGGTGAGAGCATGTTCCTTTTGCACAGGATTCTCTTCCTCCAGATACCCCACATGCCTAGCTTCCTAATCCTCTTTCTAACCTTTATTCTTTCCTCTTTCTAACCTTTATTCTTGTCACCTTAACATGGTAATCCTACATAAAATTTCAGCCCCTCACGAGTATCTCTTTCCTAAGCATTTGTTGCTGGGGGCGTGTGCTTTGAGTTGGAGCCAATTCATAGCTGACTTTCCAGTGGGTTTTCACAGGCTATAAATCACATGGAAGGAGACTGCCCATCCTTTTACAGTGGAGCATCTGGTGGATTCAAACTACATCCTAATTGACTGTAGTGCAGTTTATTACCACTAGGCCACCCATTGTTGCTGTTATGTGCCTGCAACTCATAGCAAACCTGTATACTACAACTCTGAATCTTGCTCTATCTTAAGTCAATTTCATTGGCTCTGACATACCCATCCCCATATTAAAGCAGTCACTGAGTTAATTCATATCTTTCAGGGTCCTCCTTTCTTGTGTTGTCCCTCCACTCTTCCAATCTTGATGTCCTTCTCCAAGGAATGGTCTCTCCTGGCAATATGCCCAAAGAATGAGAGGGCATTTCAAAATCCTGACCTCCAGAGAGCAAGCTGGTTTCACCCTCTCCAGGCCAGACCTGTTTGTTCTCTTAGCAGTCCATCGTATGTTCAATACTCTTCTCCAGCACCACAACTCAAAGGCATCGATTCTTCTATCATCATTAGTCACTATCCAACTCTTTAAATTCAAAGGCATCGATTCTTCTATCATCGTTAGTCATTATCCAGCTCTCTAATGCACAGTAAAGACCATGGTCTGGATCAGGCGCATCTTAGTCTCTGACATGTTTGCTCTTCAGTACTCTGAGAGATCCCTGGCAGTAGATTTTTCCTAAAGCAATTAGTCTTTGGATTTCCTGGCTGCTGGTACCAAGGGTGTTGATTGTGGAGCTGAGCAAGCTGAAGCTGTTAAAAATCTCAGTCTCTTCTCTGTCTATCATGATGTTGCCAATTGGCTAAGTGGTAAAAATCTTTGTTTTCTTGATGTTGTGCTTCAATCCATATTGAAGGCTACAGTCCTTGACCTACTGAAGGAAATGCCTCAGGTCCTCCTTAGTTGCAGCAACAACAACTAGTGGCATAGTGGTAAGAAACTGCTCTGCAATCAGCTGGCATGTAGTTTGAATCCACCAGATGAGAAATATGTGAGATGAAGCTTCATCATCCTTGTCTTCAGGGAACACTCCATTTGTAATTTTTCTAAGACATATCTGTTTGTTCTTTTGGCAATTTATGGGGCATTCAGCACTCTTCAACACCACAACTCAAATTCTTCAATTCTCCTGTCATCCTGATTCTCTGACCAGTTCTCGGTCATACAGCAGGTCACTAGAAAGACGGTGGCTTGAATCAGGGGCACCTTAGTCTTTAAAGTGACATCACAGCATGCAGTAGACTATAATATGCAAATGGATAGATAAGTGAATGTTTAGGCGTGGCATAATCAAGGAAATAGGTACAGCTCCCCTGGAAATAGGTACAAATACTACAAACCAGATAAAAAAGATCTCTAGGTCAAGCATCAAGGAAAACCTTGCCAGATCTGTGAGGTCTCTGACTCCTTTGGAATGTAGTGAAACTTCTTAGAAACCACCCCTTAGAACTGAAGTAATATATTTCTCAGCTGAGTACCGAATGTTGCTTCCAAATCAATCATAATGAAATTTTGGGGACATGAAATCACAAATGAAAAAAATGTGACTTTGTACCATTAATAACTATGCTTTAATACACTATAATCCTAACTGAAATTTAAGAGGTAAACACCAGAGAACATACCTAGGACTAGAATTCTGAAGTAATGGTAGGCAGACAAGAGAAACTAAAGGACCTCTCCAACTCTGCCTTTAATCCAATGTATGACCAGACTCTCCAAATCTGTACCTTGTAATCTCAAAAGAAAGGTCATTACCCAGTTCTCTCACATCTCGATATTTTGAGAATGAAATCTTGGGAAACTATTTCTAAAAGCACAAAATGCCAGATACTATACTAATGCAAGAAGTCACAAAGGTCTAAGACGTTAATTTATCAGCCATTAAGAATACTAAAAAGTTGTTTTTCTTTTAATGAAAACTTTTAAGTTTTACATATTATTATGGAATTTAGAGCCAGAACATAAGATTTCTCCATTGGTCTCCAAATTAATAGGATTAGTATTTATTAATGTATTTGCTCCAGAAAGGGGGGGAAACTAACGCAGTTTATTCACAGTAAAGTCGTATTATTACTCAGGTGTATTCAAGGAATATCAGGAAGCAAACAATTTAGCAGCCACCAAGTCAACTTCATCCTACTCTTGGCAGTTCCATGCACAGTCTGAGTAGAATTGTGCTCCAAAGGATTTTAAATGGCTAACTTTTTAGCCGTCGACTTTGTTCCAAACCACCTCTGCGTGAACTTGAACAAACTATCTTTCTGACCAATAGCTGAGATCATTAACTATTTGTTTCATTTACAGCATTAACAGCAAGGTTAAATGATCCAATGAATTGTATATATGAAGAATGATGGAAGAGCAAGTATTTTAGGGGACTTATACTTACAACTCAAATATAAGAAAATAAAATAATCCATCAAAAATAAAGGCATAAAACCAAAACTTCAAACTAATCTTAAATGGCATCATCTCAGCGGTTGCCTGAAGGTAAGGGCAGGAGAAATAATTGCAAAGCAGGAATAGAAGACTTTTTAAGATGTTATTTGCTCTATTTCTTCACTGAGGATGTAATTGTTGTTGTTATATACCATCGATTGGGAACTCACTCCTAGCTGAGGCTCCAATGGGTTTTCAGAGGCAGTAAATCGCACAGGAGGAGACTGCCCATCTTTCCCTTTGGAGCAGTTGGTGGATTCGAAGAGCGTGACTTGGGGCAGTGCAACTCCTCACCTCTAGGCCATCAGAGCTCCCTGAGGTTGTACTTACATGGGCAAATAGGTCTGTGGGAACTCATGAAACCGTATGTTTTAAATGGGAACCAAATATTTCACATAAAACTCAATAAAGCTAATGCTTTTTTTTAAAAGGAAAAAAAAAAAAAACCAACACACAATCAAAACCAAAAAAACCAAACCCCAAACTTCAGTCCAATTTCCTTAAACAAAAACTTCAGTTGCACCACACTCTTAAAGAAAACTTATGTAACAAAATCTAATACTTCAACTTGGAGAAGTTAAGCAACAGGCTGACTGAACCTGAGTTAACGGCCAAAGGTCACCTGCTGTCCTTCCGGCCCCAAGGGTAATTCTAATTAGTGCAACAACTATAAGGTTTTCCTCACTATAATAAAGACAAGGGTAGCATCCCAGCCCTAGGCCATCAAGTATCTTTGTGACCTTGGCAGTTCTCAACTTCCCTGAGCCTCAGTTTCCCTTTCTGTAAGATGGGGGTGGCGATGGCTTAGAGCTTTGTTTGGCGCTTCATGCGTGCTCAATGTATGCTCCTTACTGTTATTTAAGGCTCCCGAATGTAGTGCCATCTGGAAGAGCCTCAAGAGTCATAGTCCCTTTTGTTGGCTGTATCTCCTTTGGGTAAGCCTCATTCCCTTTAGCCCACAAACCTCACACTCTGCGGGCTCGACTCCCCTCAACTTCTGCACCACCACCCCCAGGGGCTGCCCACCTCCCAGACCCCACCTCATCAAGGAAGCGGGTGACATCGTAGACTCGCCCGTGGATCACCATCCATATTTCCTTCGAGGAATTGCGCTTCGCCACCTCCTCCAACCGGTAATAGGTGACAGAGGACTCGCCCTCTCGCCCTTTGCCATCGCTGCTACTAGCGTCTGCAGTCGCCATGCGTGTAGAGAGAGACTCCTCTTTACTGGTACCTGGGATTCTGCCGCTACCTTCCTTGGGCCAAATCCCGCGCCTAGCCCTCGCCAGCTTCCGTAACTATGACCCATAGAGCCTTGGGGGGGGGGGTGTCTTAGTAACAACCAATCACATTTCGGAATTGCTCGGCGTTCATTTTCTTTTCACCAGTAAAACAAGACATCCAGCTTATAAGCCCGCCCTCTCCTCTCCCGATCCTCAGAGCGTAAGTCTGGTTCGACGTCCACCTAACCAATCAGGATTGTCATGCCCCCCCCCCCTACTTTGCCAATCAGATACCGTGATTTTGGAAAGGCACGTATTGACAGGTGTCTTTTCACTAGAAGGGCCGTTCTTTCGGTGTGGTGGGCTGTAGGGTCCTGAAATAGAGGACCTTTCCTTCCCACTTCCCTTTCCTGCCGTGGTTCTCAGTCACGGGAAGGCACGTTTTCACCCCTTCATCTGCGTAGTCTATGTTCAACTCTGGGTTTGCATCTTTCCTGTTGCCTCGAGAATGTAATCTAGCAATTGGTGTTTCCTCGCCACTGTTAAACAACCTCTATCTTAAAGAGTGATTTGGATGATAAAATAAGAGAGACTGTATCTGTTACAGCATATGTAAAGAGCTTTTTAAAGCTTCGTTTTAATTTTTTTTTTTTTTAAAAAAAAGCTAGTTGTCTAGGCGTGTGATCAGACTGTCTGTTCATTGATCTCAGAGAACAGTAGGTTCTGCATGTGAGTTCCCTGATCCTGGGGAGTCTTTGTTCATTCGGCAATCTCATTATACTGATCGTGTATAAATAGTGGAGATGGAGCAGGAAACAGTCATGGCAAGTATAGTGCACGTTCCTCTTAAGAAGAGAATGCGCACAGGTAGGTCTCTCTCAAGCCCTTGACTTTGTGGCCTTACCTTCTGCCTTGTTTGAACTAGTGTTAAAAAAACTTTTAGCTTTGCCAGTTATGTGCCACCCCCCACGCTGCCAGCAAACATTCACCTAAAGGTATTCAGCTCTAGATCCATAGATCAGACCTGCCTTTCCGGGAAAATCCCTTAAGGTGCCCACTCCAAAAAGTATACAGCGCTCTCTCTGTAGGTCAGGAGCCCATAACTCTGTCTCATTCATTCTCTGGTTGTCTGTACCTTAGTTTCCATCTTCTCATCTCATGCCTTCTCATTATCTTACACTTTCTCTTTGGTTTTGCAGCTCTCTAACTCTAGTTCATATAGAAATTGCAGGTTCAAAGCACACACTGCACCCTCTGGTTCCTCCTTGATAATAGTGAGATCACCATTTTCCACCTCTGAGATGGAAATGCTGACCAATCTCCATTTAATCTACACACTTTATTTGCATAGTTCTGCCCTAATAAGTGTCATGTAGTTACTTAGCAAGTATTTTTTAGCAAGTTATGTATTTATAGCAACATGTATTTATTAGCAAGCTATCCCCTTGGTGAGTCATAAATAACCCATATTTACATAGTCCTATCCAGCCCTGTGATGAGAATAACAAAGACCTTTGCTTAAAAGAACTGTACCACAACCTGGTAGGTGATGTTGGCTTTTGAACCCTCACTCTTTCCCCCTTACAGTGTTTGTTTTTAAGAGGATGTACTTGAACATCTTTCAAAAAAGAAATGTATCTGTGTGTGGAACACAGCAAGTTGTGGCTAACTTTAAGAAGAATGGGAATCCCATTCTTCTCACACATAAATTATGCTCATGCAATACCTATACTTGGACCAGGAGGGAGTTGTCAGAACAGAGTGAGGAAACACTCCATGGTTCAAAATTAGGAAAGGAGTGCTTCAGGGATGCATCCTGTCTCCAAATCTTTTCAATCTATATGTGGAACAGATCATTTGGGAAGTTGGTCTTTATGAGGAGGAAGGTGGCATCAGAATTGGAGGAAATCTCATCAACAACTTGCATTATGTAGATGACAAAACCTTACTCACTGAGACTGAGGAGGACCTGAAGCATCTTCTGCAGAAAGTTAAAGACTGGGGTCTTCAATATGGATTGAAGATCAACATCAATAAAACAAAGATTCTCACCAGTGTGCCAATTGGCAGCACCATGACAGATGGAGAAGAGATTGAGATTGTTAATAATTTCAGCTTGCTTGGTTCTACAATCAATACTCTTGGTACCAGCAGTCAGAAAAATCAAAAGATGAACTGAATTAGTAAAGTCTCCTGTCAGGGATTTCTCCAGAGCGCTGAAGTGTAAAGATGTCAGTCTAGAGACTAAGGTGCAACTAATCCAGGGCATGGTCTTCACAATTACATGCTATGCATCAGAGAGCTGGACAATGAATAAGGATGATAGAAGAAGAATTGATGCCTTTGGGTTGTGATGCTGAAGAAGAGTACTGCCAAGAGAATAAACAGGTCTGTTCTGGAGAGGGTGAAACCAATTTGCTCTCTAAAGGCAAGGATTTTGAAGCTCCATCTCACTTACTTTGGGCATGTTGTCAGGAAGGACCAATTCCTGTAGAAGGACATCATGCTCAGAAGGGTAAAGGGACAGCACAGGAGAGGAAGAACCTGGATGAGATGAACTGACACAGTAACAAGCGTAATACGGGCAAGTGTGTCAAAGACAGTGAGATTGGCTCAGGATAGGACAGAGTTCAGAACTTTTGTGAATAGGGTCACTACGAGTCACAGGAGATTTGACAACACATAACAAGAAGAAGTGTGTATTTATAGGCATATGTATAGAAGGATACAAACGTGTGTATGCACACATATAATTATTTTTATTAGTTTTATATTTATCCTCTCTCCCTTATTCCATTGTACAAGGAGTCATTATTATATATACTTTCTGAACTTTATGCCATTCACTTAGAATTACTCTTTGATGTGGCTGCACTTCGGATTAAAGAGAGGGTCCTTATTCTCTTTTACAGCCACATGGTACTCTTTTGATAATTTGTTTATTTTACCAATCTCTTCCTAATATATATTTGGATAGTTTTTAGTCTTTTGTCCTTTTCCACAATGTATCAATGAGTGAATATACATCATTCATGTGCAATTTTATTTATGGGACATATTCCCCAAAGTGAGAATGTTGTTAGATGTCATCACATCACTTCCCACACAGAAGGCTGTGTTACCCGCTCAGTTATGGTTTTGTTTGAGATCAATTGTTGCCGTTTCTGTGTTAATCCATTTCGCTGAGGCTCCTTCTCTTTTTTGCTGACACTATACCAAGTATAACATCCTTCTCCGTGGACTGTTCCCTATTGATAACATGTCCAAAATACAGAGGATGAAGTCTTGACATTCTCACTGCTAATCAACAGTCTAGCTATATTTCTTCCAAGACAAATTTCTGCATTCTTCTGGAATTCTATGATTTATGAAATGTTCTTTACAAACATCATAATTCAAAGGCATCAGTTCTTCTTCAGTCTTTTTTTTTTTATTATTTTGTGTGCTACGTGTACCGTCAAAGCAGATCTGACTGGTACAGGAGGATATTGCGCCTCCTTCTCTGGCAGAGCATCTGGTGGACTCGAACCGTTCTTCAGTCTTTCTTATTCAATGTCGAACTAAAAGTAGTGATAGGGAAATGCAACTAAAACTCAAATAAGATGCCACTTCACATGCATAGAATGTCTACTATTAGAGAGCAAGCATTGGTGAGGATGTAGAGAAACGGGAATGAAAAACGGTTTGGCAATTCTTCAAAAAAGTTAATCACAGACTTACAGTATGATTCCATAATTTCACACCTAGAAATGAAAACATATGTTCATGCAGACTTGTTTACAAATGTTCATAGCAGCACTATTCATAATAGCCAAAAACCATAAACAAGCCAAATGTCCATCAACTGATAAATGAATAAATAAGATGTATCCTTACATGAACCTTGAAAGCATCATGCTGGTGACAAAGGACCACATATTGCATTATTCATATGAAATTTCCAGAAGAGATAAATCTATACAAACAGTACATTAGTGCTTGAAAGGAGGGAGTTCTGGTGACTGAGTGGGTAAAGGGTTGCAGTGTCAACCCAAAGGCAGGTAGTTTAAGTCCAGATGCTCCTCGTGAGGAAGATAGACAATCTCCTCCCATGCGATTTACTGCCTCTGAAAATCCACTGATCAGTTGAGTCTGACCCTTGGGCTGTGAGTTCTGACTCAGCGTCAATGACGGGGACTGAGAAGTGTGAGGGTGAGGGTGTGACTGAGGAATAACTGCTGGTTAACACAGGTGTTTTTACTGAGTGATAGAAGTGTTTTACAATTAGATTGTGATGATGCTTCAAAAGAAATTAAATATGTCTTGGAGAGGGTGCAGCCAGAGTGTTCTTTGGAAGCAGGATGATGATACTATGACTCATAGCGACCCTATGAACTAAAGGCCTGAAGCCTTTCTATAACTGTCGTCATTTTTCCAAATTCATAGACGTTTCCAGAGGTATGTGGTTTAGGAAGAGGATGACACTCCTGTTTCCAAACCTGAATCAATCTGGGAGCTCCACCAAACACTGTCCACCATGGGTAACCATTATGGAGTTTGATACACCTATGGCACAGCTGTTCAGAACAGAAGATTTCCAAGAGCAGCTCAAGAAGACAAAGCAAAGTATTGTAATGAAATCAGCAGAGACCTGGAGTTAGGAAGCTAAAAAGCCCACACATCATTTTTTTCAAGATGGAATAAATGAAGAAGAAATTTAAGACTTGAGTGTAATACTGAAGGGTTCAATGGGCAAAATCAACTGGAAGACATCAATATATTATTGCCTGCTCCAAAGATATGTGGCCTAATGGAATGTATAAAATTTCAGACAATATTATTAACAACATCACACACAAAATTTTGCTGAAAATAATTCGAAAGTTATTGCAGCAGTACATCAACAGAAAACTTCAATTAAAGTTGACAGAAACCCAAGATATAACCAGAAGAGAATGTAAAACAAGAAACATTATTTCTTTTTTTAAAAATTTATTATTAACTTTGGTGAAAATTTACAGAGACTTTGGATTTCCATTTATTCATTGTTGCACTTTTCTCCCTTCCAAGCCCTCCCCCCTCCCCAGTACACTACCCTCTTGGAAAAGTAAAAGAAAAATTATTTCATTGTTTTACAATCCCTCCCCCCAGGGCCACTCCACTATGCAGCCTTCGCTCTGGACTCCTGTCATGACAAAAATACCTAATCACATATCCCTTTTAAACAGTTTTCTCCCTCATCTGTTTCAATGCAACATACATTATTCAACCCATCTTTCTCAGTTTACCCCCAACCCAGATGTCAGTCCTGTTTTACAACAGTGGCACCAGGCAGTATTAGTCCTTTTGTGACTGAGATAACTTCACTCAGCAAAATGTCCTCCAGGGTCACCCATTTTGAATAATATTACATGAGTTCCTTGTTTTTCATTGTAGTGTAGTATTCCACTGTGTGGCTATATCACACTTCTCTCTCCATTCATTTGTTGGTGGGCACTTAAGTTGTTTCCAACTCCTTGTTATTGTGAACAAAGCCGCAATAAATATGGGTGTGCAAAGAAATATTATTTCCAATGTCAGACAGATATTAGCTGAAAGTAGAGTACAGGAGAATGTTTATCTGTGTTTTACTAACTTTAAAAGGCTATCTTAAGTATGTGTCTTAAAAATAAAAAGACACCACAACAAATAAAGGTAAATAACCCAGTTGAAAATTGGGCACAGGATATGAACAGACATTTCACCAAAGAAGACATTCAGATGGCCAACAAGCACATGAAGAAATGTTCAAAATCCCTAGCTCTAAGAGAGATACAAATCAAAACAACTATGAGATATCATCTCACCCCAGTCAGAATAGCAAAATTTAAAAGAACAGCAAACATCAAATGCTGACAAGGTTGTGGAGAAACTGGAACCCTTATTCACTGTCGATGGGAGTGTAAAATGGTGCAACCACTATGGAAGGCTGTGTGGCACTTTCTCAAAAAATTGCAAATAGAAATTTGTAGGACACCCAGAGACTCATCCAAGAAAAAGAACATCCCCACAGGTAGAGAGTGTTCTCCTCTTTTAGGAATATATCAGTAGATATTGCTACCCTTGACTCTCTTAATACTCCATTTTAAAGCATTTTTTAAAACAAAGAAATACTAAGAAGATGAGTGATTTAGGAAAACTTAATGCTGCTTTGAAAATCGATTCATCATCAAATGTTTATTTTGGGCCTTAATGCCTTACAACTACAGTAACACATCAATTAGAATTTTTTTTCTTTTGGATACAGAAAGTTGTTTTTTTGTATACTTGACCTATTTCTAAGGCAGTCAGGGAATCCTAAATTGAAGCCCTTGTATAGAATGCTTCGGTGACTCAATGTTTAAAAAAGTGTGCCAGCATGGGGCAGGACCCAGTAGCTTTTATTAATTGAATGTTCCTCTGCAGTCATTTTCTTGATTTGTTGCATGAGCCAAATATCCATAAATTCACTTTTGGACACTTTGGTGCCTTAATTTGAGAACTATAGAGGTATAGAAAATTAAAGTTTAATGCCAATGAAAATAAAACAGCAGGGGTTGACCCCATTATAAATAGTATTAGATATTAAATATTGGTTTTTCTTTTAAAAAAGCCTCAAATAACAAAGGGCAGTCATAAATGACTTAAACTCATTTCTAAAGAAAAATCATAACAGAATAACACATATTTAGATATACCACTTGTCACCAACTGATGTTTAGAGGAGAGACTGATTCTTTGAAAGAGCCCAAGGGTAAACCCTAAAGTTGTAGAAGAAATATGACTGCTAAAAATATTTTTCCATTTTGAACAAATCTGTAAACTACATCTTTGTTTATAGAAAAATGCTTGTAATAGTTACTGTACTATCCAGCTGTGGATAAACATTTCTGGAAATAAATACTTTTCAATAAAGTGGTATATTAAAAAAAAAAACCCAGCAACAAACCTTTTGACCCAGCAATTCCACTACTGGGAATATACCCTAAAGAAATCATAACCACCACCCAAGCAGATACATGCACATCCATGTTTCTTGCGGCTTTGTTCACAATAGCAAAGAGTTGGAAACAACCCAAGTGCCCATCAAGAAACGAATGACTAGAGAAGCTATGGTATAGTCACACAATGGAATACCATGCTGCATTGAAAAACAAGGGACTCATGAAATATTATACAAAATGGGTGATCTTCGAGGACATTTGAGTTAAATATCTCAGTCACAAAAGGACAAATATTGCATAGGGCCACTGTTGTAAACGGGACTGATAGCGGGGTTGAGGGAAGACTGAGAAAGAGGGAATAAATAATGTATACTGCATTGAAACAGATGAGGGAGAGAACTGTTTAAAAGGGTTATATGATTAGGTATTATTGTCATGACAGGAGTCCAGAATGAAGGCTGCACAGTGGAATAGACTTGGGGGGAGGGATTGTACAACAATGAAACAATTTTTTTACTTTTCAAAGAGAAGAGAGAACTGGGGAGGGGGGACACGGAGAAAAGTGCAACAGTGGATGAATGGAAACCCTAAGTCTCTGTAAACTTTCACTAAAATTAGTAAAAATTTAAAATTAATAAGTTAATTAAAATTAATAAAGATTAAAATTAATAAAAAAGTAAAAAAAAGACAACATTGCAAAGAACAGGAATTCCAGACCACTTATGCGCATGCACAGCCAGTATGCAGACCAAGAGGCAGTCATTTGAACAGGAGATACCAAAATCTGGGAAGATGTGCAACAGGGCTGTGTCTTTTCACCATACTTAACTTAATCCCTATTCTGAACCAGTAATTTCAGGAACCATATTCTTTTTAAAACTTGGTGTCAGGTTATTAATGGAAGATTCATTAGCTAACCTGATATAGAGATGATACAACTTTGCTTGTTGAAAGCAAATAAGTCTTGAAGTACTTGGTGATATAGATCAAAGATTACAAATTTCAGTATGAACTAAAAAATGCCAAGAATCTTCCTGATTAGACTGATAAGCGTCATCATGATAAACAAAGAAAAGATGGAAGTTGGCAAAGATTTCACTTTACATGGAGCCACAATCAATAGTCATGGAAGTGACAGTCCAGATATCAAACGACCTATCTATTGCATTGATGTTGGACAAATCTACTGCAAAAGCCTCCTCAAAGTGTTAAAAAGCAAAGATGTCCCTTGGAGGACTAAGGTACACCTGACCCAAGCCAGTATATTTTCAATCACTTCATATGTGTGTAAAATCTAAATAAGGAAGATTGAAAGAGAATTAATGCATTTAGATTGTGTGATTGGTGAAGAATATTGAATGTACAAATCTCTCTTGGAAGAAGGACAGCCAGAATACTCCGTAGAAGCAAAGATGATGAGCGTTGGTCTCACATACTCTGAACATGTCATGGGCAGGAAGCAGTGTGAAAAAAGGACATCACACTTGGTAGAGAGTCAGAAAAAGAAAAAAAAAAAAAGAAAGACAAGAAAAAGATGAAGGCCTTCAACCAGATGGACTGACAGTGGCTGCAGTAGTGGGCTCAAAAATAGCAGGACAGTGAGGATAGTCCAGGACTGGGCAGCGTTTTGTTCTGTTACACACAGGGTCACTGTAAGTCAGAACCAATTTGAGGACACCAACAACTTTGGCCTGGAATAGCCTCACACTAATATCATTTTTGGATCCTAACATTATAATATCAGCTTAAATGCCTAACTAAGTAAGGTCTGGGAATTCTGGTGGCCTAGTGGCAAGAAGCTGAGCTGCAATCCTGAAGACAGGTGGTTCAAGGCCACCAGCTGCTCTGCGGGAGAAGGATGAACAATCTCCTCCTATGGGATTTATTGCCTCTGAAAACCTGTTGGAGGGTCAGGTATGGGCCAGTTATGACTCTACATTACACAACAACAACAAGAAGTAAGGTCTAGGCGAATGGCTACCAGTTTCTCTCTGACACATCATCCTTCTTTCTTCCTCTCCAAAGAATTCCTGGCTACTTGGTATCGTTTCTGATACATGTGATCCTTCCTCTGAATGTTCACCATTGTATCATCAGTGTTGGACATGGTGCCTGGCACACAGCAGGCTCTTGGTAACTCAGTTGAACGGATAGATGCCCAACTTTCTCTTGCAACAAGAGAAAAGGGACTATGTTTCAGCATGATATTAAAAAAAAAATCTAGTGTGGGAAAGGAATTTAGCCTTGCCACTGTGTTGAGAGAGCTTATGGGCCACCCCAAAGTCTGATTTTTTATTCCTAAAACATTTTAACTTCGTGCGGACACTGAGCAGGGAACGTGAGACCCACCCTTGGTAAGGTTCAGGTTAGGTCTGGGACACTGGGCTATTTTCTTTCATCCATAATCACTGGATCAAGGTCTACAAATCAAATAGTTAAGACACAAAACACAAACAAGGTCGTAATTTGTTTCTTCCTGACCTCTGTTTTTGTTGGCATGGAAAGACTCGCGCTTTTCCTGAGTGGGGATGGGCAGTGACACTCAGAGGGTGATTCATTAAAAGTGACCTGAGTAACTGGCCTTTTCTTTCTTCTCATTCTTTCCCCTCATTGTCCCAGCTCATGTAAGGAAACACATTGAATGAAATAATTCTCCTGCTGATAAATGACTTTCCCTTGATGCTTTGTTCACTTGCGGCTCTATGTGACCAGAAACAGATTCTCAGGGCTGGGGAGGCATTGTGGGTAAGCGTAAATGTGAAGGATATTTCTATTAGTACAGCAGGAGTTAGGTGTAACTACGCGCAAGTCTGGAAACATCATTTCCACACCTCTAACACTGGGTGTCACAACAATTGTCTCTTCCTTTCAAATGCCACTAATTTCAACCATTACTAAGGTAAGGAGAAAGAACAGGAAGGGCCATCAACAAGAAGTATCCCATGTAGCAGCACATATACATACTAACTCCTCCAAAGGGTTAGTCTTAGTTTAAAGACTAGGGTGCGCCTGACCCAAGCCATGGTATTTTCAATTGCTTCATATACTTGTGAACGTAGGAAGGAAGAGGAAGAGTACTGAAGCTTTGGACTGCCAAAAGGACAAACAAGTTTATCTTTGAAGACATACAACCAGGGTGCTCTGCAGAAGCAAGGATGGTGAGACCCATCTTATCGACCTTGGACATGTTACCAGGAGGGACCAGTCCTTGGAAGGGAACCTCATACTTGAAAGGTGAGAGTCAGAGAAGGAGAGGAAGACTTTCAACGACATGGATTGACACAGTGGCTGTAACAATGATCTGAAGCACAGTGGAGATTATGACAATGGCACAGCACCAGGCAAGATTTTGATTAGACACCATGTCACCATGAATGGAAGTCAACTTGCCAGCATCTAACAACACTAAATATACCCCAACACTGAGGAAAATAGCAGCATATACCAAATGCAGGCTCTATACCACATACTCTTCATTATTTAAACTACTTCTATACATTTTAAAATAATTAAAATTTATTATTATTATTATTATTAATGTGTGTACCATCAAATGGGATCTGACTGGTACAGGAGGAGATTGTCCCTCCTTCTCCAGCAGAGCACCTGGTAGATTCGAACCGCACACCTCTAGGATTGCAGTGCAGCTTCCTGCCATGAAAAGACATTTTAAAATACCTAAAGAAAATAAAGGTTGCCGGTGCTGGCTGAAAATCACCTGTGACTTCATCCATAGCCACTGGTGAGAGTCAGCGCCCAGAGCCATCAGGGGCTTTAAGCTCGTTGCCC
>NW_006399751.1:4748574-4749320 GCF_000299155.1 Elephantulus edwardii
TATATATATATTTAAAAAATTTGGATCTCACCGCTCCCAGTACCAGCTGACACTTGACAATTACTAATTACTAATTTTCAGTTCAGAATCACCAGGGAGGGCACAAAATTATTACTCATCCTACCCATGACCTTTTCCAACTGGGAAAGAAAAGTCATTACTTAACAAAGGCTAAACAATTGCAAAAGATGGGGCGGGGGGAGTATATTCTTTGCTTGGTTTTTTAAAGAAATAAAATAGCACAGTTCATCATATAAATTTACTGCAAAAGACCTCTTTAAAGTGTTAAAGAGCAAGGATATCACTCTGAGGATTATGTTGCCTTGACCCAAGCCTCATGTGTAGTGAAAGCTGGACCACAAATAAGAAAAACCAAAGAATTTATGTCTTAGAATTATGGCAAAGAATATTAAATATATATCGTGATGGTCCAAAGAACTAATAAATCTGTCTTCGAAGAAGTGCAGTCAGGATGGTCTTTAGAAGTCACACTTTGGGCATGTTGTCAAAAAGACCAGCCCCTGCAGAAAGGCATCATGCTTGGTAGAGAGCCAGTGAAAAGGAAGACAACTGTTGAAACAGATTAACAAGGTGGGCGCAGCCATGGGCTTCAGCACAGCAGGGATTGTGAGGACGGCCAAGCCCCTCGATGTACACAGGGCAGCGTGTCCCTAGACATACACAGGGCCACTGTGAGTTGGGGCAAACTTGATAGCAACAAACAACTACAATTTTTATTATCATTA
>NW_006399751.1:4749420-4762514 GCF_000299155.1 Elephantulus edwardii
TTATTATTAAATTTTATTAATTTTAATGAACATTTACAGAGATTTTGGGTTTTAATTCATCCATTGTTGCACTATTTTCTCTACTCTCCTCCCCAGTTCGTTCTTTTTTTTTTTTAGCTTCCTTTGATCATTCAGATGGTAGAGCCAAGGACTGTAAAGGAGGTTTGGGGTTTGTTTTTTTTTAATTGACTTCACTGAACAACAACAAATGTTTTATTTTTTTTTTTTAACAAATTTTTAAGAGAAGCAGAGCGCCATACTTTTTTTCCTGTGGAGCAACTGCTGAGTTCTAAACACCGACCTTCTGGTTAGCAGCCCAACACTTAAGCACTGAGCCACCAGGACTCATTAGAATGAAGGAAGAGACTGTTTGTTTCAGAAATGTTAAACTGAACAAAAGTAAAGCAGAAGGCTTTACTTGTCCATTTCACCGACTAAGAGGAAAGAATCATTTTGGACTCAAAAAGCAGAAAGAACAGTCGAATCCAATCCTAAATGAAGCCTGGTCTTCTTGTCAGGTAAGTCGGTAGATTTGCCTTTTTCTCTCAAGCTATCATGGGGCAGGTTCCTATTCCTTGCAACGCTAGTGCACAAATGGAATTTGGCCTCAACACTTAAGGGGTGCTCACACTAAGCAGCCCAAACTGCACTGGACTTTAAGAGTGCCTCTCTTTGTGTTCATTATGAATTTAAAAATCAATCGAGTAGTCTCAAAGACTCCAATCTGGGTCTGCATTTGGAACAGCAATACTTGCTTTTTCATGTTCGGTGCCGTTTCTGCTTGCCAGCAACTTGGAGATCACATTGAAAGTACAGACTGGAGGGCATGTAACCTGAGAGAAAGCAGGTCACACGGGAGCGTTAGAATGCAGGAAATGTGAGGAGAAAGTGTCTCCTGTACCAGTAGACTTAAAGGTTAACTCAGAGCTCAACCTTCCCCTTTTACTTCACAAATAATTAGTGAAAGTTGGCGATGATGAGAAAAGAATTTCACTTAAACCAAAGAGGATATTTAACTTTTTTTTTGCAATTTAACTTTCAAAAAGCACTCGAATTTCAAGCAGGCCCAGGATTATGGGGAGAAGAAATGGAAACATCGAGGGGGTAATAACAGCTAGTAGTTTATGAAGCACTTTCAGGCAGGGACTGTTTCATTCTTTGGGTCACTAGGAGTTGGAGTTGACCCAATGACACCTAATCAACAACAACTAGTTGGGACTTTGTACTAAGTTTTCCTTTTAAAAATTCATTTCTTTTTTATGTTACTGAAGGTTTATTAATTAGGTTGGTTTTTCATACATTCATAGACATTTTGTTGTAAAGCATTATGAGCATTAATGAATGCAATTCCTTAGTTAAAATGTCTGATCAACTTCTCTGTTATTTATAGGGTTTTGGAAGATCCTGTTTTCTTCTTTTTTTTTTGTTTTTTTGTTTGGAAGATCTTGTTTTCTCAGAAAAATGGATGGCCAGTCCTCTGGAACCTGTCCACCGAAAGCTGCATTTTTGAATGTGGGCTCTATGTTTAAGGGGTGCTCACACTAAGCAGCCCAAACCTGCATTGGCCTTTAAGAGTGAGTCTCTTTGTGTTCATTAGGAATTTAAAATTCGATCAAGTAATCTCAAAGATTCCAATCTGGGTCTGCATTTAGAGCAGCAATACTGCATGATTTAAAATCTATAAAGGTGGGCACCAAGGCTGTATCCTCTCTCCATACCTATTATTTTCTCAACTTGTAGGCTGAGCAAATACTTTGAGAAACTGGACTCTAGGAAAAAGAATCTGCATCAAGATTGGAGAAAGACTCTTCAACAAGCTAAGTTACACATATGACACTTCCAGAAACTTCACTTCCAGGAAAAAAGACTTAACTATTTACTGAATGAAAAAGAACAAAGACTATACTTCAATATGGATTGCCTCTCAACATCAAGCACACAAAAATCCTCATCACTGAACCAATAGGCAACATCATGACAGAGCAAAGATTGATATCATCAACAATTTCATTTTACTTGGCTTTACAATCAACACCATAGTAGCAGCAGTTGAAAAATCAGAAGATGTGAGGTTGAAGAAAATGGAGAAGATCTGGCAGGGACCTGAAAAGACAGGGTAATGAAGGGCAAGGTCCAATGGTGATTAATTTTATAAAATACAATGCATGGGAGTGATTGCATGAAACACAATGTAAAGTAAGAAAAGTGTGGATTTTGTAAGCAAACAAATACAAAATTAAAAAATTTATAAAAGAAATCAGAGGATGTGTTGCATTGAGTAAATCTGCTGTCAAGGATCTGTCCAAAGCATTAAAAACTAAGGATGTCAGTCTAAAGACTAAGGTGTGTTTGAACCAAGCCATGGTCTTTTCAGTTGCTGCCTATGTATCTGAAGGACAGTGAATAAGGAAGAATCTGATTCTGAATTGTGACTTTCAGTGAAGAGTATTAAATGTCAAAAGAATAAACAAATCTATGTGTTTCATTGACTATGGAAAGGCACATAGTTTGAAACCATTGGCTGCTCTGCAGGAGAAGGATGGGCGATCTTCTCCCATATAATTTATTGCCTCTTAAAATCTACTAGAGGGTCAGTTCTGAAGACAAACAACAACAATCAACTCCTTACTGTGCATTGTCTTCATTTTTTTTTTTAAACTCCCCTCTCCTCTCCTTTCCTTTCCATCCCTGGTAACCCTCCAAGACTAGTTCTGTGTGCTCTGTGTGTAAACCTTGCCTTTGCTTTTTGTAATAGGGGTCATACCCCATAATTGTCCTTTTGTGACTAACTTAACACCATGCAGCATAATTTGTTGTACATTCACCAATGTTTGTGCAGTATTTCATGAATTCTTGATTTTATTTTAAATTTTTGGGGATGCACAATACTTCAGTATGTTGCACTAAGCATTCTAGGTATTGGCCCCATCATTCTCATTTTACAGATAATATAACTGAGCCAAAGAGGGGTTAGGAATTTATCCAAGGATCCTACAGCTAGGGAAGAATTTGATATCAAAGATGTTTTAATCTAGAAGGGAGCTCTCGTGGCCTAGTGGCAAGAAGCTGCGCTGCAATCCCAAAGGCACATGGTTCACGTCCACCAGATGCTCCTCTTGTTCCAGTCAGATCCAACTTGACAGCACACAACAAAGAAAGAAAAAAGGTGCTTGAATCCAACTTCTGCTACATGGTGAGTAACCTTGAGCAGGATGGCCTCTCTGGGCCCATGAATTTCAGAAGTTATTTAAGACAACGGTCTTAGGTTTTTTATCTCTTTCAACTCTGATATTGAGGGGGAGGAAAGGGAGGGAGAAAGAAAGAAATGCAATCCCTAACTCACCAAATTAGGATTTATGTTCCTGATCTCAACTTCTTTCCTTCCCTCAAGACTCTATAGGTTGATTTTCCCATGGGTTGAGGATCAAAGGGTTCCCTTCAGGTTATGTATTTGTTTGAAAGGGATTCAAAGGCATGCACTTTCAAAGTGCAGGGGTAACGGGAAGGCCTTCATCCTTGCCCCATGAGTCAGCATCCTGGGAGCACAGGTGACAAGTCCTGACCCATTCTTTTGCTGTCTGATAAGCCCTCAGGTCATAGCTCTGAACTTGGACCCACTTTTCCTTTTTCCTGCCCCTTCATGGATTTTCTGATAAGGTGCCCTCAAGTCAACTGGGACACTGCTTTCTGTCCCAGCAAACACAGCCCCCAAGGCATGCACTCTGCCTGCAAGCTCCCCAGCTGCTCCCAGCTCCCCCTCTGCCCACAGGCCTTTAATTGCTGCATTCCAACAAATTAGCCATGTGACAGAAGATTATTTTTAACTTCAATAGAGCAGCTCCTTCTCTTTTAATATATCATGCTTGGCCCACATTCCCTCGGTGAAAAGGGCACCATCGGCTACTTCTGAGAACTTTTAATTACTCTGATTGTTTGCAAAACTCTCTTAGAAGCTGAGAGGGGGGTAAATTCTTTATCCTTTCCCATCTCTGGGCCTCTCTCTGTCCACTCTTTTAACTTGTCATTTCACAGAAGTTGAGCCCTTGTCCCACTGAAGGATTTGCCAGCTTTTAACTGATCTCCCCAAGTCCTTTAGTTCATTCCCACCTGGTCCTCATGGAAGAATGGTATAAAAATGCCAACTTTTGTGTGTGTGTGTGTGTGTGTGTGTGTGTGTGTGTGTATTTTTTTTTTAATTTTTGTGTGCATGTACCGTAAAATCAGATCTGACTGGTACAGGAGGAGATGGCCCCTCCTTCCCCGGCAGAGCACCTGTAAAAATGCCAACTTGATGAGAGGATGAAGGGGAGGGTAGATTTCAGAATGATACAGAGCCTCCATATTTATCCCACCCAGAGCCCCCGAAGTAGCAGGACTTCTGCGAAAGGGCGGCCGGAGGTGCCAGGAGGACTGAGCACCAAGCATTTCCTAGGTCTTGGGACCCATCTTGACGGTTGAGCTTGCCACTGAGATGCCCATTCCAACTTTAGTCATTCTGGATAATGGACATCTGAGTGGCCATCACATAGACCAAAGGCCCTTCTCTAATTTTTTCTGAATTTCCTAAACACTCGATACTCATCCAGTCTCAGGAAGCAGAGAGCTGGTATCACTCATTACCAGCTAGCAAGAGCTAGAGTAAGCCATATTGGCGATTTCATCACCCTACATTGAGAATTGTGTCATTTCTTATGCCTGTTTGTTTTCTTTAACATTTTTTTTCCCCTTATGACTGTTTTGTAAAACAATCCACAAACTTGTTGTAGCACTTTTTTATGGGATAAATAGGCTAGGAAGGTGGAGGAATATCAACGGACAGGAAGGCCTTCAACCAAGTGGAATGACACAGTGACTGCAGTAATGGGTTTAAAATGTGTCAGAGTTTGTGAGGATGGCATAGGATAGCACAGGGTTAAGATCTATTGTTCAGCCCCTCTCTGTCTTCTCTGCACTAGGAGCAGCTTTCCTGCCACAGCCCCTCATCTCCTGAAAATGTATACCTGCACCAAGTTTGTCTCCACCCCTTCCCTGGTCAGGAGTGCCTCTCAGCTGCTGAGCCGTCCGTTGTCTGCAGTGGCCCTGAAACAGCCAGAGACACTGAGAGATGAGAATTTCAGCTGCTTGACAGCCCCACGTTCCTTGATTTCATTTGTCCCTAGTCGCAACTTCCAAACCAGCACTGTCTCAAGGGATATTGACACAGCAGCCAAGTTCATTGGGGCTGGGGCTGCCACGGTTGGAGTGGCTGGCTCTGGAGCTGGGATTGGGACTGTGTTGGGAGCCTCATCATTGGTTATGCCAGGAATCCTTCTCTGAAGCAGCAGCTCTTCTCCTATGCCATTCTGGGCTTTGCCCTCTGAGAGGCCATGGGGCTCTTTTGCCTGATGGTGGCCTTTCTGATCCTCTTCACCATGCGAAGGAGCCATCTCCACCTCTCATAGTTTGTTTGTTTTTTCTCCCCATGTCTTGTCTACCCTATGTGTTCCTTTCCCTGTAACTCCCCAGGCAGCCTGGGGAAAGTGATTGGCTCAGGGTTTGACTGAGGAAAGATAAATAAATACTGTTAATAAGAAAAAAAAAGATCTATTGTTCATAGGGTAGCTATGAGTCATACTCGATTCTATAGCACCTAACAACAACACAATATATGATGAATAAATAATGTTAGGAACTCTGGTGACCCGGTGCTAAAGAACTGTCATGTCAACCCAAAGCCACTGGGTTCAAATCCACCAGCCACTCCACTGGTGAAAGACCATCTCTTTCCATGTGATTTATGGATTTAGTGTCAGCAGGCCATGCCTTTGCAATTACTTGCCATACATCAGAGAGTTGGGTAGTGACCAAAGATGACAGAAAAAGAATTGATGTCTTTGAGTTGTGGTCTGGAGAAGAACACTGATCAACATGGACCACCATGAGAACACCAGCCTACTGTTAACCAGTCTGATGTTCATAGAGTTGCCCTGAGTCGACCTTGACTAGATAGTACTTCACAACAACAGCATCAACTGTTAGCCAGAAGCCTTACCACCAATGACAAAATTAGCACATATTTTATAAGTTTCTATATTATATAGCGTGGAAGGAGGAGTGGCATCCACTTCCATAATAGCTTGCCTCCGGAAACCCTATGAACTTGAAGAGAGGATGAAAGGCACCCAAGCGTCAAGGACTCTCCTTCATAGGGTCGCTATGAGTCGCCTGCGACTCGATGGCACTTAACAACAACAATAACAATATATTATATACTGTTATCCATCTAAAAGTTGCATTTTCAATATAAAGCACAACGTTTTCCCTCATTCTGGTCTTGCGGCAATAATGACTTCCTTTATCTTTTTCACAATGGTCTTAGGGATTCATTTATCTTAAAAGAGCAAGCAACAGCATCTGCTAACCTCAACCTACAGAACTGATCAGGCAATCTGATGTTTTCTTGTGAAGTTATGACTTTTCTCAGCTTATTGGGAGCACTTCATATAGTTATCATTCAAGGTTTATGGTACTGTATTAAACACAATGAAAATATGTGAAAACATTGAGAGATCATTTTTTATTGTGATACACAATTCACTCTTCTTGCAGAGATGATTGGTATCACACAGCGGGGATGGTTCTGTTTTTTAAGTTTGTATGTAAGCAGAACAGTGCAGTTCAAAGCTGTGTTGCATCAGTGCCACCTGTAATTTAAACAATGCAAGGTAGCTGGCAAAAGAGGCCTCATTCATCTTCAGTTTTGAAAGTTTTAGCCGACAGACTCACACAGGCGCAGCATTATTTTTGTACAAGATATGAAGAGATATTTGTCAAAGCTAAGGTTTAGGTGTAAATTCATGTCCATCAGCAAAGACTGGACTAAATAAATGATCACATATCCAACCATTAAGATATTATACAGCTATAGAATAGGTGATTAAATAAAATAAGTAAATAAATGGAGGAGCATCCCTAAGCACAGTAGCCAAAATGAAAACAAAAAATAAAAAAGCATTATTCACTTATTTATTAATCTCTTATTATGTGCCAAACACTACCTCTTGGTGCTAAGAACACAATAAAATGTTTTCTCCTATATAACACCCATTCAATGGCACAGATAAAGTAGAAAATAAGCAAACGAAAAATACAGTCTTTGTATCATATAGTATCTATCATGAGTGTAAAGTAAAAATAAAAGAATGGAAGAAGAGAGAAAGGAAACACAGGCGTCATTTTCAATAGTGTAAACTGCCTGTCTTGGGGAATGCAGCAGAAAGCAACACCTGGTAGCACTAGAGATGGAAACATTGGCAGGGGAACAACTTTCCACTTAATGCTTTTTGTATCCTCTGACTTATAAAATCATGTGACTGTATTACCAAATCCAAAATTAATGGATATAGTTAATACATATAAATATACCCTTTTTAAAACCTGGAAGAAGCATTTGGCAGTATTTCCATGCACCTGGTCCCCAGTGTTGTGGGAAACGCCTTTTTTCAATCAGGGCAGGAGGAAAGGGCTAGCTCCCAGTTGTCACTCATCACAGTCCTGAACCAAAGCCATTGCTTCGCTCCCGTGAGATCAAAGAGGCACAGAGAGGGCAGAAGGAAGTGAAATCAGTCTTGAGTCACATAAGCTTTACGGCTATTTTAAAAGGCTTAGGCAGCTCCTTCCTAAATCTGAATTACTGTCACTGGTAGTCAAGAAAAAACTCATTTCAGGAAATGTGAGTTCCTTGCTGGAAAACCTTTTTTTTTTTTAGCCCATGCCATTCTGGTGTGGATTGCCAAATTTATTTACAGGGAACATCTGTGTGTGTAGAGGAGGGAGGGGTGAGGGAACGGGAAGGGCAAGTGCTAAAGGGATCATCTGAAACTGAATGTGGATACCGCTCATTTTTTCTGGGCTGTCCATTTGTTGGACTGTTTTAAGAAGGGATACTTATAAGACCTTTGTTATTTAAGTTTATTCATGTAACATGTAAAATTGGTGTATGAGGGAGGATTGGGACCAAAATCCGTGCCCTTTGTGAACGTTTGTGTTCCAGAAAGTTCCAAGAATTGTTGGGACAATGACTTTATAATTACTGTCTTCTTGTGGCCTCTAGTCAACAAAAAAGGAAAAGAAAACTTTGGCTTTGAACAACAATTTTCTAATTATTCACTTTTGTTTCATAATGTATTTACCTTTTAAAAATATTACCATTATTTTTATTACATTTTTAATAACTAGCTATTATAGCAATATATTATTAGTATTATTTTTAAGAATTAGTGTTGCAGATAATGTTTTGGTTCTCTTTAGTAACTTCCCACAATCTTAGTTTCCCAAGAAAAATCACTTCTAGGAGTTTTGTGGGTGTCCTTGTGACTTTTCATTATACTTTTACATATCTATAAATATACATAAAGAAAATGCATACTATCCTTACAAGTATTACTTTAACATAAGTTCAGTTCATTCTAATAACATACGGATTCTTCTGGAGCTTAATGTTTTCACTCAATAATGTAGCACTGAACTCTATGTGGTTATTATTTTAAGCTTTTGTATAATATTTCATCATATTTTATTATTTGTCTTTTGATGGGCATTTAGAAGGATTCTGATTTTTCTTTATTATACTTATTATTTTTTATATTATTACTTATAAGTAATGCTCCAGTAAACATTCTTGTATAGATTTCATTTTATATATGACAGCTTTCCTATGGTAAATACCGGGAAGTTACACATTACTATTTAAAAAACTATTGTATATGATCATTGCTATTAGCATTTTCATGTGTTCTGTTTTGTAGCTTCCTTTTTATACTTTCCTTGGTAATTTTTTATTTATTATAGTATTCCATTGAATGGATTTTACTTAATCTAATTAGTCCCCCCTGCAAGATAACTAGGCCACTTTCAACTTTTGCTGAGATAAGTTTTTCTTATAGTCAAGTTTTTGTGAATTCTTCATTTGTTTTTCCCCCTCAAATTCTCCACTTGTTAAAACCTCCATTCAAATTCCACTATTTCTGTGAAGACTGTGTGCCGTCATTTCTTTATTATACCTCTAATCATAACCTGAGATGTGTTATAACTACAGATCTAACTCTCTAGCCTAATGCCTTGCAAATAATACTTTATTAATGACTGCGGAATTTAATTCTATAATTTCTATTTATTCTATAAAGTTTTAAAAATATATTTCCCAAACTATGTCTCCAAGAAGCACCCTGGTTGCACATTTTTGTTTGTCCTTTTGGCAGTCCACAGACTATGCAGAACTCTTCTCTAAAAACTCCACATCACAACTCAAAGGCCTCGATTAGTCTTCTATCACATTTATTCATTGTCCAACTTCCAGCTGCATAGAAAGTAACTTAAAAGATTATGGTTTGGATCAGGTGCACCTTAGTCTTCAAACTGAATATGTATATTTGCATAATAAGATACTTTGATGAAGAACATCAAGGTGGGAATTCAAACCCAGATATTTCCAACTCTGAAATTTGCATCCTTTGCATAGGGCTGCACTGCTATTGCAGCTTAGCTCGGGTTCGGCTTCTGAAATGTACGCACTTTTTTTTAGAAAGAATTTTTCCCCCCTTTGACCTGCTTGAGTCACAAGTTACAAATTAAGATGCTGCCTCAATACTTTTCCCCTCTGCTAAACTAGCCGGTTACATGTTTCTATCAGCCTCCTTGAGCACACCAGTCCACAGACAGAGCTTAGGGATTATAGGATTCTTGAAGAGCAGAAAGTGTCAAGTGCTTTGTTTTTCTGCTACCATGCACCATCTCAAGAACATACACCCAGCTGTGCAGGAGTTGTGCTGGAACCTGCTTATACTGGCTTGTGAGAGTCAGTTGTGTAGATCTCTTCCCAGTATTGTTCTCATTCAATGACATCATCTTAATAGCTTGAAATAATTCATCATGGTGGTATTTACACAACAGAAATTAGAGAACTGGCTGAAGGAAATCCATATATGTTCCCATTCCCAAGAAAGGTGATCCAACAGAATATGGGAATTATGAAATATCATTAATATCACATGAAAGTAAATTCTTGCTGAAGATTATGTAAAAATGGTTAGAACAGTACATTGACGGAAGTGTTTAAATTCAAGCTGGATCTAGAAGAGGCCTTGGGACCAGGGATTTCATTGCTGATGTCAAATGGATCTTGACTATAAGCAGAGAATACCAGAAGAAAGTGTATTTGTGTTTTCCTGCCTATGCAAAGGCATTTAACTGTGTGGATCATGACAAACTATGGTAACATTAAGAAGAATGAGAATCCTAAATCACTTAATTGTGTGAAACTTACACCTTACGAAGACTCATCAGGAACCTGTGTTAGGTAAAATACACATCCTTTCTTAATAAAAGTAAAGAGAACGTGAAACACATGGATTACATACATCTCAACCTCAAGAAAATAAAAATCCTCACCACTGGACCCACAGGCCGCATCATGATAGATGGAGAAAAGATTGAAATTGTCAGCAATTTCATCTTACGTGGATCTACAATCAACACCCATAGTAGTATTAGGTAAGATCAGAAGACATGTTGCATCAAGAAAATCAGCTGTCAAGGACCTCTCCAAAGTGCTAAGATGTCAGTTTAAAGACTAAGGTGCACCTGATTCAAGCCATAGCCTTTTAAATTGCTTGCTATGCATCTGAAAGTTAGACAACTACTAACCATGACAGAAATCAATGCCTTTGAGTTGTGATGTTGAGGAAAAGTACCAGGGAACTCTGGTGGCCTAGTGGCAAGAAGCTGCACTACAATCGCAGGGGTATCCAGTTCGAATCCACCAGACAGATGCTCTGCTGAAGAAGGAGGGGTGATATCCTCCTGTACCAGTGAGATCCAATTTGACAGTACACATGCACACAAAAATAAAATAAATGTTAAAAAGAAAAGAAAAGTACTGAAAATACCATAGATTTACAAAAGAACAAACAACTGTGTCTCGGGAACAAAGTGTAACCACGGAGTTTCTTGGGGGGAGGAAGCCAAAGTTTAATCTTACATACTTCTGGATGTTAGGAGGGACCAGTCCTTGGAAATGGCTATCATGCTTGGAAAGGTGGAAGGTCAGTGAACTAGAGGAAGACCCTCAATAAAGTGGATTGACTTGAAACAAAGGACTCAAGTGTATCAGAGATGGTGAGAATGGCACAGAATAGGGCAGGGTTCAAATGTGTTGTTCATAGAGTAACTGTAAGTCATAATTGATTTTACAAAGGGGCAACTGATCCAAGCCATAGTCTTTTCAATTACTTCCCTATGCATCTGAATGTTGGACATGATTAAAAATGACAGAAGAATAATCAACACTTTCGAGTCATGTGGGGTAGAAGAGGGTCACTATTAGTTCATGCATTCATAGGGTCACTGAGCCAGTTGACCACTGTACCTAACAACAAAAACATAGTCCTGAGGTTGTGCTGCTAACACAAAGGCCGCACCTCTCTGACGGTTCAAATCCAACAGTGGCTCTGCAGCTGGAAAATGGGCCATCTCCTCCTGTGTGATTTACAGCCTCAGAAACCTAGTGGATGGGTCAGCTATGAGTCACATTTGACAAATCAGAACTTCTTACTTCTCAGAGGCAGTTGTCAAAACATTTCCCAGCACACCAGTGCACATAGGGCTATTAAGACTCAATTAATAGATCACGAAAAGGTTACTCCTCTTCTTTTCAACATTTAAAGAGTGATTCAAGGAAGGAATTGACTACCAAAAATTAATTGTACATATCACCTTCTTTGAGACTATTTTCATCAGAAAATGTCAAATAACAAAAAGGTACAATACAAAGTGAATACCTAGTTTTCATTTATGCATTTGCTATCTAAGCCTGAAAATTATTATCAATTCATTATGAGATGGTTGAAGAAAGCCTATTTCCATTTCGTTTAGGTGGTCTTTTCCATTTGAACTGAGTTAATGAAATCCTCCTATTCACTGGTTCCCTTACTTGACCACATGCTGAATTCACATGCGCAGCTCATGAAAAAATATGGATGCTCTGCTCCTAGTTCCAAAGATGCTTACTCAATTGGCCTAGAGTGGGGGACACAGAGATTTGAAAAAGCTTTAGGATCGTAAATCTAACACACAGCAATGAGCGAGAATCACTTGTCTCTTATCTGACAGAGAACCTCAGTGTTTTCAATCTGGAAATGATGGGAAAACACTGTTATTTTTAATACCATCAATAGCTTTTAGTTTCTCTAAGTGAAGACAGAGGATTGCCTTTCCGAGAAGGTTGCATGTTAGCAAAAACACTTAAATGGGCTTTTGGGTGGTGCAAATAAAAACTTAAAATCTTAGTATAGAGTCCAGAGACAATGAGATGCTGAACCTACCATATCAGCACTGTTTTTATCATGGGCGTGACAAACCTCCTTAGTATATTGTGATGTGTTCTGTGTTCCTTGTCTGGAAGTCAAGGAAGAACTAACTGAAGTTTCCTGGCTGAGGAGAGAGGGTAGTAGAAGACTTTAGATGAAGGGTAAGTTAGAGGAACGCTCAAAATGTGTTGTCTAATCCAGTCACCATACCTGCATGTGGTTATTTAATTTTAAATAGAAATCAAATAACATTTAAAAGTTCCTCCACCTCAATAGCCACATAAAACTAATATAACTAATGACTATCATGTGAAACCTTAGAGATATTAATCATTTCCATCACTGAAATTTCTTTGAGACAGTGTTATACTAAACAATATTTTACATGGCCTTATCTAGTAGCCAGCTTTGTTACGGAACACAAGGGGTTCTTTCCTTAGTCAATGGCCAATAAGACAAATGGATTGCAATATCCATAAGCACTTTATTACAGATCTGGGAGGACAGAGAGTCAGCCTCAAAGACTGCCTCCCTGACTGGGAGAGGTCACTAGCTTTTATACTAAAATCAAAGTATTTCTATATCTGAAAGAAAATAATTCACACCCAGATACTCCCTTGCACCTGCAAACAGGAAGATTAAGTTATAATTTACATATGATTGGGGAAAACAGCTTCAAAGAGGTAATAGCTAATCTAGGAGATGCACCTCCTGATAGATTAAAGAAAGGACACTAAGAACTCTAAGGTC
>NW_006399751.1:4762614-4763131 GCF_000299155.1 Elephantulus edwardii
TTATATTACTTTTGTATCAGAATGAAACAATAAGAGTTCTTTTCTATCCTTTGCTTGGTGTGCCCTTCACCCCCGTACCTCTCTGTGGAAGTAGAACAATTTCTTTTCTGAGAAGTGGGTGTCATTTTTGAATGAATGGTGGGATGGGCGGGTTGGGGGACAGAAGTGACTAGAATTCCTGTCAGCATGAGGCTGTGGAAAACTACTAGTGCAACCACACCCTGGGCCCGGTCATTATTAACTCACCCCTCTGTTCTTTTTCCCCCACCCTCCACGTGAAATCATCCCAGTTCCTTTGTAAATAAAGCTTTCCTAGCTTTTGCCATTTTGGGGGACTCCCCTCGGGGACTGATCCAGGTCCTCCAATACCATGGAATGCCACAGCAAGTACTGGTGAGTGAGAGGATGAACCTGGGAATCCCTCAGGTTCTAAACTGGTGATTCTGGTTGACTTGAAAAAGATCTCCACTAAGATAAGTGAAGGAGGCTAAGTGTTTTGCTGCAAACTAAATGGCTG
>NW_006399751.1:4786996-4790047 GCF_000299155.1 Elephantulus edwardii
TTCTCCAGCAGAGCATCTTGTGGATTTGAACCATGTACCTCTGGGATTGCAGTACAGTTTCTTGCCATTAGGCCACCAGAGCTCCCTAAGGGCAGTCTCTTTTTATAGGAGTTTTAGGGAGGACTAGGGAGCACTGAGCCTCATCAGGATCAATTGTCTGGTCTGGTTTTCATCTGGCTGCTTTAGAAGTTTTCAAATTTCTCAAGGAGTGATTAGGCCTGGGGACAACTTTTTCCTCCACCAGGTATATAACCTAAAGAAAGAAGAGTTGCAACATGAGCAGATACATGCACATCCATGCTTAGTGCAGTATTTTCCACAACAGCAAATCGATGGAAACAACCTAAGTGCCTCTCAGAGACTGAATGAGTAAACAGAGTATGGCAAACATGCAATGAAATACTATACAACCTTAAAGAACAATAAAGAATCCTCAGAACATTTCACAATGTGGATAAACCCAGAGGGCATGAAGCTGAGTGAAGTAAGTCAGGCACAAAGGGACAAATATTGTATGTATGAGTCCTCTGTTAGAAAAAGTCAGGGAAAGGGTTTACAAACAAAACATTGTTTGAGGGTTACCAAGGAGGGGAACGAAAGGGAGAAAATTATTCTATGAAACTGGGCAGCCAAAAAAGTTGCAGCTTCTATCATAATCCGGGAGTTTCCAAACTGTTAAAATGCCACCAGAGCTGCCGGCTCTATATCCCTTTGCCTGAGCTACGAACAGCAGTGGCAAAATGGATGTGGTACACTCCTGTCTCTCCCTCTGTGTAACTCACAGTTCCTAAGTCTCAAACAGGAGAATTTAACTCAAGACCAGAATCGTAGCTGCAAGGGAGTTGGAGAATTATTATTTTTTTTTCTTTCCAGCCCTTGCAAATGCAGGAAGTAAGCTAGACAGAGGGCTGGAATGGGTTGGAATGAGTTGATCCAAAGTATCTGTCACAACTTGCCATGGGCCAAGTCCTGTAAGCATGCATGATGATCTCATTTCGTTCTTACAAGAAAGGACCATAATTAGCCCCATTGGCAGGTGAGGAAACTCTGGTAAACAGTGGGGCACACAGTATGATCTCTCAGCAGAGTTAAAAGAGGGGTTCTTCTGTCCACTTTTGGGGAGGAGGCATGTACAGCAGTGAACTGCCAGCAGCCTGAAGAAGCTGGGATAGAAGATGCCTACAGAGAATAAAGCTTCATCCTGAGATACTAAAGAGTCAAAACGAACCCAAACACATCATCACCAAGTCAATTCAAACTCACGGCAACCCTACAGGGCAGAGCTGTTGTAACAGTTGCATGCTGTTGAGTCAAAACTGACTCATAAGGGAGCTCTGGTGGCCTAGTGGCAAAAAGCTGCACTGCAATCCCAGAGGTGCGAGGTTTGAATCCACCAGATGCTCTGCTGGAGAAGGAGGAGCAATGTCCAAACGAAAAACAAAACAAAAAAACTGACTCATAGCTTGACGACCTTCCAGTGGGTTTTCAAAGGCAGTAAATCGAACAAGAGGAGACTGCATATCCTTCTTCCCTGGAACAGCTGGTAGATTTGAACCATGTGCCTTTGGGATAGTAACATAGCTTCTTACTACTAGACTTCCAGGGTAGAACTCTTCAAACAGTTTCCAGGGCTGTAAATGTTACCAGAGCAGCCTTTCTCCCATTAAACACCTAGAGGATTTGAACTGCCGGCCCTTCTGTTAGCAGGTCAACCCACAGCACCACCATGACTTACTCCTTGCTAAAGAACAGCCTGCATGAATGTAAGAACTACTATGTCGTAGTGCTGCCAGACAGATTCCAGAATCCCTGCTCTGTTCATAAGACCATACTGCCCCCAACTAGAACAACAGTATTTACCCACACAGAACAGAGACCTGAGGCACTTCCCTAGCTACATTTAAACAACTCCACCTACAGCTGTGGCACCAAAAAAAAACCCAAAAAACCAATAAATAAACAGGGCAAAGACAGGAAAAGCTTCCAGAAGGAGGTACATTTCAGTCAGGGTTTAAGGGAGAATTAAGTGTGAGCTTGTGTGTGGCGACGAGAAGGCAAAGGCTTTTGGAGGAAACAACTCACATACCCTCATACCAGGACTCTGTGGGTGGCCCTGTAATGTAGGAAAGCAGTGCTCTTGACTGAGGACAAAGGAGGTGAGTCAGCGTTTGGTAAATAAAAACAGTAAATAAGCAGGTGGGGAAGGGAGTTGATTGCAGCGCAATAAACTGTAATGTGAAGCGCTTATGTGATTAGTTTTGTTAGAGTGTAAGTCTTGAAATCCAATTTGGAGCAGAATGAAAATCCTGGGGTGGGCCCTGAACATTCCTTCACACACACACACACACACACACACACACACACACATATGTCAGGTGATTCTCACTCTTACCATATTTGAGAGACCTGTACTCATCTGCATGTGACCTCCTCTCCCTTCGTGGGCTCATTCCTACTTCCTGTGACCTAGGTTCAACCTTGGGAGCACTGGCAGTAGCATTCTTTCCTGGAGACATTCTGTTGTTGCGAGATGTTATCAAGTCGAGTGGCTCCAACTCAACAAGAACAAAACTCTGCCCCATCCTCACCAGCTCTGCAGTTGCTGCCATTCTGCCAGTCCACCTTCTTGAGGGTCTTCTTTTTCCCCCTGGCCCTCTACATTTCCAAGCACAATGCCCTTTTCCAGGGACTGGCCACTCCCGACAACATGCCAAAAGTGTGAGAGACATTCTAGGAGATGAAAAGGTAACTGTGTCAGGGAGATGGATGAGCCTCAGAGAAACGGGGGACTGAGAGATTTCGAAAACTTTGAAAGAAGGGGAATTGATAGGCCAGAAATGCATTTGTTCGTATGCTTCTTACTTTGCATAAGCTTTACTGAGTAATACTACTCGCTAACATTTTTAAAAACTTTCCACTTACCAGCTCCTATGCTTAATAATTTAATAATGAATTGTATCATTTAACCTTCCCAAGGATGACTTACATTAAAGGCCACTAGTCGCCCCATTTCAGCAAGCAGGGTTGTGTCATCCGCATAACGCAGATTGT
>NW_006399751.1:4791047-4862367 GCF_000299155.1 Elephantulus edwardii
GCTATAAGTCGCAGGCGACTCAACGGCACATAACAACAACAACAACAGTCGCCCCATTTCACAGATGCAGAAACTCAGGTAGAACTGCAAATTACACTCCCTAACCCACAGAATTAACAACCTTCCTATTCAGTTTGGATGTCTTCTTTATTTTTGTATCTCTATTACTTAGCATGTCTTGTGACATTCATTTACTTGTCTCCTTTTCAATTCCCAAAAGACCACAAGTTTCTTAAGTGCAATAATTAAATCTTACTTGTCTTTGGTATCCTTGTCCCCAGCACCTGACAAAGACTAACATATTGTAAGTAGTAGATACAGTTTTGAGCTCTGGTGGCCTAGTGGTAAGAAGCTGAGCTACAATCCCAAAGACTCAAGGTTCGAGGCCACCAGCTGCTCTCTGGGAGAAGGATGGGCAATCTCTTCCGGTGCCTCTGAAAACCTGCTGGAGGGCCAACTATGGGTTGCTTCCGACTCACCAGGACACAACATGATATATAGATATTTTCTGACACAATCATCACTTTATGTATTTGGACCCAACCATCTTTGCATAGACATCATGGTTAAATAAAGGGTCAGAGGAAAAGAAGAAAACCCTCAACACCTCCACAAGATGGACTGACACAGTGACAACAAAAATGGGCTCACACATTGAAAAACAAGGAACTCATGCAATATTATTCAAAACAGGTGACCCTGGAGGACATTATGCTGAGTGAACTATCTCAGTCACAAAAGGACAAAATACTGCATGGTGCCACTGTTGTAAAACAGGACTGACATCAGCGTTGGGGGGAGACTGAGAAAGATGGGTTCAATAATGTATACTGCACTGAAACAGATGAGGGAGAAAACTGTTTAAAAGGGATATGTGATTAGGTATTTTTGTCATGACAGGAGTCTAGAGCGAAGGCTACACAGTGGAGTGGACCTGGGGGAGGGTTTGTAAAACAGTGAAAGAATTTTTCTTTCACTTTTACAAGAGGGTAGTGTACTGGGGGGAGGGTTGGGAGGGGAGAAAAGTGCAACAATAAATGAATGGAAATGCAAAGTCTCTGTAAATTTTTACTGAAATTAATAATAAAATTTTTTTAAAAAGGGGAAAAAAAAGAATGGGCTCACACACAACAGCAACTGTGAGGATGGTGCAATATCAGACAGGCATGCACCGGGTCATTATGGGTTGGAGCTGACTCACAGCACTGAACAAAAACACAGTTTCAGGATAAAGAATGAATGTAGTGAGGTCCCCTCCTTTCATATACTATCAAGGTAAGTTACAGGTTTGAATCCTGCCTCGGTAATTTATTAGCAGTATAACCTTGGACAAACAGTAAAAGAAAACAAAAGGACAATGAAGAATCCATGAACCGCCACAATGGTAGCAACCTGGAGGCCTTTGTACTGGGTGAAAAAGTCAATTACAAAATGATAAATATTGTGGTGATAATTACTGGGGTTGGGAATCAAAGAAAGTGTAAATCACTAACCATGTAAGAGACACATTTTCAATTGGGTTGATAATCTCTGTGGGATGAGAAGGGAGAACCAGGGGAGTGAAAATGCATAAATAGATAAACTGCATGAAGGGAAAGGTGATATAGCATAAGCGCTTAATTGGATGTAATAGTTAATTACATTGATAATCATAATTAGTGTTAAAAAGCAAAATGTCTGTGAATGATTGAATGAAAAACCAATATGATTTGTAAATGTATGTCCTCTCAAAAAAGTTTTAAAAATAAAGATAACTTTTTAAAATAAAAAAGGGGGTCTAATCAGCACAGTATCACTAAGGGAAAGGAAAACAAGAGTCACAGACAACAGAGGTAAATACTATTACATACCCAATCATGCATTATCAGTAATTACGTCAGCAGGAGCTGACGCACAGCTGATCCTTTTGCAGGTTTTCAGAGGTCGGGAGAGGTCAGGAGAGATTACACAACTTTCTCTTGCAGAGCAGAGCTGGTGTATTAGAACTGCCTGTCTTTGGGTTGGTTGACAGTGGAACTAGACATTAATCTATGAGTGAATACGTTTGCAGGCAGGCAAGATGAATAGGTATGTGTAGGCAAGTGAGACTATACCCAACATCATGTGGGTTTGCTGGAGGGTATTTCTAAGAAAGTATTTGAATAAACTGTAAATAGATTCATATATACAGTACAGCAAACTGAGGGGGAAAGTAAAAAAATTCTTAACCATAGCCAACAATTCCAAGGGAATAAGTCACTGGGCCAGGGAACTCACAGCCACAGTCACAGTGAACCTCAAGTCAATTGGCCTAACAGTCCGTAAAGACAATATTTCACAACCTACTTTGATGAGAAGCAACTAGGGTCTTCAGAACCAGTGGGTGGCCAACCAAGGTACAATCATTGGCCTCTCCCCTGTCTGAAGCAAAGAAGAGTGAAGAAATGAAAAAAATTAGTCCAAAAGATTACCAGATTTTATGAACAGTCTCTATGATCCTGAGATCAAAACTATATGGGACCACCGGATGCCTCTCAAAGTGTGGGGGTCCTTGACAGAGTGGGAAATAAATGTGGAACAAAACTAAAAATTATTAAAAAAACCTCAGGCTTACTGTTCTTATAGAGACAGGAAGAACTCCCAAGACTATGGCCTTTCATCATCCTTCAAGGCTGGAATGAAATCAGCTTTAACACAAAGCTCAACTTTCAATCAACAATAGAAAGGAACATGATAACACCAGGGAAGACTGAACTCTTTAGAACAACCAACCATACGAAAGCAGCCATTAAAGGGCAGCATTTTTCCATGGATAGAGCTGAGAAGGCAAGGAAGGGATAGAGAGGAAAGGGGGATGTATTGAATAAGGAAGAAGTGAGGAAAAGTATCCTCTCAATGTGGGTAATTAATAGCATGAGCTAGAATGTAGGTGAGTTGCTAAGAGGAAAACCAATTTTCTCTGTAAACTTTCACTCACATCCCAATGAAAAGTTAAAAAAAAAATCTAGAAAACCTTACGATCTCAGGAATATTATTATTTTTTTTCCCCCTGTAAAAGCAGGAGCTGAGTAGGTTCTCAAGGGAGCCTGACTTCTATGTTAGGGTTGCCAGCCAGCAGCTGCTGACCCTCCTGCGCCCTTCCTACAGAGACCAAGCAGCAAGAACAAAAACTTGTTGTGGTTAAATGTTAACTTGGGTTTATTTCTCTACAACTGCCTGTTGTTTAATTTGGCCAAGCCAGGGAAGATTCTTTCTTAAGCCTGTGTGCAATTCAGAACCCAGACCTATGACCTTTATACACATGCTAAACATTTATAGAGTGGGAGAGTTGTCCTTTTTCTCCATCACTGAATTGGATCAATGCCAACATCCTCCTCCCCAAAGTATTCTTTGATCTACATTAAAGATAAGCTAGGAATAATTCATCCTGACCAGCTAAGGGTTGTAAAGCTGATTCTTTGATAAAACCATTAATTTCAGAAGGCACTGGGACTTGTTTCTTCCTGCTGCTGCTGCTGCTGTTGCGGTAGCCTCGTGAAGCTTTAGAATTTCTAAAGCTAGAAAAAGACTTTTTTAAGAATTCTCTCGTTTGAACCCTCTGATTTACGGATGAGAAAACTCCGTAAGGCTGCAGAAAAGAACAGGCAGTTCAAACGAATCTAATAAACAAAGAGCCACGTAGGAAATGCTGTGTCACAATTCTTAATTTTATCAATTCTTCATTAATTCTTAATTTCATTTACTTCTTGATTTTAGCTTTCGGTGGTTATTATTTTTTCTTTTCTTTGGGTTCTGGAGATCCACGTTCCCTGTGTGGGCCTGGACTGGGAAGTGTGAGGACACTAATCCTCGGCTTTGCGCTGACGTCAGAAAGAGTTGAGAGTCACTGCTGCCCTCTGCTGGAGATTTGAAATCTCAGGCTCCCAAGGGTGCCCAGGATTTCTGTAACACTTGAGAAAATTACAAAAGTAGTAGTAATTCCTTAAGTTGAAAAAAAAAATAGTATGAAAGCAAAAACTCTTCTTCCTAAGACTTACTTTTTCAGTAGTAACTACTGTCGTCAAGATTTTGAGCATTCTTGCACGTTTTTTTCTATCCATTGATATGTTTTTGTTGTGTAATGAACCAAAACTACCAATAATTAGCCTTCCAGAAGGTTTTCAGAGGCAATAAATTGCACAGGAGAAGCTGCCCATCTTTCTCCCACAGAGAGGCTGGTGGATCTGAACCAGCTGGCTTCTGGTTGGCAATGCAGCTCCTTACCGCTATGCCACCAGAGGCTTCCTCTTATGCATGCATACACACACACACACACACACACACACACACACCCGGAGAATACTAAAATAGGGCATACAATACAATACATAATATTTTAAAATCTGTCCTATTTTCTCTCCTTAAAAAAATGCTATTTGAGTTTTATTTGATGTTAAGTTATGTTAAGTCATAAGTCTTAGTTTCTTCAATTTCTTCTGGGATCTCTTTCCTTCTGGGAAACCTCCTCTGGCGGTTTAGGAGCAATCTGTTCCTTTTCAAGGAGGATCACCTCCATGTGCAGGAGGTGCGCACGTGGGATTTAATCCCACCATGAGCTCTGTATGCGTGGAGGGGCCGCTTGGGAGCTTTGTTCACCTGGATGTGCCCGGTGACTAGAGAATCAACACATAAACCCTTCGGCTCAGCATTACTCTGCATTTTTAAGCAGATGCTGCAAACACTCAGCATTCTTTCTGCACCACCGACCATGTCCAGCCGCCCTATTTGACCTGGGCACACACATTGCTTTTGCAAAGTGACATTTTTGGGATACTTGGTGGCTTTTCGAAAATGCATATCCTTGATGGTCTGGGTGGTTACCTGGGCGTTCTTAAAATGGACCCAGAGATTTGAGTGTCTTAATTTGCTTGATTTTGTGGGATTTTCTGGGTCAAGTGAGTAAAGAACCATTCTGGAAGATCACCTGAGGCCTCTCCATGTGAGGAAGAGGAAGAGCAGAGGCTCCTCGGAATACTCCTATTTGACTTATTTTTAATCGTTTTTTTGTTTTTGTGGTGGTGGTAGTGGTGGTGGTAATCTTCGAGTCAGAACTGACTCATCGCTGACCCTCCAGTGGATTTTCACAGGCAGACAATCACACAGGAGGAGACTGCGCAGTGACCACAAAGTTCCTCAGGAGGTGCCAACGCTAGACAAGTAGACGACAAAGGAAAGTGGCGTCTATACTCCCGTAGCTTTTTTTCTTACTTAAAAAAAAGTTTACTCCACTTTATTATTTCTTCCATTCCTGTCTGTGTTGCATGTTCTTTCTTGGCCTTTGCTCCATTCACCTTCCAGATGTGCTCTATCTTGACCACTCCCTGCTAACCAACCAGGCCCGAGTGTAACTCCTAGTAGTCTAATTTAGAGCGGGGGAACTCCCCTTACTCCAACAGGGATGGCCGGGCGTGGCAATTAATACACTACTGGGTGTAGGGAAAGGCAATATATAACAAAGACTCGGCAGACATTATAATTAATTATATTAATTACTTATAATTAATGTTCTAAAATGAATTGTATATAAACGATTGCATGAAGAAAAAGCGATATAATTTGGGAACATCTATTCAAAGTTTTAAAAAATAAATGAACACGTACTTACTGGTCTGATTAGAAACTCGTAGACTCGGCAAGATGATGGACTCCCGCACATTCTTCAGACTTGGAACTGAGCCCACTTTCAGGGAGCGCCTTACAGTCAAACAGCTTTACAGGTAGACCTAAAAAGTGAACATTAACAGCCTTGAGGATGTACTTCCAGGATAGTCGATTATACAAGACTGAAATGGCAGCGTTCACCCAAAAGCACAATTCAGAAGGCAGCAAGAGGCAGGAAAGTTCCGCTAGGGAGAGGCTGCCTCACAGATGGAAACTGCAATCCATGTCATGAAACAACCTCTCTGTGAATTTTTGGGTGGGAAACGAAATTGCTTTATAAACTTTCACCTCAACCAAAATTCAATCTAGAAACCCCAAAACATTGCAGGGGCATCAATTCTAACCGATTGTGACTGTGACCCTACAGGAGAAAGTGACAAAGCCCTCAAGCTTTTCTCTTGGGCCCGAGTCTTTACAAATGCAAAATGCTGTATCTTTCTCCTTCAAAGTGTACAGTGGGTCCAAACTGCTGACTTCTCTGTTAGCAGCCCAAGGCTTAACTACTGGACTGCCAGGGTTTCTAAATGTCTGGAATAGTGTTGTTGTTGTTGTTTTGGTTTTTTAAAAATAGTTTTATTCATAGCAGTATATATCCAAAAACTTCATTCTTTTTGATGGGGGCATGCTATTTCATTGTTGCAAACCCAAACTCATTTCTGTGGAGTCAAGCTTCAACATAACTCATTCCCTGAGAGTGAGAATTAACTCACAGCTCACTGTCCAGTGGGGTTTTGGAGGCTGTAAAACAAATAGAAGGAGACTACCAATCATTTTCTGCAGAACTGCTGGTGAATTTTCGTTAACAGCACCACTCCGTAAGGGCTGCATCATCCAAGGTCCCTGCTTAGATTTAACACAGTTACTCATTTAGCCTTCCTTGGGTGGGTTAAAACATCAATCTCTAGAAAGTAGGGACTTCACTGCTTTTATGTGCAGTTATCGCTCTCTGCTGTCTCAGGTAATGAGAATATTATTCTGAATGTATTTCATGGATTAACAGAGTCCCTTCATTCCAAGTATTCTCCTGTTTAAAGAAGGCTATACTATATGTAGTTGTGCATGTATTGTAGGGATAGAGTCCAGGAGGAACTGTAGGCTCAAGGGCACGTGGATTGTAAAGTCTGATAGGTCCTACCAAGTTGGTCCTTTAGATAAAGCAGAGATCTCGTTGTTGAAAAATAACATCATTTCCATTCCTGGCTAGGAATCAAAATCAGAATGTCCCAGGGAGTTTCACTAAAAACAGGTCCCTTCTCCACACCCTTTTCCATTTAAAGGAGAACCAGGAACCTGTAGATTTAACAGGCAGATTGCTAACCACCGCCTAACCTGTCCCTTTCTTGCTAAACAGTGGTAGAAGGGGGTGTGCTTCTATACCCTAGTCTTAATGGGGTTACTCACTGGTTATTCATCTGATGCTTATCAAGTCCCTACTGTGTGCAAGAGCCTGTGTGTTCTCTCCCGGAGGCAAGACTGCACCAGGAGTGTGGAAAGTATGGGTGTCATCACTCTCAGGGTGGTGGTGCCATGGGTGAGTGGGTGGCTTTGCTGTACGTCTTGGCTAGTGGCTGGCTTTGAGGAGGAAGAACTGTGTGGGTGACATTTAGGAATCTTGCAACACTACAGTGGTGGGAATCAGGAGGCCCTGCCCTGCCCTTACTGACATGTGTGTGTAGCTAATAAACAGGAAGCCAGCGCAGCTCCCAGGTCTTCTCCAAGGTCTTCTATTGCTACTGTGGGTCCCCACAATCCAGAATGTGAAGCAGGACACCTTCCTTTTCTTCTCTACCCTTCCAGCCCATTAAACTATAATGCTGATGAAACTCATGTGAGAAGTATTCCACCGACGGCCAACAGGTCACAGTCATAGAGATGACAGATCCCGGCATCGTAGAGGACCCTCCCAAATGTCACAGTGCCATGGATGGACCTGAATCATCCCAGCAGACATGCTGCAAGTCTTAGTCTTTATGCCTGTCACTAGAGTCCCATTTGGGGAGGGGTTGTCCTCATTATGTGTGGGAGGCACCATTAGAGTGAGTATTGATTTGAGTCAATCTCTTATGGGACATAAAAAGAGATTAATCAATTGTAATTAATGCTGTAAAACAAAATGTCTATGAATTTTTGAGTGAAAAACCAGTGTGATTTGTAAACTTTCAAGCAAATAAAATTAATAAAAAGAGGCTAAACAAACAAGCAAGTGAAGTGTGGGGGTGGAGTGGGGTGTTGGAAACTGATGCCAAGCCATGCGGCACTCTCTCTCCAAGGAAGCTAAAGAGATGAAAATGTCCCTCCAGGGCTGGAACAAGAGGCCATGCCCTCAATTCAGACTTTGTACCTCCTAAACTCGGAGATAATCGATCATTGTTTGTTAAAACCATTCATTTGTAATATTTTGGTTATATTGTGTTGTTTGCCTTTTTTTGGTGAATGAGTCCAAGTCATTCCTGATCCTCCAGCAGGTCTTCAGAGGCTATAAATTGCATGAGAGCAGAGTGCCCATCTTTCTTCCACAGAGCATCTGGTGAATTTGAACCATGTGCCTTTGGGCTTGCAACACAGCTTCTTACCACTAGGCCACCAGTGCTCCCTGATAGAGCAGCACTAAATAACTAAGAATCATGTTGGCTGGGCACTTCCCTGGCAGTTCCTAACTGAGGTAGGTAATGTTTAGCTGTACTCCATAGCACCTGAAATTCAGAAAAAAGAAAGAATAACTACTATTGACTAAGACTTAGTATAGATGGCATCCCTAGCAATGGACTCACATGTAAAGTGTTTTTTTAGGTGCCATCTACAACTTTTAGTAACTCTATGAACAACAAATCAAAGCCTTGATTACTGTGACACAGTCAGTGTGTCAACCCATCTCATTTAGATTCTTTTCTTTGGCTGAGTCTCTGGTTTTCCCAACAGGAAGTCTTCTTTGAAGGCCTGGTCCTCCTGACAACATGCCCAAAGTAGGTGTGGTGTTAGAGAAGGTGCAGTGGTACAGCACCTTAGAAAGGCTGGACATTTGGGATATCTTTAACTTCTGCCTCATAGGAATCAGTTTTGCGCTTCCTGGTCCTTCTAATATAGATTACCCATGAAGGGTCATATATACATAACATTTTTGCTATCAACATTTTTGTTTAAGTGGAAGAAAAATTCAGATGAGAACTTTTAGACATCAACTTAAAATGTGCAGAAGAATACATATTTTCAAAGGGTGAGATGGGTTTTTGTGTGTGCATGGGTAGCTTAAAATATTGTTATTATTAAATAACATATACAGAAGAAGGACAAATTGATTTTCAAACAGCTGTATCAATGCACACTTTGTAGGCAATGGTCTACATCCTAAATTTTATTTCATTTTTATTTCATATTGGAATGCATACAAAATTTGTATACACTGTAAGAAGCTGCACTGTAATCCCAGAGGTGCATTTGAATTCACCAGATGCTCTGCTGGAGAAGGTGGGACAATCTCCTCTTGAACCAGTCTGATCAGATTTGACAGTGTACACACACAAAAAAAAAAAACAAAACCAAAAACCAAAAAAACAAAATTCATATACACTGTGTTGCACACTACCCTTCATTCCCATTGTGTTTCATACAATCATTCCCATTCATTGTGATTTGTAAAATTAATCACCAGTGAACTGTGTCCAACATTACTCCTGTACATCCTACTTTAGAGAGTCATGACTATGGTCTTAAATACTTGTGAGCAGTCATTTAAGGCAAAACTACTGCTTCCTTCCCACCTTGAGAAAAGAAGAGAGAATTAAAAAAAAAACACATGGAGATAATTACTCTGTAGGACTAGATGACCACTCAGACACCAGCATCCATGGACTGGAAACCAGAAGAGCTGGCTGACTCCTGACTGTGGCTGCTGACTGCTCTCTTTTAGAAAGAACAAATAAGACTTACTGTTCTGATAGACTGATAGAACCCCTGAGGCTCTAACCCTTAAGACACTCACTTCTCAGACTTGAACCTGAACTCACATCTGTGGCTCAACTTTTAACCAAATAACAGACAGGCCTATACTATACGGTGAACAATAACATCAGGGAGGTACACAGCCCCTGAAACAATCCAGCATTTGAGATCAAAAGGGAAGAATTTGCTCAAGGACAAATCTCATAAAGCAGGAAAGGACAGAAAAGGAGGATGAAAGGGAATTTAAAACACAGGGTGAGTAGAGTGCTGTGCAGTCAGTGCACAAAACACGTATATGAATTGTTGAGTGGAAAACCAATTTGCTCTCTGAATTTCTCACTAAAATCACTATAAAACTTTTCAATTGTCTTAACAACACACCAGTACAAACTGTGTGTATATTAAAAAAAAAAGAAACAACCCAAACTTGTACTGCCATGTTTTTGACCATTTCATATTTTAATAATAGGGTGAGTTTATAGTCTTATTCATTGCAAATATCTTCCTCCACTTCATGGTTTATCTTTTATACTCTGATGGAGTATATTATGAACCAATTAAAGCTTCTAACTTTAATATAGTTTAATTCATTATTCTTCTCCTTTACTATCTGTGACTTGTTTGAGAATTCATTTTTACTTCAGAAGTCACAAGGGCATTTTGTTTTGTCTCCTAAAAAAGCTACAATGTATTTCTCTTTACATTGATATTACTTATCCACCTGGATTGGTTTGAGGTTTTGATAGTTTAAGAGTCCAATTTCATTCTCCTTCCCCCGCCCCCCTTTGGTTCTCTACTATTTCTTTGAAAATCTTCTTTTCCCTCTGCAAGAACTGTGTGGCCACGGAGGAAGCTGTGTGTGACCCCTACTAACTTCACAAGCAGAAAAAAAACTTCATTAACAGCATCAGAAACACAAAACGCAACTCCCATGAGGTCAGACATGACCCCATGCTCTGTGCATTAAACATTTTCTGACAGTTCTGACAACCATCTCTCCCACGACATTCTTTCTCTGCTGGGTTAGATAATTCATTGCAATATCCACACAAAACCCAACAAACAATAGTCCTGATTAAAGGTTTTACTAGGAAAGTAATAGGTTACAAACAGGGACCAGAGATGATTCTAGACACAGTTCTTCAATTAGGACAGCCCCATTTCAGCCATGCTGAAGGACAGGGCTCCTGTGCTTTCTCTGGCCCTAGCCTCTGCCCTGCTTGGGCAAGTGATACAAAGCTCTTTCAGCTCAGTTGCCGTTTAAGTGCCAATGGCAGCCCACTTCACCACAAGCTTGAGCCCAAAGACACTTGGCTCCAGCTCCATGACTCAGCAAAACTAGCTCCCTGACAAATATCCAAAGGCACTGGACACAAGTCTCCTTTCCAAAGGCATTCTGTTTCCTTGTTTGGTGGACCAGGAGCCCACAGCTCTATGTAAGCAGATCTCCTGGGCTTGTTCTGCTTGTTCTGTTGCCTCTTGTTTCTGCCATCTCTTCATCTCTGCTGTGTTACAGCTCTCTGTCTCCTGGTTTGAGGAAGTCTCAGCACAAGGATCTCTACTGAAGCCAAAGCGGCCTAATCTCCATGCTAGTGGTGTACATGCATCATCTTATTTGCATGTTACTATGGAAAGGTACCATTTACTTTATTTGCATTATGTAAGCATGGTAACTGATCGCCTTGAGGAGTCACAATCACCTCATATTTGCATAGTCCTACCCAGCTACTGAGTTCTGGTGGCCTAGTAATAAGATGCTACACTGCAAACCCAAAAGCCTATGATTCTGCAACAATGAATGAATGAATAAAAATCTAATTTTTCTGTAAACTTTTATTTAAAATCACAATTAAAATTAAAAAATTCTTTTAAAAAAAATAAAAAGAACTCAAAACACACACACACACACACACACAGCCTATGATTCAAATCCATCAGTTGCTCCAAGGGAGAAAGATGTGTGATTTATTGCCTCTGAAAACCTGCTGGAGGGTCAGCTATCTGTTCCAATTCCATGGCACACAACAACAATTCAGTTATATCCAGAAAACTTTACTCCAAAGAAGAATCTGAAGATTTCTACCAATGTGTGCAGGATCAGCAGTTGGAAAATGACCTTCATGATAGAAACAATGCTTGAGGTCACATGATCGAATTTTGTATAACCAACAGCCTATTCACTGAAAAGATCTTTTGTAAAAACAAGGAACAGCAACTCTCCAGGAGGATTTTGACAAAAGGATAGAATAAAACTGACTATATATGTGGAAAGAGACAAGGGAGAAACTCAGTATCATCAACTCAATGTGAACAAGGCCAGGGGCTCACTGTTGCCGTGCAAGTTGTGGGGGCTTCTCCTGAATCACTTAACTGCAGGGACTGAAGAACTCAAATTGGTTGGTCATATAACAGTCAAACCAGCAGAATTTCAGGTCAGAGCATAATGTGTTGGACATAGGACCAAAGCAAGAGAGCAAACTTTCAGAGCATTTATAACTACTGAATAGAGACCACACCCTCAAGGAAGCTCCTCTTCCTTAAGCAGTGGAGTTCAAGGGTGAAAGGGGAAGGGGTGGTAACTAACATCCCACCTTAATTCTGTCTCATTAACATATCAGTTAACTCATTGCTTTTAAGTCAGAACTGACTCTGAACTGATCCTCCAGTGGTTTTTCAGAGGCTACACACAGCAAGAAATAGTCCATCTTTCTCCTGTGGAGCTACTGGTGAGTTTGAGTGGCCAAAGGGGCACAGCCTTTGTGTTCGCAATATAGTTTCATAAGGACTAGCCACCAGATCCCCCTCATATTAGCTCAAAGGAAAATGAGACTACTCCCACAAGAAGAATATCTATTTATGTTTTATTGACTATGCAAAGGCATTTGACAATGTGAATAATAATAAACTATTGCTATTATTGAGAAGAATGGAAATCCCAGAATATTTATTTGTGCTCATGCAAAATCTACACTTGAGTCAAGAAGTTATTGTCCATAGCAAGGAAACATTGTATGGTTTAAAAAATCAGGAATGGTGTGCATCAGGGATGTATCCTTTCTCCATTCCTACGCAAACTGTATGTTGAGCAAATAAATCACGAAGCTAGACTCTATGAAGAGGAAAGAGTCAACAGGATCGGAGGAAGACTCATCAAAGACTTGAGCTACACAGATAACACAACCTTGCTTGCTGAAGGTGAGGACGACTTGAAATGATTGCTGCAGAAGACCATGGACTAAAGCCTTCAGTATGGATTACATCACAACAACTAAAAAGCAAAGGTCTTCACCACTGGGCCAACAAGCAACATCATGATAGATTAAGAAAGGATTGAAGTTGTTAATGATTTCATCTTGCTTGGATCAATACTCAATACCCTCGGTCCAGCAGTCAGGAGAGTAGGACATGTACTGCATTGGGTAAGTTCTCTGTCAGGACCTCTCCAAAATATTGATGAGTAATGATGTCTATTTGAAAACTAAGGTGTGCATTATTCAGGCCATAGTCTTTTCAATCACTTGTCTACTAAGAGCTGGACAATGAGTAAGGATGATTGATGAAGAATTAATGCTCTTGTACTGTGGTGTTGGAAAAGAGTGCTGAATATCTCATGGACCACCAAAGGAACAGACAGCTATATCTCAGAAGAAGTATAGCCAGAGTGCTCCTTAGAGGAAAAAATGGCAAAAAAATGTCTTATCTTTGTGCATTTTGTTAGGAGAGGCTATTTCTTGGAAAAGAACATTATGCTTGGATAGGTGGAGGGTCATTGAAAAGAGAGGATGGTCCGTAATGAGATGAATTGACACAGTGATTGCAGCAACGGGATGATACAACTGTCAGATGATGAGGGTAGTGCATGACAGGGCAGGGTTCAGGTCTGTTGTTCACAGAGGTTAGTGTAGGACAGGGCAGGACTCAGATCTGTTGTTCATAGAGGTATGATGGTGTAGGAAAGGGCAGGACTCAGGTCTGTTGTTCATTGGGTTGCTATGAATCATACTCGACTCAACGACACGTGACACCAACACCACCAGTATGTTATTTATTGTTGTTATTAAGTGCCATCAAGCTGAATAGAGGTTAGGGTTTACAACTCATTTCAAAGTGGAGGACTATGGCTAGAAGGGCCACTTCACTGCAGTGTACAACCTTAATCACAATAGTGAAAACTGGAAACACCTCAAATGCCCAACAACCAAATGGATAAATAGTATAAAACTGTTTCCATACAATGTAGCACTACTCTGCAATAAAAAGAAATGAGCTGATAACCCAGTAACACAGCCAATTCTTACAAGCTCTGTTGTGCAGAGGAAGCCAAACACAGAGCACCTACTATATGACTTTTTTACATGGAGAATTAAATAAAAACTAAACTAAGTGAGGGAGCTCTGATCATCTAATGGGTAAAGTGATTCACTGCCAACGCAACGGCATGCAGTTCAAATCCACCAGCTGCTCTGTGAGAAAAAGATGGGCAATTTCATCCTGTGCAATTTACTGTCTCTGAAAAGCTGCTGGAGGGTCTGCTCTAAGTCAGTTTTGTTTTTCCATGGCAGTGAGTTGAGTTGAGAATCCAAATGATGTAAATGAAAATCAGTTTCAGAACGAGCTGACAGAGTGAAGACTGACTTGAAAGGGGCACAAGAGAACCTTGTCAGGTGATTCATAAGTTGAAGTCCATATGAAACATGTAATTGCTGGTACATCACCAAGGTTAAGTATTAACATTCTAAAATAAAAATGTTATAGTGGCGCCAAAAGGGGGCAGCATTAAATAAACTAAAACCAACAAGAAAACCCAACACCAAAATAAAAAACAGAGGTGCTATTTCCCCATCATAACTCATTTAGAAATAATAATATATATCTGTATGTATACATATACACATACATATACATTAGCTTGTCTTTTAAATAATATGTTCATACACACCTTAGGAATAATAATAATAATAATAATAATAATAATAAAAAATAGGTAAGATTTTTTATTTTACAAACTTACTTTTTTTTCAGGTGGGATTATGGCTGATTTAAATGGTAGCCTTTTACTTTTATTCTTTTATCTGTTTTACAAGAGATTGGTTTTTTTTTGTGTGTGTGTGTGTGTACTGTCAAATCAGATCTGACTGGTACAGGAGGAGATTGTCCCTCCTTCCCCGGCAGAGCATCTGGTGGATTCGAACCATGCACCTCTGGGATGAGATTGTTATATTTTAATTAAAAATTACATGTTCCATGTGTCTTGGGGTTTCGGGAATGCCTACCATACATATTCTATTTCTAATAGCAACTGAGGTCACCCTGATCTTTGCTTTAGAATGATTTGTTAAAATGTAAATCTGTTTAAAAAGGATTTCTTCAGTTATAATACATTTCAATACTTTTAAAAGCATTTTTAATAAGCTGTATGAATCATGTTTAAATAACTTATCCATAGGTTTGCACCTCTGGTATAAACCAAACCCAAGGTGAAAACTAATCCACAGCCAAATAGTGGAACCAAGACTGCAGGACGAAGTAGAATTGCTCCATGAGTTTCCCAAAGAGGAGCTGCTGGGTTCTAACTACGGACCTTTCACTTAATAGCCAGCATGTAACCACTGTGTCATCAGGGCTCCTGTCTCGAGAATAAAGACATAGTGTTCTGTACTCAATTCTATGATAACTCACTCAACTTACTGCCTTCAAGACAGAACCAACTCATAACTGACACTCTTCATGGGTTTTTAAGGCTGTAAATCATACAGGAGACTCACAATACTGCTGGAGATCACCCAGAAACAGTTGGAACAGTACATCCACTTCCAAGAGTTCAAGCTAGATTTGGAAGAGAATATGGAACCAGAGATTTCACTGCTGATATCAGATGAATCTTGTCTTGTGAGCAGAGCATACCAGAGGGATGTCTATTTATGTCTTATTGTCTATACAAAGGCATCTGACTGTGTGGATCACAAATTTTAACAATATTGAGAAGAATGGGAATCCCAGAATATTCAGTTGTGCTCATGTAAAACCTATTCCTAGACCAGGAACTTCTTGTCAGAACAGAGAAAGGAAGCACTGCATGGGTGAAATCAAGAAAGGTGTGTGTTGGGGAGCTCTGGTGGCCTACTGGCAAGAAGCTGTACTGCAATCCCAAAGGTACATGGTTCGAAGGAGGGACAATTTCCTCCTGTACCAGTCAGATCTGATTTGACGGTACATGCAAATAATAACAAAAAAGAATAATAATAAAAAAATTTTAAAAAAGAAAGGTGTGTGACAGGGACGTATCCTTTCTCCATGTCTATTTAATCTATGTGCTGAGAAAATCATTCTAGAAACTGGACTTTATGAAGAAGAGTATGGCATCAGAATTGGAGGAAAACTCACAATTTGTGTTATGCAGAGGACACAACTTTGCTTGCTGAAAGAGAGGAGGACCTGGGGCACCTATTAAGATCAAAGACTACAGTCTTCAATATAGAGTACATCAGAAAATCAAGAAAACAAAAATCTTCACCACTGGGCCAACAGGCAACACCACGATAAATGAAGTCAAAGACTGAAATACTGTTAAATACTGTTAAGTATTTAATCTTGTTTACACCCACAATCAATATTTTGACAACAGCAGTCAATAAATCAGAGCTGGGGAAATCGGTTGTCAAAGACCAAAGTGCTTAAGAACAGGGATGTAAATTTGAAGACTTAGGCGTGCCTGATTCAAGCCATGTTCTTTTTTTTTTTTTTTTTTTTTAATTTTTTTTCTTTTTTTTTATTTTGTGTGCGTGTACCGTCAAATCAGATCTGACTGGTACAGGAGGATATTGCGCCTCCTTCTCCGGCAGAGCATCTGGTGGATTCGAACTGTGTTCCTCTGGGAGTGCAGTGCAAAGCCATGTTCTTTTCAATTAATTTTATGCATTTCAAAATTGGGCAATGACTAAGGATAACGGAAGATTCAATGTCTTTGCGTTGTGGTGTTGGAGGAGTATCGACTGCCAAAAGAATAAACAAATATATCTTGTTAAAGGCAGAGCCAGGGTGCTCTTTAAAGGCAAGAATGATGAAACCTCGTCTCACATACTTTGGGCATATTCTTAGGAGGGGCCAGTCCAGTCCTTGGAAAAAGACATTATACTTGGAAAAAGTGGACGGTCAGCAGAAGAGAGAAAGATCCTCGAAGAGTTGGATTGACACAGTGGCTGTAGCAACGAACTCGAATTTCTCAGGGACTGTCAGGATGGCACAGGATAGGGCAGAGTTCAGGTCGGATGGGACGTAACAACAGCAAATTGCACGGGCAGCGACTACCCATCTTTTTTTCCCCGCGGAGTATCTGGTGCATTCGAACTGCTGGAGAAGCGAGCGCTGCTTTTGGATTAGCAGCATAACGACTCTATATCACGTAAAAGTTGCTGCCTGTCAACCTGGTTAGTTCTCCAGCTAGGCGGCTTGGACTCAGAATCCCAGAAGTCATTGCGGCCGGCGAACCGGTAACTACGGGGTCCGAGAGGAGGCCTGGGGCTTCACATTCCTTTCCCTCGCGAAAGCCCGCAGGCGGCCCCCAGCTCCGTTCTTGTCATGGCTGCTGGAGCCGGGACGGCGGGCCCTGCTTCCGGATCGGGCGTCGTGCGTGACCCGCTGGCGTCACAGCCGAGGAAGCGGCCCAGCGGCGAGGGCGCACGGCGATCGGGCACGATGGCGGGAGGAGGCGGGAGCAGCGACGGGAACGGGCGGTCGTCGGGCCGGCGAGCATCCCGCAGCGGCGGGCGGGCCCGGCGAGGGCGCCACGAGTTGGGGTTGAGGGGCGCCGCGGAGCGGGGCGCGGGGGAGGCGAGGCTGGAGGCGGCGGTCAACCGCTGGGTGCTCAAGTTTTACTTCCACGAGGCGCTGCGGGCCTTTCGGGGGAGCCGGTACGGGGACTTCAGGCAGATCCGGGACATCATGCAGGGTGAGGGCCGGCCGGCGGAAGGGGGCTGGAGCCCGGGGAAGGGAGCCCGCGGGGAACGGGGGTCGGGACTGGGGATCGCCGAGCCGACGTTGTCTTCTTTCTCAGCTTTGCTTGTCAGGCCCTTGGGGAAGGAACACACCGTGTCCCGGCTGCTGCGGGTAATGCAGTGTCTGTCGCGCATTGAAGAGGGGGAAAATTTAGGTATGGCCATTTTTTTGTTTTTCTGAGGGTTCTTACTTGCTGAGGTTTTATTGTGTTGAAACTTAAACCCGGAATTGAAGGATTGCAGGTTTAAAGTATGCTGCTAATGTTTGCATCACAGCGGTCTCTTTCATTCTACAACGGGTGTGTTCTCAGGCTCTCGTTTTCTCGTTTTTATTTTCTCCCACCTGTTTCTTACTTGTCTCAACTGTTCTTTTATCTACCAAGTTATATTTATGAGGATATTTTTTTCCCCATGGCCGACTGTTTCCCAAGTGTGTCCACACCTTATTTTTTTAAATGTAACTCGACAGCTGTTTAGCACATTGTTTTCAGTTTCTGGCCACTGGGACCAGAGGAGGTTGTGTGTACCCTGAAATTAGAGAGACAAATGCATATTGCTAAAATATAATTTGGGTTTTAAAAAAGATTGTTTGATTTAATTCATTGGATTCTTACGTTATCCCTCCCTTCTGTTACTCAGAGTTGGAAGGCCCCTTTTTCTGCACGTCAGCAAATGAAATGCAGATCCTATTATAATTACTCAATGTATATATATGTATATATAAATATGTATATATTTCAGATGAAACTTTTCCACTCCTTAACAAATTGCTTAACGTGAAAACTGCTCTGTCCTAGACTGTTCCTTTGATATGGAGGCTGAACTTACACCATTGGAGTCTGCTATCAATGTGCTGGAGATGATTAAAACGGAGTTTACTCTGACAGAGGCAGTGATCGAGTCCAGTAGAAAACTAGTGAAGGAGGCTGTAAGGATCTGTTTTTCTATTTATTTTCTTTTTGAAACTTGGAGATCTTTGAGGATACAAGTGCTTAATCTTTTCTGTGTGGGGTGGGAGTAAAGCAGGAATGAACCAGTCAAGCATGTATGCACACTTGGCTCACATCATCATTCTTGGGCATCTCCTACCGCCCAGCTTAAAGCCAGGTGCTCAGCTGTTGAGCTTTCCACAAGGTGTATTCTGCAAGGCCTCAGCAGGTGGGGCCACAGGATGCAAGCAGTGGGTGGGTTGGCACCATAAGGTTACCTTTTGGAGGTCACTGCACCACTATTAAGGGACTAGAAGGTCTAGGTTTTGGTCATCCATGTATTTTAATGAGCCACCGAGAAAACAGCTGGGACCTTAGGAAACGTGGGACTGACTTTGTGCTGTTGTTGTTCTGTGCAGTTCTTTGCAGAAACAACATTGTCTTTGAGCAGAGATCAGAATCAGTGATGTTGTGAGAGTGTTCTTGAAACCAAGGAAGGAAAATCAAACTCATCCTGGATTTTGGGACCCTCTTTGTGTGATGGGCCAGGTGGTTTCAAGTAGTAGAACTTAACTTTTACCTGAAGCAGATGTATGATGCCCTGGGAACTAGCCCGGATCATCAGGGGCCATCTCAGAGTATAGCTCTAAATTACCTGGGGTTGTTTGTTGTTGTTGTTATGTGCCTTCGGTAGTTACTAAATAATGCTCTATTGTCTCTTCATTTTATTTTATTTTTTGTTTTTCAGTTTCTCCTTTAGACTCTTAAATTGTTAACAGTCGTCTTTGGGATGGTAATATGGATGCTTAGGCTTGTCTGATTAGGCTTTTTAATGCATTCAAGCTTGTAAAATGCCACCATTTAAAGTATCTTAATTTTTTTTTAAACACGTATAGTGTAGGTTGGTTATTAAACTACTGGTTCTCAGATACATCATCTGGGAATCTCTGGAGTTTAAATTCTTTCAGGAACTGGTGAGGTCAAAACTCTGTACATATGAAGACCACAGGGTTTTTTTCACCTCCTGAACAATTTATTTATCTTCATGATGCTAAACAATGATAAGCAAAATTGCTGGCACTTTAGCACAATCAAGGTAATGGTGACTTATCATTGCCACAAATTTGTAATTGTAATACCATTTCTGCTGAAAGAACAATTGACAAACTCAGATCATTCAAACTTTGCATTTTTGTTGCTGTGCTAACCTGAAGTTGGTTAGTTCCTGTCCATCAGCAGAGAGCAGCGCTGCAGTAGAAAAATGAGTATTTTCTCATACAGCCTCCTGAAAACCTGCTGGAGGGTCAATTATTATTAGTCGGTTCTGATTTAAGGGCACTGAGAGTTGTTTCTTGAAAATGAGCAAAATGAAGCTGGCCTGTCAAGGAATGTAGTCTGAAGTCTTTGTTGTCAGTCATAAAATTCAAGCTTTTAAAAGAAAACTATTGTTTGGGCAACTTGTGTTCATGAACTTGTAGCTTTCCAATATACTTTTCTGAAGAGATTGATGTTGATATTAACAAATAGAGTTTTTTAAATACTTTAATGACTGTGTCAACATTTGGGGGATCTGTATAACTCAAATGATAGTTTCCAGATGATCGCTGCACACTGTTAGGAAGTAATTAATGGATAATTAATGTAAAAGTATGAAAAGTTCACTTGTCAAAATTTGGTATAGCATCAAAGAAGAAAATCCACAACTTTCTGAAAAGGATGTCTTCATATCTTTGTGAGTCCAGATTTTTTATATATACATATATATCTTTAGAAATACTTCAATCAAAGGAATATATTGCAGCAGAATGAATGCAGAAGCTGATATGAGGATCCATCTGTCTCCTTTTAAACCAAATATTAAAGATATTTTCAGAAAAAAAAATCCCTATAAACCAGTGCCATCTTTTTGTTTTAGAAAATATTTCTTTTTCCTAAAAGTGTTATTTGTGTTAACATGAGTTTCACTGCATTAGTATAACCTACATAAACAAAAACTCTTTGGAGTCCTTACTAACATTTTAAGGTGGTATAAAAGAATACTGAAACCAGAAAGTTTGAGAATTGCTTCTGCAGTTGAGACTGCATTGTTGTTTCTCTTCACAGCTAAAAGATTCCCAGATTTACTTGGAGACTAGGAACACCAACACATGATCTGTTATGCGAGGGTTCTTTATTGTTCGCATTTTTGCTGGAAAGCATCCTGCCCTTCCCTGGGGGCCTTGATGGTGCACTGGTTAAAGTGATCAAACAGCCAAAAGGTTGGTGATTAAAACTCACCAGCCGCTTCACAAGAAAAAGATGTGGCAATCTGTTTCTATAGAGTTGTTCTAGGTTTGGCAACTCCATAAGGTCACCGTGAATCAGAATTGGCATCATAGCAACAAGTTGGGTTTGGGTATTCCAAGACTTTGGTGGGCTTATAAATCAGTGATCTCTGTTCCTGTCTGGGAAGCAGTGCATCAGAAACTCTCATTTAGAACTTTGATTCTTGAAAGTTTTATCAAGGCCTTTGGAACATTTCAGAGCAGCCTGGTTTCTCCCTCTTTTTTTTTTTTTTTTTAAATCTACTTACACTTTTCTTCAGTTCTGTGAATTTTTTTTTAAAATTTTTATTTTATTATTTTTGTGTGAGTGTACCGTCAAGTCAGATGGATTTGAACTGTGCGCCTCTGGGATTGTAGTTGCAGCTCCTTGTCACTAGGCCACCAGAGCTCTCCTAGTTCTGTGAATTTTTATTTTCTAAATTAATATATCTTCTTTGGTATTTTCCTTGAAATATTTGACCATTATTGAAAATCTCTGGTTGGAATTTTTTGTTTGTTTAGTATAGCCAGAAACTCTTCTTGTTGTTTACACCCTTAAGAACTCTTAACAGATATTTTAGAGAAAAATTATACTTTTTTGGAGCCAGGTTGAAAAAGCAGTGGTTCATATCTTTATGCCTGGCTTGAACTAAAACTTGGAAATACTCTTCAGCTGTCAACAGAAAGTGTTCCAAGACAAGCCTTCTTTCTCTGATCTGAGGAGCAGGCAAAGGATCTTGTAAGGGTCACAGAGAATAAGGGACAGTCCTAGTTTCTTCTTTCTTTACTGACTTGGTCCCTACCCTCACCCCCTAGGCCTTATGACAGTGACAGCTGTGGAAACACTTAAAACCGAGCTGAACCTTTTTTTACTGGCGGATTTGTGATTTCCCAGAATTTGGGGCATTCCCTGTTGATTTTTTTTACTCTTGTCTTCTGCCACTAGACTGGGGATGCAGGTGCTATTGTGGAAATGTATGCCATCATGGCAACAGTAAAGCTCAGAATGCAAGGCTGGTTCAATATTTGAAAATCCATCATTCTTAAAGAAGAAAACTGTTAAATAGTTATCAGTTGATGCAGAAGAATTTTTCACAAAATGCAGTTAATGTTATTGTTGTTATGTGCCATCAAGTCGCTTGTGACTCATAGCAACCCTATAGACAAGAGCTCTAAATGTCATCCTATCCTGTGCCAACCTAGCCATCTCAAATGCACTCATTCTCACCACTCCAGTCACAGAATCGATTCATCTCATCGAAGATCTTCCTCTCCTTTGCCGCCCCTCCACTCTGCCAAACATGATGTCCCTCTCCAAGGACAAGTCCCTCCTTGCAACATGCCCAAAGTATGTCGGATGAAGCTTCAGAATCCTTGACTCCAAGGAGCATTCTTGCTTCACCTTCTCCAGGACAAACCTGTTTGTTCTCTTAGCAGCCCATGGTATATTCAACACTCTTCTCCAGCACCACAGCTCAAAGGCATCAATTCTCCTTCTATCATCCCTATTCACTGTTCAACTCTCTGATGCATAGCATGTATTTGCGAAGACTATAGCCCAGATCAGGCGCACCCTAGTTTCCAGCCTGATGTCATTGCTTTTCAGTACTCTTTAGAGGGTCCTCACAGCTGACTTTCCCAATGCAATTCGTCTTTTGATTTCCTGGCTGCTGTTACCAAGAGTGTTGACTGTGGAGCCAAGTAAACTTAAACTGTTAACTATCTCAATCTCTTCACCATCCATACTGAGGCTGCCAACTGGCCCAGTGGTGAGAATCTTAGTTTTCTTGATGTTGAGCTTCAATCCATATTGAAGACTGCAGTCCTTGACCTTCTGCAGCAAGCGCTTCAGGTCCTCCTCAGTTTCAGCAAGCAGGGTTGTGTCATCTACGTAACGCAGGTTGTTGATGACTCTTTCACCAATCCTGATGCCACATTCCTCCTGGTACAGCCCAGTGTCTCGGATGATCTGTTCTGCCTACAGACTGAAAAGGTATGGAGACAAATACATCCTTGACAGACCCCACTTCTTGATTTTAAACCATGTAGTGTCTCCTTGCTCTGTTCTGACGATTGCCTCTTGGTTCAAGTACAGGTTTCGCATTAGCACAATCAAATGTTCTGGGATTCCCATTCTTCTCAGAGTCAGCCACAGCTTGCTTTGATCCACAGTCAGAAGCCTTTGCATAGTCAATGAATCACAGACAGACATTCTTCTGGTATTCTTTGCTTTCTGCCAAGATCCATCTAACATTAGCTATAATATCCCTAGTACTGTGACCTCTTCTAAATCCAGCCTGCACATCTGGCAATTCTCTGTTGACATATTGTTCCAAACGTTTTTGGATAATTTTCAGCAGAATCTTGCTTGCATGTGATATTAATGATATTGTTCGATAATTTCCACATTCTGTTGGGTCACCTTTCTTTGGAATGGGAACAAATATTGATCTTTTCTAGTCAGTCGGCCAGCTGGCTGTCCTCCCAGTTTCTTGGCACAACTTAGTGAGCACATCCAGGGCAGTGTCTGTCTGTTGAAATGTATCAACTGGTATGCCATCAACTCCTGGAGCCTTGTTTTTTGCCAATTCCTTCAGAGCAATTTGAACTTCCTCCTTCATCACCATAGGCTCTTGCTCATATGTTATTTCATGAAATTCTTCGGTGTCAGCCAGTTCCTCCTGATACAGAGACTCTGTGTACTCCTTCAATCTTCTCTACAAAATGCAATATTAGTTTATAATTTTTAAAAAATAAAATAGGACTAGAAAGGGGCTTCCTAAACCAGATAAAAGTTATCTACAAAAGACCTGTAACATCATAGTTAATTACAAGGAAAAATCGGCTTTGTTCATTTCACTACATTATTCACCGTGACACTGGAAGGCATACAGAATGGAAAGGAAGGGATAGAAATTATCTTTCTTTGTAGATGACAACACTATATCGATTATCCCATAAAATTCACAAAACACTTCTATATATAAGTTTATCAAGACTATGGCCTATAAGATAAATGTGCAAAAATCACTTGTATTTTCATGTTCTTAGTATTAATTTGAAGTCTCATCAATAAAATAGTGGCATTTATTCTAAAAAGAGAAGAAGTAGGTATAAGTCTAGCAAAACATGCAGCATCAACAAGTAGAAAAATAAGTGCTAGTGAACAAAATCAAGAACTCATAAATAATCGAAAGACATGCTATGCTGAAGGGAGCTCAGGTGGCTTAATGGTAAGAAGCTGTGCTGCAATCTCAAAGGCATGAGGTTCAAATCCACCAGCTGTTCCATGGGCAAAGGATGGACAGTCTCCTCCTATGGGATTTATTACTGCTTATGAAAACCAGCTGGAGGGTCTGCTGTGGGTCATTTCTGACTTGACAGCATACAACATCTCTATCCATGGATTGAAAGACAATATAGTTAATATATCAGTTCTCTCCAGTTTATATCTCATTTCCATTTTAATAATTTCAAAAGGATTTTCTATAAATACAAACTACCTGATTTAAAAATTATATGAAAAAGGAAAAATAACCACTTTATAAAAGAAGACCAAGCTGCACTAGTATACTTAATAATTACTATATTAATGATGTAGTTGTAGGTCTCATGAGTTTTTTTGAGTGAACAGACATAAATTAGTGGAACAGAAAATCTAGAAATAAACCTATATAAATGAAAAGGTTTATGCAGAGAGAAAAAAGTTAGTAATACTGAAACAATTGGGCATATGTATACAAAAACTAACACAAGACATAAAAGTTAATTTATAATGGATGATAACCTGTGAAATTTAGGAAAAAAAATCAGATTGTTATTAGAGCTAGGACAACAAAAGCAGTGATGCACTTATAACCATAAAATAGGCTTAACTCATAAAGACATTGTTAACTAAAACAGAAGACTAGGGGAAGATACTGGTAGATCTTGATAAAGATATTCAGAATTTATAAATAATTCAAAAGGAAATAAGCAGTCCTATAAACTGTAAAAATGAGCAGAGGATTGAACAAAGAGAATATATGTCAAATAAGCATATGAAAAGATAGTATCATTTATCCATTGTGAACTGTCAAGTTGGAACTGACAGCTGACCCTCCAGGGGGTTTTTAGAGGCAGTAAATAGCATGGGAAGAGACTGCCCATTATTGTTCCTGTGGAGCAGCTGGTAGATTGAATCATGTGTCTTCCATTTACCCTTCAGTGAAATGTTGTTGTTGTTAGGTGCCATCAATCTTAAGAACAAAAGATCTGAACCTAGTCCTGTCCTGCAGCAGTCACTGTGCCAATCCACCTGGTTGAGGGTCTTACTCTCTGTCGCTGACCCTCCACCCTTTCCCAACATGTGCCTCTCCAAGAAGTAGCACCTCCCGGCAGTATGTCCAAACTACAGAAAGAGGATAATTATTATTGAAATAAAAATTAAAAATTATAATGAATACATACTAAAATGACTAAACTTCAAGAAATACAATACCAAATACAGGTAATAATGTAGAGCAACTGGAATCTTATTACTGATAGTGCAAAATGGTAAAACCACTTCAGAGTACCGTTACTTCTTACAAAGGTAAACACAGACTTAATGTTAGGTGCCATCAAATCACCGATAACTGACTGAGATCATGAACAACATATCAGACCCTGCCCTATCCTGATCCATCCTCATGATCTCATACCCATTGTTGTGTTAATTCTCTTAGTCCACCTCCTTGAGTGACCTAACTTATATGACTCAGTAGTGCTACCACAGGACATTTACCTTAGAAAAATGAAAAAAAAAAAGAATCTGTTCATACCACAACTTGTACTCTCTCCATTATCACCCAAAATGGAAAGCAACTCAAATGTCCTTTAATAGGCAAGTGTATAAACAAACTATAGTACAGCCATATGATAGGGTACTAGTAAGCAATAAGAATTAACTACTGGTAGAACTTAGATCTCAAAAGCACTATGCTCAGTGAAAGCCAGTCAGGCTACATCCTTTTAAAAAGAAAATTCACATGCTAGACATTGTTGAACGTGAAGACTCAAAGCAGTTAATGATAAAGATCAAAGACTTACGGGCCCAACCTCAATGTTAAAAAAATCTTTAGGGGAGCTCTGGTGGCCTAGTGGCAAGAAGCTGCAACTACAGTCCCAGAGGCGCACGGTTCGAATCCACCAGATGCTCTGCCGGGGAAGGAGGGGCAATCTCCTCCTGTACCAGTCAGATCTTATTTGACGGTACACGCACACACACACACACACACACACACACACACACAAATAATAAAATAAATCTTCAAAATTGGACCAATCAGTAATATGAAAGTAAGTTGTCAAGGATTTCAGTTTGTTGGATCTACAGTCAGTGCCTATAGAAGCAGCAGTCAAGTCAAATAATACACTGGACAGTTCTGCCAAAAACCTACTTAAAGGAAGGAAATACTGTGGCCCCATGCCATCCTCACAGCTGCGGTGCTTGAGCCCATCTGGTCGCCTCCGTGACCATCCACCTTGCTGAGGGTCTTCCTCTTTTTCACTGACCCTGTACTTTACCAAGCATGATGTCTTTTCCCAGGGGCTCGTCCTTCTAGGAAAAGGCTGAAAGAATGTTAGACAAAATAGGAGCATTCTGCCTTCACTTCCAAGACAGATTTGTTTGTTTCTTTTGCAGTCTCTGGTACATTCATCATTTGCTAAGAAAATTGAGGGGCATTAAATTTTTTTTTTTAAGGGCATTAAATTTTTGGTTTTGCTTTCTCATTGTCTAACTTTGACATGTCTTAAAGGTCCACACCTTAGTCCTCAAAGCAGTGGCATCCTTGTGGGTTTTTTGTTGTATTTAAAAGAGGTCCTTTGGAGCAGATTTGCTCTGTGCCATAGATCATTTGATTTCTTAAATACTGCTCTCATGGGCACTAACTGTATATCCAAGTGAAATGAAGTTCTGAACAACCTCAGTAACTTCTCAGTTTTATCATGAAGTTTCTCCTTATTGGTCCAGTTGTGAAGATTTTAGTTTTATGTTGAGATGTAATACATACTGAAGGATATAGCATCTGAGTTTCATTACTAAGTGTTTCAAATCACCATTTCAGCAAGCAAATACAATGAAATGTGCAAAGACCTGGAGTTAGAAAGGATGAGGAACTGAAAGAAAAATTCAATCCTTGACTTACAATAATCAAGGTTTCAACTGGCAAAATACTGAATGGTACAGGAAGTGTCAAACAGAGTTGGAAGTAACACACAAAGTCTCTGTATCAAAATAAACTGGTTGATGTTCTAGCATATGATGAAGAAATATTACTACTGAAAGCATCATTGGAAAAATGGCCCAGAAAGTGATGATGACCCACTGAGGATTGCTATGAAATTTGGAAAACCGCTACTTGGCCAACCAACTGGATAAGAAGCATATTTGTGCGCATTCCAAAGAAAGGTATTTAAATAGAATGCAGAAATTATCAAGCAATGTAATTAACCTCACACCTAGCCAAGAGTTCACTGAAGATGATTCAAGTGATTAAAGCAGTATATCAACAGGAAATGACCAGAAATTCAATGGCAGATTCAGAAGACATAACATGAAGAGTATTATTGCTAATGTGAGATGTTTCTTGGTTGGAAGCTGAATATTAGAAATGAACACTTAAGATTTTTCTTATATAAAAACTATGTAGACAAAAGCAGTCATTTGAACAGAACAAGAAAATACTACTCGGGGAAAATATTGAAAAGTTAGGGTTGTATCCTTTCATCTCACCTGTTTAGATTGTATGCTGAGCAAATCTGAGAAACTGGACTATATGAAGAAGAACATGACATCAGAATTGGATGCAACAATAGCCTATGATATACAGACAACATAGCCTTGGTAAAGTATCTCTGTCATTGTTGTTGAGTTGGGACTGACTCAAAGGAGACACGCCAGCTGGTTTTCTGAGGCTATAAATCACATCGAAGAACACTGTTATATCCTTGGGTACCACAGGTAGATTTGAACTACCTGCCTTTGGGTTGCAAGAGTGAATCCCTTCAGACTAGGCCACCAGAGCTCCCTTGGTAAATTATGGGGTAACTGAAAAAGAGGAAATCTCCAAACAAAGCGTACTGACACAATAGCCACACAGTGGACCCAGATACTTCAGTCATCATGAAGATGACAGACCTGAGCAGCAGTCCTTCTGTTTATGTGAGGTTGCCCTTGAGTAGCTACCTTGATGGCAAGTAAATGAACACAAAACTATAAAAAAAATCTATGAGATTCTGGAAGAGTAAAATCTTTCATCAAAATCTCTTCTCTTGACAATTGTGTCATTATCTGATATTTTACATTTATGACAATAGTAAAATATCTACTCTTGACTTCACACTAGATAGGTTATGTTATTTATCTAATTGGTTTTGCCAGGATTCTCTGTTCTGGCATTTATGTACTAATATGGTCATTCTTCGTTTTTACATATGCTTATTTTCACATAATATCTTTGAAACCTATGTATGTCAATTACTGAGGAGCAAGGATGTTAGTTTGAAGACTACAGTGTGCCTGATCCAGACTATGGTCTTTTCAGGCATCTGCTATGCATCTGAGAACTGGACAGTGAATAAGGAGGACATGCTTTTGAGTTGTGGGACTGGAGAGGAGTACTGAATATCCCACCGACTGTCAAGAGAACAAACAGATATGCCTTCAAGAAAGTGCAGCCAGAGAGTTCCTTGGAAGCAAGGATGGTGAAGCTCTGTCTCACATACTTTGGGCATGTTGCTGAGAGAGGCTATATTCCTTAGAGAAGAACTTCATGCTTGGAAAGGTGGAGGGACAGCAAAGGAAAGGAAGACCCTCAACCAGGTGGAGTGACACAGTGACTGAAGCAATGGACTCGAGTATGTCGGGAAGTGTGAGGAAGGCACAGGATCGGACAGCGTTAGATCTACTGTTTATAAAGTCTCTGTGAGTCATGCTCAACTTGATAGCATCTAATAATACATCAGGAAAAAAATATAATGCAGTAAGTGAGAGGATGTATAGTTTTCTGCTGAACATGTAAAAGTGAACATACTCATCTGATTAAAGTGAAATGAAGGAGAACCTTATGGTTCACCTGCTTACTGAAGAGCCTTTAACCTGTTCCTTTGTGTCATGTATAGTTGAACTCACCATGCTAGGCTTAGAATCACTGTCATGCTGTTTCTCCTTTTCAGCTTCTTCTTAAATATTCTTCCCTACAAAGACTGAAAATATTGCCCACTTTTCTTCTGCTTTTTGCATGTGGGTCCTTTTTTTAAAAAAAAAAAATTATTATTTTTGTGTGTGTTCCATCAAATCAGATCTGACTGGTACAGGAGGAGATTGTCCCTCCTTCTCCAAGAAAGCATCTGGTGGATTTGAACCAGTGGGTCTTTTTTTTTTTTTTTTTAAAAAAAGTTATTTTTCTTTGAAACCAAATTTAAGGTACTTTCTTTTTATCAGATAACTAAATGCTTATAAGATTTTGTTGGCTTTCCTAATTTTTTCATAATATGTACTGTTAAAATTTTCTTTTTAAATTTTTAATCACTGTTGTTTTCCCTCTGTATGCATTTTATCAAGATTTCTTTACAAAAAGACTCTTTGTGGCAGAAAGCTTCCTTCATCCTACCAGAAACATTGTCCTCTTGGTTTGCAGCCTCTAGCTGGCCTAGGGTAGTTGGTTTCTGTCATTCATTACACACTTAACTAAAGTTGCCAGTTTGATTTACTACAGTGAGAGGCTTTGTTGCTTTTTCTGCAGCTCTGCCCTCAAGCCTTTACAGAATGGAAATAGAACTCTGTGGTCAGCAAATTGCTGATTTTTTTCAACATAAACTCACTGCTGATGAGTCAGTTCCAACTCATTGACCCTGTAGTATAGAGTAGATAAACTCATAGGTTTTCCAAGGTTGTAAATCTTTTACTATCACATCTTTCTACCTCAGAGATTTGAACTGAGATTTGGATTTGAACTGCCAACCTTCAGTTAGCAGTAGAGTACTTTAACCATGATGCCACAAGGACTTCTTTTCACAGTAAGTTGTTATTCACCATTGACTTGGAACCAACTCATAGTGGTCTCTTCAGGTTTTTAGAGGAAGTAAATGCACAGAAGGAGATTGCTCATCTTTCTCCTATGGAGCAGCTGGTGGAATCAAACTGCCTGTGTGTTGGCAGCATGATCCTTACCTGTATGTCACTAGAGCTCCCTTTTCATAGTATGTTGTTATGTGCTGTCAAGTCTCTTTTGACTCATAGAGATCCTATGTACAAGAGACCTAAACCCTGCTTTATCCTGTGCCAACCTCACTGTCTGGCACACCTACTTCCATTACTTCAATCACTGAATCGATCCATCTCATCAAGGGTTTTCCTCTTTTGCACTGTCCCTCCAACCTCTCAAACATGATGTCCCTCTCCAAGGACTGATCGCTCCTTGCAACATGCCCAGACAGAGACTGTCAGACAAAGATTAAAAATCCTTGCCTCCAAGGAGCAGCCCCGTTTCACCCTCTCCAGCACAAACCTGTTTGTTCCAGTAGTCCATGGTATATTCAACACTATTCTCTAGCACCACAGTTCAAAGGCATCAATTCTCTTTCCATCGTCCCTAGTCACTGTCCAGCTCTCTTGACGCATAGCACGCAATTGCAAAGACTGTGACCTAGATCAGGTGCACCCAAGTCTCCGCCTGATGTCACTGCTCTTCAGTTCTCTGGAGAAGTCCCTGACAGCCAACTTTCCCAATGTAATTTGTCTCTTGATTTCCTGGCTGTTGGTACCAAGAGTACTGATTGTGTGCCAAGCAGACTAAAACTGTTAACAATTTCAATCTCTTCACCATCCATTCTGATGCTGCCATTTGGCCCAGTGGTGAAAATCTTTGTTTTCTTGATGTTGAGCTTCAATCTCTATTGAAGGCTGCAGTCCTTGACTTTCTGCAGCAAGCACTGTAGGTCCTCTTCAGTTTCAGCAAGCAGGGTTGTGGCATCTGCCTAACACAGGTTGTTGATGAATCTTCCTCCAATCCTGATACCACATTCCTCCTCATACAGCCCAGCCTCCCGGATGAACTTTTCTGCATATATATTGAAAAGGTATGGAGACAAAATATATCCCTGGCAGACAACCTTCCCCATTTTGAACCACGCAGTGTCTCCTTGCTCTGTTCTGATGACTGCCTCCTGGCTCAAGTATAGGTTTCGCATAAGCACAATCAAATGTTCTAGGATTCCCATTCTTCTCAGAGTCAGCCACAGTTTGTTGTGATCCACACAGTCAGAAGCCTTCGCATAGTCAATGAAGCACAGATAGCCATTCCTCTGATACTCTGTTTTCTGCCAAGATCTAGCTAACATTGGCTATAATATCCCTAGTGCCACAGCATCTTCTAAACCCAGCCTGCACATTGGCAGTTCTCTATGGACGTGTTTCTCCAGTTGTTTTTGGATAATTTTCAGCAGAGTCTTGCTTAAATAGGATATTGATGATACTGTTTGATAATTTTCACATTCTGTTGGGTCTTTGGTGTGGGAATTTCGATCTCTTCCAGTCACTTGGCTAGCTGGCTGTCCTCCAGATTTTTTGGCACAACTTAGCACATCCAGAACAGCGTCTATTTGTTGAAATATGTCAGTTGGTATGCCATCAATTCCTGGGGCCTTGTTTTTTGCCAGTTCTTTCAGAGCAACTTGAACTTCTTCCTTCATCATCACAGGCTCTTTTCTTACTCTTACATTGTTTCATTAAATTCTTCTGTGTCACCCAGTTCCTTCTGGTACAGTAACTGTATACTCCTTCCATCTTCTTTTAATGCTTCTTGGATCATTTTAACATGCTGCCCAAAGCATCCTTAAATATGGCTTGAATTTGTTTTTCAGTTCCTTCAGCTTAAGAAATGCTGAGCAAGTTAGGCCTGTTTGATTTTCTGACTCCAGCTCTTTGCACATTTATAATAACTTGCTTTGTCATTCTGAGCTGCTCTTTGAAATTTTCTGTTCAGCTCTTTTAATTTTTTTTTAAAATTTTATTATTTTTGTGTGCATGTACCGTCAAATCAGATCTGACTGGTACAGGAGGAGATTGTCCCTCCTTCCCCGGCAGAGCATCTGGTGGATTTGAACCGTGCGCCTCTGGGATTGTAGTTGAAGCTCCTTGCCACTAGGCCACCAGAGCTCCCCTAATTTCTTTCTTTTTTAGCTTTGGCTTCTCAGTGGTCTAATGCAATAATCAGAGTCTCATCTGATATTCATCTTGGTCTTTTCTTCCTCTTCTGTCTTCATGGACGATATTCTTTATTTCCTCCCACAGCTCATTTGGTCTTTGCTTTCATAGTGTATCTCCCCCCAAAATTTTTTTTTGCTTCTAAAAGAAGAGAACTTTAAAAAAAAAGTGAACTAGTTGTGAACTTCCAGGTTTCTGGAACCACTCTAGTCCATATTGCCTTTTTTTAAAAAACAAAAGAAAAAAAAAAAACCCCAGACAAAACCAAACCCAGTGCTATTCAATCATTGATGCTGCTTCTTGTGAGGTGCTGCTGTCCTGGCAACAACTCAAAGCCACTCTGTACAAAAGAACATAACTCCAGCCTTTCTACCTCCATTATCACAGTCTCTGCTGTGCTTAAGCCCACTGCTGTCAATCCATCTTGTTTAAGATCTTTTTTACTTACTGACCTGCTGCTTTCCCAGCTGTAATGTTCTTTTCTAAGGATTGGCCCTTCCTGATAACATGCACAAAGAATGTGAGACAGTCTCATCTTTGCCTTGCAAGTAGCATCCTGGCTACTCTGCTTCCAAAACAGATCTGTTTGTTCTTTTATGACAGTTTTTGGTATATTCAGTTCTTCTGCTTTATTTCTTGTCCAACTTTCATATGCATATGAAGAAAATACCCTGGCTTGGATCAGATACACCTTAAAATCTTTGCTCTTTAGCATTTTAATGAAGTCCTTGGAGGTAAGTTAGACCAGTGCAACATTTTGTTGCTATTTCTTGGTATTTCTCTACTGCTTCCATGTGCGTTGATTGTGGATCCAAGTAAGATTAAATCCTGACCTTCAATCTTTTCTTCATTTATCATATTGATATTGTCTATTATTGTCTGTTCCTCTTAGCTTTTGATAGTTCCTATGTCATTTAATATTTTGCCCAGTATCACAACTGTAGGCTTGAATTTGTTCTTCAGGTCTTTCAGTTTGATAAATGCTGTGTTCATCTCCTTTGGTTTTCTAATTTTAGATCTTTGCACATTTCAATACTTTGTGTTCTTAAGCTGCCTTTTTAACTCTCTTCATCATATCTTCCTTTTTCTTTCGTTTCTGTATATTCAAGCACAAGTATCAGAATGTCTTCTGATACCTGTTTTGGTCATTCATTATAATGATCCTTTGTTTTTTTCATGTATGATGCCTTTGATGTCATCCTACAACTCATTTGGTCTTCAGTCATTAGTGTTCAGTGAGATAGTTTCTAAATGGTCTCTCTTAGACAGATTTTCACTTTCTTTTTTTTAAATTTTATTTTATTTTTTATTTTTGTGTGTGTGTACCGTCAAATCAGATCTGACTGGTACAGGAGGAGATTGTCCCTCCTTCCCCGGCAGAGCATCTGGTGGATTCGAACCATGTGCCTCTGGGACTGTAGTTGCAGCTCCTTGCCACTAGGCCACCAGAGCTCTCTTTAGCTTCAGTTTGAACATGCATATGAGTGATAATAGTCCATTTCATAGTTGGCCTGTGGCTTTTTTCCAACTGCTGATACTGAGCTTCTGCACCATCTCTTTGTACAGATTAGAGTCTGCTTGGTTCCTGTATATTCCATCTGGTGAGGTCCACCTGTATAGTTTCCAGCTAATTTTTCTTTCCTTTTTTTTTTTTAAGTTATTTGCAATGAATAAGTTCTTAATTGTAGAAAGTTTGGTCCCACAATCTCTAGCCATATTTTCCAACCACCAATCTTATTGCAATCAAATCACCAGTTTTTAGTAATGCATCCTGACTGAATGATTGATCATTACAGAAGTTGGTAGAAACCCTTAATTTCTTCATGTTTGTCTTTAGTGTTGGTGGATATATTTGGATAATAGTCTATAGTGACTGGTCCTTATATGCATATGGTATGTCATCCTATCACTGATAGCATTGTACTTGCAGTTAGACTGAAATGTGCTTTTTGATGATGAGTGATATGTCCTTTTTTTTTTTTTTAGTGAGGCTTGGGTCACCTTTAATTCTGCATTTTGTGCCAGATTCTCATGATGCCTGTCCCTGAATAGCCCTGCACATTCCACCCCCCTTGCTGTAGGTACAAAGGAATAAAAATAAGTGGTACCCTTCCTCCCTTCCCCAATAAATACTGTATTCTGCCTCGAGGGCTATGCTGTTCTTCTTCAATTTGTCATTTTCAGAATAGTAAACTATATGGTTATCTTGTTCAAAATGGCCAATACCAGTCCATTTCAGTTCACTGATGACTGAATAAAGAATCTTTATGGGTTCCATTTTTTACAATCTCCAATTTTTTTTAGATTCTTAAGAGTCTGTGTGAAAGTGAGTAAATTGTAAATAATACAAGGGATTAGAGTTTGATGAGTGAGTCGTTTTAAGAAATCCAGTGTCATACTGAAATGCTGCTACAAACTTACAGAGGCGGCTTACTTCTGTGCAGTGTTACAGTTCACAGTCCTTAAACAATAGTTAGTGTTTCAGTGCAATGGTTTGGTATAACATGAAAAAGCTTTTGGGAATGTAAGATTCAGTTTTACTTTTTACTAGTTTATTTCATTATTTCATATTCTGATGACATCTGACATTACAAAAGGAGAAAAAAAATTTTGTTTTGTTTTGTGTGCCCTTCCCCCTATTTGTAGGCTGTCATTATTTGTATAAAAAACAAGGAATTTGAAAAGGCTTCAAAAATTTTGAAAAAACATATGTCCAAGGACCCTACAACTCAGGTAAATTTGTAAAATCTTTGCTTTTGTTATTTAAGTCCAACAGATTGCTTTTATGTGGAAACAGAGAAAGTTCTTTATCAGAAATATTATCTAATTATCACTGTTAGTATGGTATGTCCTTTAGAGTCAAAGGTTGTTAGACTGGCTTCACTTTTTTTTTTAAAACTAGCATATTATACAAAATTCAAAAGATAAATGAAAAATTTAGAGAGTGTGTGTGTGTAAATCTGTCCTTACTTGTCCTTAGCTATGTACTTCCCTTCTTCAGAAATAACTTTTGTTATTTTTGTTTTTTTCTTGTCAAGCAGTCTGTGTATGCAAGCAATGAACTGTATGAGAATGTGAAGTGTGTATACAGAAATTTTTATATTGCCATCTTTTCTGTCCTCATATGCATATTATAATAACATATTCTACATACTGTTTTGAAGCTTTCAGAATTTTTTTTAATTTTTAAAAAATTGTATTATTTTTTTTGTGTGTGTACCATCAAATTGGATAGGACTGGTACAAGAGGACATTGCCCCTCTTCCTCCAGCAGAGCATCTGGTGGATTCAAACCACATACCTCTGGGATTGCAGTGCAGCTTCTTGCCACTAGGCCACCAGAGCTCCCTTAATTTTTTTTTCTTTCTAATATATACTGGACGTTATTCTGTATTAGTGCTCAGGGAACTGGGTTACCATTTTTTCCCACTCCAGTAACTCTGTAGTAACCCACTGCATCTCAGCCATTCATTTTATATTGACCACTCCATGTTTGCCTTCCCTTCATTTATGGGAGTCTGTGATTTTTCAGAAATTTTAATAATTATGTTTTCTCTTGATTTGTCATGGCATTTGTAAGGCATTCTTCTTTGTTATGTTGCACATGTCCATCTTTTCTGTAGAAGCTGAAAAATGATCTCCTGAACATTATCCGTGAAAAGAATGTGGCCCATCCTGTAATCCAGAACTTTTCCTATGAGACCTTCCAGCAGAAGATGCTGCGTTTCCTGGAGAGCCAGCTGGACCACTCTGAACCTTACCTCCTCACGGTAGCTTATCCCGTTTGCTGTTAACTGCCAGGTGGCCTTGAGTGTGTGCAAGGAATAGAAAGGGATAGCTCTTTCCAAAAGCTTAGTGAAAAGGCTTTGAATTGTACTATCTTCTAAATGCCATAAATCAGCAGAGATCCTGGAAGGAACACACCTAGACTTCTTTCCTCCCAATTTTCCCCCCTCTGCATTTGGTTAATTTGTTGTGTTTATAGTGGGCTGAAATTCCTTTATAGTTTACGGTGGTTCCCCAGAGGAGCTGAAATTTTACCCAAGCTTTGGGAGGAAAAAGTAGATATGCTATGACATGTTAACAGGAAAAAGATAACTGTGGAGAAAAGTTATGACTACAATTATAGTAAAAGCCAATGAAGATAATCATCAATTAAATCAAAGAAATAAACAGAGGCAGTGAGGGATGGTGGAAGAATCAGAACCCAGGCTACTGAGATAGTGGCCCAAGATAAGGTAACACTCTGATGAAGGCTTTTGGGTTACTTGTTTTAAACCAGAATTTTGAGAATGCTAAAAGTACCCTATCTCATACTTCTATATTGGCCATGTCCATATTAGGATACTGTTGGTGATAAACCTGTGAATTTTTAAATCATTAATTAACTGAAAAGTAGATAATTTTACACATTTGGTCTCGGATCCATTCCTCTGCATTCTGGGAACTGAAAACATAATTTGACCTGTCTGTATGTGTGGACAGAACTCTTTCTGCTCTTACGACATCACATATTACAGATGCATGTACCAGAAATGGAATAATATTGGACTGACTAGACAGGTATAAAACTTTTAGTTAGAGAGTGATAACTTGTCATCAGAGTAAGATTGGCATCCTGAGAGCTTTATGATTTAGGTACTAATTTCTAAATATTTGTTACTTAAGAAAAACACATTTATGGAAATAAAAACTAAAAAACTGAAACTCATTGCTGTTGAGTTAGAAACAACTCAAAGTGGATCCTCCAATAGGATTTTAAGAGCTATAAATTACTTAGGAGGAAATTGCCCATATTTCTTCTGGTGGATTCGAACCATCAGAGACCTTTATGTTAGCAATGCAACTCCGTGTGGACTGTGACACCAAAGCTCATATAGGCTATATGGAAATATAGTCATTACCAATTACATATACAAACCAGAAGACATCAGTGTAAACATTTAATTATCCTAATCTTGATAAAAATGTTTTTAGTTATATGACACCAAAGACTTAATATCTCTGGGTTAGGAATGGGATTGGTAGAATGGAAAAAAAGAGAAAATATGAGTGTAATTATTGAACGTCAAAAAGATTAAAGAATGCTTGAAATGTCACCATGGCTAAAAACACACAAACTTAGATCCTTAATAGAGAAAACAGAGCCAAGAGCCATTTTTTTAAATGTTTTTTTTTTCATGGAACGCTTCACGAATTTGCGTGTCATCCTTGCGCAGGGGCCATGCTAATCTTCTCTGTATCGTTCCAATTTTAGTATATGTGCTGCCGAAGCGAGCACAAATGTTATTTTTTTTGAGGAGAAATTTGAGACAATTAAAGTTTGCATCCCTTTAAAATTCTTTTTACAGTTTATGCATTGATTATATTTAGACATATAATCTAGTTTGAGTTGTTTTAATTTTATTAAATTTATTGTTGCACATTTTCCTCCCTCCCCCTCCCTTTTCCTTCCCCTAGTTCTGGTTTAGTTTTTGAGTGTGTTGATGATTAAAGAATTAATGAATTTCTGTGGCTTCCACTTGCTGATGACATTCTTTCTTTCTAAGATGGCCAAAAAGGCTTTGAAAACTGAGTCAGCTCCCTCAAGCACAGTGAAGGAAGATAAGCAGCCAGTACCAGAGTCTGTGGAAAAGCCGCTCAGAGAACCTGCACGGTGAGAGGGAGGCCCTTTTTTCCTCTTGGGTGAACCACAGGAGTAGTCATTTTTGGAAAAGCATCCATTTCTCTCAGTGGCTCGGCCTGCTTAGTGTTCCTTGGGTGTGTGAGTACAAGGCTGTGGGGATGACACCTTGGGAAAAGAGGAGTACTAAAGACAGGATGACAGGGATCTCTAATGTCTAGTGAAGGGCACCTTCCTTTCTTTTCTCCTTGCCTCGTCTGCATCTACTTGATTGTTGTGGATACCTGATCCCTTAGTACATTCAGGAAGCAGTATTCAGAGTTAGGTGTTAAGATTCCCCTGACAGGGCACACACATTTAGGTGCCTTTTGGGGACCTGGCAGGAAATACACAGAAGGGAAGTAGAACTAAGGTAAGACTGCAGAGAGTGGGGCTGGGTTAATGAGACAGGCATACTCCTCCAGCTCCATTTGTTGGTTGAGAGTATCTGAAGTTTCCCAAAGTTCAGTTCAAATTTTTGTATGAGATTTCCCAATCTTTTAATGTTTTAAGCCAGTTTTTTAAAAAAGTCACATAGGTTAGGCCAACAAAGGTGGCTCTGATGGCACAGTTTGTAGGAGTTGTACAGCTAACCCAAAAGGCTGTGCCTCTCTGCAGGTTCAAATCCACCAACAGATCCACGAGAGAAGTATGGGTAGTTTATGCTGCCAGAACACTCCCTAGAGCGTCAGCTGTGAGACAGCTCCACCTTAACAGCAATGAGTTTGAGTCTGGAGGCCAATAAAATGCATCTGCAACTAGGGTTGGTCTGCAGACTGCCAGTTTGCCTCTCTCTTCATGGTTTTCATTTATTCTGTTGCCAAAACCCATTACCATCAACTCATTTCCAAGTCATAGTGACCTTATAGCACAAAGCAGAACTGCCCCCTTGAATGGTTTTCAAAGCACAAGTCAAGTCTCTGTCCTGCAGAGGGTCCTGCAGGTAGGTTTAAACTGTTGACCTTTCTGTTAGTAGCCAAATGCCTAACTTCTATACCACAGGAACTCATTTTAAGGCATGAGGGTTGGGTGGGGATAGCTGGAGGAAGAAGAGTCTAGAGACTTCAAAATGATGTTGCTGGTTTACCATTTGGTTGCCTGGGTGGATTTATGGTTGCTAAGCACTGTTCTCAGTTCTTACACTGCTTCAGAAGGTCAGATGAGCAGGTAGGATATGGAAGCTTCTGGAGGGAATGCTACTGCCTGTATTTCCGTTACGTTTCTGACTGTGAATTTAAACTCTAAATCCAACTTCTTTATCATATTTAAGCTCTCTGACTTGTATAATACAGGCACTTATAAAGGTTGTGTTAACTAACCTCTCTCCATTTTTTTCAAATAATGAGAGTCCTCACTTCAGGTTCTTTATCTAATTGAAGCTTCACACTTTTGAAAAAAATGGCTTTTTGGAGAGATGAGCAGTAGTAGTCATGAACTTAATCATTTTTGTTGGTTTTTTTTTTCTTCCCCAAAGGCCATTACAGAATACGCCAGTCACCTTCGGGTACATGACTCTGAAAGCAGCTTTCAAAGCTCTGTCCAGTGCAAAGGATTCTGAAGCAACCTTTTTAAAACTGGATCAGAAGGATCTGGTACTTCCTAACCAAGCATCTCAGTCATCCCCAGCCCTCAAAAACAAGAGACCAAGAAAAGATGAAGAAAGTCCTGCCCCTGTTGAGGCTGAAGGTGCCTCTGAACTGCATCCCAAGGCCAAGCGTGTAACAATAAGCCAACTGGTTTTGGAGGAGGACAGCCAGATTACTGAGCCTAGTGCCAGCCCTGACAATTCCGAGGAGGTTGTTCCAGCACCACTAGCCAAACCCACCGCTCTCAACCAGCCTCTCCCCAAGGAGAAGAATCCCAAGTATGAAGACCTTATTTGTAGCAGTTTTGGGGCTGGTTTTCTGGCTCTGGTTGGGCCTGGTATTGCTTCCAGGAATGAAATAGCCATCAGCTAAGCTTTTGGTTTTTCATCACCAAAGGCTTGCTCAGACTACTAGAATGTACCTTGGGAGTAGGGAGTGATGGCATAGTCATTCTGCCAATAATGAAGCCCACCCATGGCTTCTGGGCATTCTACTAGGGCATGAGTGAAAATGGAAAGGTTTCAGAGTCTCCTCACTCAATTTTTTAGCAAACTTCCGAGTACCTTGGCTTCTCAATATTAGTTTTGTTTAAAAGTTAAATCTATTTTAATTGGGCCACTTATACTTTGACTCTTAAAAAAGACGGATGCTTATTCTTCTTCACCTTTTCCTAATCTCCCACAGTCAGCTAGGCACTGTGGGGCAACACATAGAAAGCTTTTGTTTTACTCCTATAATGTGATGACCCCAACCTGGCTTTTGAGTTTTGTTTCCCTCTGTACTGTGCTGTGGATCCTTCCTTCAGACAAACTGGTCCACTCTCTCTCTGGAACATGCTATGTGTTTCTACTGCTGGACATTTGCTTACTCTCATTTCCCACACTGGACTCCCCTCCCATCATTACTTGTCAGATTCCCATTCGGCCTTCAAAGGGAACAGAAACTGATGAAGTCTTTTCCGTGGGCCAAGCACTTTCCCAGGTTATATTATTAAACCTCTACACTCTTCTATCTTCATGCTGTGAGGTGATATTTAAGCCCCATCCCCCATCTTACAGATGAAGAGGATTCAGACAAGTAAGGTGCCTGAAGTCACACATCTGAAATACTGCAAGATTGGGCTCTGGGGTTTTAACCCAAGTCAGTCACACCACGCTGTTCTCTCAAAATTATGCCATAAGTTCTTCCTTGGTCACCTCTACTGTAAACAGGCCACTTGGCTGTTGCTGTAAGCAGGCCACTTGGCTAGGCTCCTGAAACTATCAGCCATCACCACTGCTTTGTATTGTAGTTGTTTGGGGACAAAATTTCCGTATGTATGCTGGGTGTCCTGAGGCGCTGTGGCTCCTGAAAAGTGATTTCTATATAGTGAGGCACACGTTTGCACCACCGGCATTTGGAGTCACACTTTTTACTGGAAGATGGGCATAGCTGATGTACACTTTTATTCTTATTGGATACATGAGCTCATTTATGATCATTCCTCCCATTAGCAGTTGAGGAAGCCTAGATAAGAAGGTGTATGGTTATAGTGGTCTTTGTAAAGGATTTGTCTCATGTGCCAAGGGTATGTAAACAAGTGTATGAGTACTGCCCAAATGGAAACAGAAAATACAGCTCTTGAGCCAGATTTGTCTGCTTCCTATGTTTCTAAGTAAAGTTTTACTGGAACACAGCCAGACTTAGTCAGTTACATACTGTCTGTGGCTATTTTCAAGTAGTTGTGACAGAGGCAGGATAGACTGCAAAGACAAAAATTTACCTGCCCTTTTACAAAAAAGGCCCCTACACTAAAAACACTCATGCAGGGATGCTCTGGGTTCCTGGTAAGACTTGGTTGAGTCTGCCCAGTTTAAGTGTAGGTGGACAGACCCACCTTTGAAGGAGGAGTAGGAGGTCATAGGGTATGTTGGGGCCAGGGGAAGGCAGTGGGAACTGATTGCTTAATGGCATGAGAAAGCCTCCTCTGCTCAGAAAAAGTTGATGAAAGAAAGGATGGGTGGAAGGCTGGGATATGGGGTTTAGTTTATTCTATCAGGTAGAGGTTCCTGAATTATCATAACCTGTAGAATGTTTTTTTAAAATAGATTGTTCCAGGCTCCTGACAAAGGTAGGAGTAGGTGGTGTCTGGAGTCTCCTTTCTAAATATGCCCCAGACAGTTCCACTAATGTAACTGATTTGGAAAACCGGACCAGATGCCCCGAGGGCTTGGAACAGGCCTGCTCTAAGGTCTGTTCTGAGGTCTGTTTTGTACTGGAGGCAGGGAGACATAAGCCAGATGAGTGAGGCCCTGGAAGAAGTCAGGTGAGGTGGACCCAGGAGGTAGGGAAAGCAGGTTATGACTATCACCTAGAGGGCAGTGACCACTACTAGATATTTATTTTCCCCATAACAATTTGCTCATCGCAAGAAATGGTACCACCCAGTACATCTTGGTTATTCCTATTTAAGGGATGACACCCAAAAATTCTGTAAAAGGCCAGAGTGTTAATATGACTTTATTTGCCATATATGCTTTTTTGTTTTTAGCCCTCCAAAAACATAACTATTATTTTCAAGAGGCTTAAAAAAAAATAAACCACCACAGGTTATGATTTGCAACACCTTGCTAGGCTGTTGCATATCATTTTAATTTGACAAGTGAGACATGTTAAACCATGAATTAACCTTACTTTCCTAGGTTCACCCCCTTCACATCCCACACTTCCAGTAGTAAAGGCTAGTATTCAGATCTCAGCCATTTTCACAAGGCAATCTGTGAAAGATTCCACCAGGGAGCATCAATTAGGTCCCAAAACCTTTCTGCCAAGTTCAGATAGGGGAGCAGCTACTAAAATGATCTTGGAGGAGAATACAACCATTCATTTGAACATGACACAAGTGGAGACACAACATATGGTCGTTGTTTTGTTGCTGATTGCCACTGAATTGAGTACAACTCATAGCGACCCTATGATCAAAAGATCTGAAGCCTTTACTACATGGATAAGGAGATAAAAAACTTAAAACTAACTCAGTATGATCTTTATTTTATAAGTAGAAATTAACAAAATTTATATCCTGAGAAGGTAAAATGTCATTCCCATTTTATCTCTGGAAAAAATGGATAAAAATTTTTATCAACATATTTTAGAGATACAATTTCTTTTTGAAACAAAGGGAGTAAATAGTCCATTTGCCTCAGTTAACTGGTTAACTAATTTCATGGCAAACTTTTAGAACTCAAGATTTTGTTCCTGCAAAGGTTATGTACTGACTGTGTAAATCTTTTTCATCATGTATTTGTAAAAATCTCAGCCAGCCTTATAGATCCTTTTTCATGGGATGGAAGAGCAGAAGTTTGTATCTGCTACTTACGGTCATCCTGAACTATTTAAATCTAAAAACGTCTTAGTTCTGATACTTTCTTTGTAAAAGATGCCATAATTCTGAAATCTTTATTTGTACTGTCTCTCTCCCTAGGGCAGCTGTATATGTAACGCAGTTCAGAGTCCTCATCAGATATACACACAGTCGAATTTGAGTAGACAAGATGAGCTATAATTTCAATTTCTTTAATAATTTGGGTTTCAAAATCTTTTTACATGCGTTGGGACTTTTTGGCTTTATCAGAATCCTCAGCATTCCATGTGAACAGTAAGGATTCTCGTTTCCTTCCTATTCTGATCATTGGTGGCAACTCCCTTTGTAGTTCTCTGACCATCTATTAGGGTAGGTAGTGTATCTCCAGCTCATCTTAGAGTGTTTGGGGTTTACAAAGGAAAGGAAAGCTCCTTCATTTAAGGAGTTTCTGGTTCAGGGTAAACGGAAAAAGCTGTTTAAATGAAGTTTCTATCTTGTGCCACAGGGTTAGAAGGAGGGGTGCTTTTTATGTGTCATGGGGTAGTTAGAATGAGAATGATGGTTGTGGAGGATAGGTATGATTGTACTTGGAAGAGCAATCCCAGGCACAGAGAGGCAGGAAAGGGTAGCATTTAGTGGAGGAATGTAGGGGGGATGGGGAAAGGTGGGAAGTGGTAGAGGAGTAATGGTAAGAAGGGCCTCAATGCGGGGAAATGGACTGGGTCCACAGTGGATGAGATGATTCTCCCATACAGGCCTGGAGCCATCAGAGGCTATGAAGCCATCCGAGACTAGAAGAGGGATGTAATTCTAGGAGGTTCTGGTGGCTTTGGAAGGGGAAGGAGCCAGTGGCAGTTAAGAGCTTACTGTGATAATGGTGAGAAATAGCATGGGCTTAGAAAGGTAAGCACTATGACATACACAAATACAAAAAGATAGCATGGGCTTAACTAGGGAGATGGGAAGGAGAAGGACCTGTGTGGAGACAGAAATGGAGGTGTGCAGTGGAAAAGAGCTTATGAGCAACACAGTTACTAGGTTAGAAGGATGGTGAGACCTGTTAACGATTTTTTTTTAAAAAAAACTGACCAAATTCTGAGGGACAGCCAAGTGTTCAGTGAACTGTTTGCTGGATGTTCTGCAGCCTGTGGGATGTCCACCCAGTTTAGAGAGGACAGTTGGTTTAGGAGTCATGTGAACACACTTTGAATGTGGCCATAGTGAGATGGGGAGGACTGAATATAAAGATTCAGGATGAATTTATTTTACACCATGTCTTCTGATTCATCTCTCTTCAGACTTCCCAAAAGCAAATGGAACAACTCAAATGGGGTTGAAGAGAAAGATACATGGCTAGAAGAAGATGAACTGTTTCCAGTTCAGGGTAAGCTAGGAGATTCCTTCCTTCTTGTGTATACTAGCATGTTAATGTAACATGTTTATATTTCAAAAACTGTCTATTGACAAAGTTTAAAAGGTTCTTAGCTTGATTTCTGTTAGGTTCTTGACTCCTCATTTGATAAGGACTTGCTTTTATGTCTTTCTCATTAAACAACAGACTGTTAAAAGAAGCAGTTTATGTTTAAAGAATACTATTATTTTTAAGAAATCCTAGGGAGGCGAGCTCTGGTGGCCTAGTGGCAAGAAGCTGCACTGCAATCCAAGAGGTGCACAGTTCGAATCCACCAGATGCTCTGCTGGAGAAGGAGGAACAATCTCTTCCTGTACCAGTCAGATCTGATTTGACGGTACACACAAAAAAATAATAAAATTTAAAAAAAAAGAAAAAAGAAATCCTAGGGAACTGTTTAACTCATAACAGGGCTGTGGAGTTGGAACCAACTCATGGCTGACTCTCCAGTGGATTTTCAGAACCATGGGAGGAGATGGCCCTTCTTTTCTTCCTTGGAGCAGTTGGTGGATTCAGACTTCCTGCCTTTGGGTTAGCAGCACAACTCCTTCCCTGCTAGTTCATCAGAGTTCCCCTTGAGGATTGTACAAGATATTTTAAAATTCTCATATCATACCAGATCCAACCTGGCTTCAGAAAAGGATGTGGTGGATCAGAGGATATCACTGTTGATACTTGATGCATCTTTAGCAAAAGTAGAGAGTATTTTAAAAATACTTACCTGTTTCATTGATTATACAAAGATGTCCAATTGAATAGATCACAGTAAATTAAAGGTAACATTTCAAAGAATAGGAATTCTAGAAAACTTTTATGTGCTTATGTGGAACCTGTACATGAAGGTTATATTCTTTCATCATTTGAAGAACACAACATCAGGATTAAAGGAATTCTCATTAATGATCTAGTAGATGCAAATGACAGACATTACTGACTAAAAGCAAAGACTTGAAGTAAAAACTGATAGTCCTAGAACTGGGAACTTAAAAAAAATACACTAAAAAATTAAAATACCAAATGAAAGAATAAACTGAATGAAAACATTGAGTAAGGAGACGGAGTGGGAGAACTGTAACTAGACCTCATGTAGCACAGCCATTTGTAATTCTTTGCAAGCAGCTTTCAGATGGGCAGGAATCCAGGGCTGGCACCCATATTGGTGGCTGGCTGATGATGAAAAACTCTCCCTTGTTCCCAAACCTTTCCTGGTGATCAGGTGACTGTACTCTGTGTACAACCACCAGGGGGCAGCGGTGGTCTTCCTTGTGTACCCTGTCTCCTTTACCTGAGGTCAAGCTTATACCATCGTGAATCTTGCACCGAAAGTGTGCCACCCTTCACTTGGAGCATGTCCTCTCTACTGGACAGTACTGGAGGAACCCCAGGCAGGTTCATGGCCTAGATTGACCAAAGCTCTGTCTCGGGCTGGGTGACCTGATGCTAGACACCCCCTATGCTGGCAGAAGCTTTGTCTCTAGATATACTGCCTGGAGTAGCAAAAGCTCTGTCTTTGACAGGGCACCCTGATTTCAGGCATATCTTGCCAAAGAGGAATCTCTGCCCCAGACACCTTGTCTCCACTTGGTTCAGCAGAAGCAGGAGCATCAACTGAGTGTCTGTCCACCCATCCACTCCCACTCACTTTCTTTACTTCTGTTGTTGATGGCTTTTCATCACTTGCTTTTTATCTTTGTCTTTTTTTCTTTCCTTTCTGTTCTTTTTCTTTTCTTCCTATCTTTTGTACCCTTCCCAGTTTGGGGTTTTTCTGAGGACTTTCCCCGCTAACCCATAAGAACAACAGTGCCACACACGTATCTCCTGCAGTTTCACCCACAGGGCAAGAGCAGACATCTGCTCCTACACTGCTTGATGAGTGACTGACTGTAACCCAAGCCAGCCTAGTCTGTTCTCATCTGCTCTATATGAACAGTGAACAGATCTGTGCACACACTTTCCTATGTCACAGCTACTAGAAGACAGGAAGTGGAAGACTAAGAACTGCCAGGGTAGCTAGCTGAATAGCACATATGCCCTACTCCATCAAATGTATCAAAACAAATATAATTACATCATGGTATCAGAAGGCACCCTGGTAGCTTACTGGTAAGGAGTTGTGCTGGCAACCCAAAAGGCATGTGGTTCAAATCCACCAGCTGCTCCATGAGAGAATGATGAGTGGTCTCCTCCCATGCAATTTACTGCCTCTGAAAACATCCATGAAGATCAAATCTGATTGACAGTACACAATAGAACATCTAGTAGGCAACAAATAACTTCAAACTACATGCTTACACAGCAAGAAAAGCATAAACAAAGATTGTTGTTGTTGTTGTTGTTATGTCTCACAGCAACCCTATTTACAATAGTTGTGAACCCTGTCCTATTTGGAGCCAATCTGATCATCTCCCAACACACTTAATCTCCTGGGACTTCTTCTGCACTGTTTCTCTACCCTTCAAAGCATGATGTCCTCCTCCAAGGACCAGTCCCTCCTGGCCACATGCCCAAAGTATGTGAGACAGAGCTTCAAAATCCTTGTCTCCAGGGAGCAGCTTGATTTCACCCTCACCAGGATGGACCTGTTTGTTCTCCTGGCAGTCTATGGTATGTTTAACAAACCATAGTCTTCTTCAGCACCACAACTGACAGGCATTAATTGTTCTACCATCCTTAGTCATTGTCCATCAGTTTGATACACAGCAAGTAATTCCAAAGACCATGGCTCTGTATCAGGTGTCCTTAGGCTCTAGACTGACATCATTAGGACACCAGATTTTTCCAGTGCAATCTGTCTTTTGATTTCTTGGCTGCTGGTACCGAGAGTGTTGATTGTGGAACTATTAACTATCTCAATCTCTTTCTCTATCATGATGCTGCTGCCAGTTGGCCCAGTGGTAAGAATCTGTTTCCTTGATGTTGAGCTTCAGTCCATATTGAAGACTATAGTCCTTGACCCTTCTGCAGCATATGCCTCAAGTCCTCTTTAGTTTCAGCAGGCAAAATTGTGTCATCTGCATAGCCCAGGTTGTTGAATCTTCCTGCAATCCTGATGCCACATTCCTCTTTATAAAGTCCAGCCTCCTGAATGATCTGTTCTGCATATAGATTGAAAAGGTATGGAAATAGGATACATCCTTGATGTACAGAAAGAACTTGAACTTGGTACTTTGAAGGAAAAAATAAAACCAACAAATCCCACTGGTAAATCTAAAAAAAGAAAAGGAGAAGATGTAAGACCAGATGTGTTGAGGGATGACAACAAGGACATCATTTGTAAAGAAAGCAAAAAATAATTGCGAAGATAAGGGAAATGGATGTCAGAAGAGACTCTGAAACTTGCATTAGAAAACATAGAGAAGCCAAAACAAAGAGAAGAAATGCTGAGTAGAGATGAGCAGAAGATTTCAGAGGGCAGCTCAAGAAGACAATGATAATAAAATGTGCAAAGAAATGGAGTTAGAAAACAGAAAAGAAGAACACACATTTCTCAAGCTGAAAGAACTGAAGAATAAATTCAAGCTTCAAGTTGCAATAAGAAAAGATAATGGAAAAATCTTGAGTAATGCAGGAAGCACCACACAAAGATGGATAGAATACAGTCATTTATACTAGAAAGAATTGACTGACACTTAATGCAGCTCTGGATGTGTTCACTAGTTTATGGCAAGAAATTTGGAAGACAGCTACCCGGCCAACTGATTGTAAGAGATCCGTATTTGTTCCAATTCCAGGGAAAAAGTAATCAGCCAAAATTTGGAAATTGATTTTCCAATAATCAGTTATCAAAATTATTATCAAACATTATCATTAATACTACATGCAAGTAAAATTAATTTTTGAAAGAACTTGCTGGATTCAGAAGAGGACATACAGTAAGGGATATCATTACTGATTTCAGATGGATTTAGGCAGAGAGATAATTGTGTTTTATTGACTATGCAAAGGCATCTGACTGTGTGGATAATATAAATTATGGCTGACATTAGGAAGAATGGGAATTCCAGAACAGATACTTGTACTCATGAAAAACCTACTCATAGACCAGCTGTTTCAATAGAACAAAGAAACATTGCAGGGTTTAAAATCAGGAAAGATGTGTGCCAAGATTATATCCTTTCTCCATAACTATTCAGTCTATATGCTGAGCACATAATTAGAGGAGTTTCTGAAGCTGTAATCTTCACTGAGCAGATTGTCACCTCTTTCTCCCTTGCTAAGTTTCAGCCACCAGCTTGTCCTCAAGAATGGGTATTAAATTTTATCAAATGTCTTTTCTGTATCAACTGATGATCATGTGGGTCTTTTCCTTTGTTTATATATATATATATATATATACACACACACACACACACACACATACACATACATACACACAGACACTCATTTTTACACTACTGAATCACTTTTTAACACCTGGTTGGAATCTCATGTTATCATGATTTTTTGCAATCATGTTGTATTCTATTGGCTATATTGAGAGTTTTTCTGTTCATGAATGATAATGGTGTATAATTTTCTTTTTAGTAGTATCTGCCTTCTTTTGGTATCAGGGATAAGCATCCTTCATAGGAATGAATTTGGTACTCGTCAGTTTTTTGTCTAGATTCTGAAATCATTTTAACAGAAATGATGTCACCTCTTCTCTGAATGTTCTGTAGAATTTACTACTGAATCTAAGTCATTTTAAAAACAAAAATAAATCCTCCCAGTTGGAAAAGAAATCCTTGATCTCAACAGATTCAGCAGTAAATTCTACCAAATATTCAAAGAAGTGCCATCAAGTCAGCTACAACCCACTGAGATCCTGTGAACAATGGAGTTGAACCTTGCCCTTTCCTGCTTCACCCTCATGACTTCTGATATGCTTGAGTTTACTATAGCCATCCCTGTGTCACTCAATTTTCTCTTAGTCCATACAGTGGGAGAATGTAGCTTGAACAGAGCACGGAGTGAAAAACAATACTTGCCCTGATCTTTTGCGTAGGGAAAATGAACCAGGTTATACTTTTGCAAAATTAACTAGGACTTGAAAACTATGCTGTAAGACAATAAAACTTTTGTTATTTCAAAGCAGTTAGCAGAGAGTTAATAAGCATACGTGGGTTTGAAATCCATTAGACTAAACCAAATGACCCTGTTGGACACCCTCTCGGGTTTCTGAGGCTGTAATCTTCACTGAGCATATTGTCACATCTTTCTCCCTTGTTAAGTTTCATTCACCAGCCTGTCCTTTATGAGTCCAGTGCTTTTACCACTGCGTCATTAGTTCTATTTATTCCTTTATAATAAACATCCATTGAGTGTCTTTTTATAAAGCACTTTTAGCTTTGTAGTCTCAATGCATAAAACAGCTGCTAGTCTTTAATAGTGCCCCTTTCACTTGGCAGTATTTGTGAAATTTCAAATAAATTTTCCCTTTGGAAGCAGATTGTTTGCTTTTTTTTGGTTTGTGCAGAGTTAGAAATTAAAAAGTGAGACCTCTTTTTGATGTTTTTCAGAAGCACCAGATGAAGACTCTGTAACAGGAGCAAGAAAACAGGTAATTATAAATTCTCTTCTCATCTCTGGGTTGAACAATGGTAAAACAACTCCCCACTTCTCATAGACACAAACTACACCGTTCACTTATTTAAAATCTATTTCAGATTTTTCCTATCATTTGAACTAAGTTCTTCTTTGGAAGGAAATTGTAGGACAGAAGCATGACACACTTTCTGAGTCATAAACATCAACAATTATGTGACGTAGTGAACAGAACTGTTTATCAGTTGAGGATGAAAGACATTGGAAATCACTGAAGGCTTAAATGAACAATGATAGTGTTAAAAATATCCACCCTGCTTTTGGGCTCAAATTGTCTTTTCTTGGATTCTTTGTTTGGTTTTTGTCTCTGTAGGCTGCTGGAGAAAATGGGATACAGTGGCAGACAGACTGTCATGAGTCTTGATTTTATTTTGCAGAAATGGACGGTGGAAGAAAGTGAGTGGATCAAGGCTGGTGTGCAGAAATATGGAGAAGGAAACTGGGCCGTCATTTCTAAAAATTATCCATTTGTTAACCGAACAGCTGTGATGATTAAGGATCGCTGGCGGACCATGAAAAAGCTCGGCATAAACTGAAACAGGCTTTCATTTCCGCAGCATTAACAAGAACAAACATGATTACTAATAATAGCCCCTGATAGTCTGCTGTTTCTTTTGGAAGCTGGGCTTGGATGAGAATGGTGGGCAACCTCCTCTGTGAGGGAGGTCCCAGTTCCACCTCAGTGCTGTTGGAGATCATGGAACTAAGAAGCAAACCCACCCCACCCCATATCCTTGGCAGAAGAGGCAAGCATCTAGCTTGTATGTGCCAAGGCATGATTAATAATTTTCCTCTTTAGTGGTTTGCTTGAATTTAAATCCCCAGTAATCAGTGGAGTCTTCTAAGGAATGGTGCAGTCTATTAAGAGTCACATTTGACTCCATGACCTGTTACAACCAGCAACATGGGCATTTTTTGGAGTGAACTTATTCCAGGTAAAACTTTTGACCTTCTAGAGCAAATACAAAGGAATTTGTCATGAGCCCAAGCCAATGAGAAACCAGATCTTGGTGAATCAGGAGCCACTTTAAAAACCATTTAGCCCGCTGTGACCTCTACACCTAGACCTGACTTGGCATCTGCTCTTAATATTTTCAGGGCTACATAGGCAGGTTTAACTTTTGCTTCCCATGTGGTTGAGCCAGTGTGTTTTTGGTAAAATGGTGATTGTAGATAAGCTTAGCTTCCCATTCCTTCCCTTCCCAAATCCATCCCTTCTCACTGGACTTTTAAATCTCAGAACACAACAACAAAACTCAAGTAAATGTAAATGCTTAATTCTGTTCTTTGTGAAATGGTGGCTTCTGCCTGATTCCCTTAATTGTGCTGTGTTAGTGTCTTGCACCAGCATTCAGCAGTCCCTTCTCTTTTTGTACTGTGTTGTGCTTGCTGTCTCTCTCAGACTTTTTAGCCAAAAAAAAAATCAGTAAAAGTGTTTTCTGTATTCTTTTTTAAAATATGAAAAATATTGTCTGTTAACTTGTAGCTTCTTCATTAAAGTCTTGCTTCTCTCAGAGTTCAGTTGTTTAATTGCTGCACAGAAGGCAGCCACAGACAGGGGTAGCTCGTAGAACAAACTTGGCTGAACTATAGTGATCAAGTAGCTAGTGTCATATTCTTGGATTTTCTAGTCCACAGAAGCCTTGTCAGTAGATAATGTGGAATCTGCTGTTTTATCAGTTTCCTCATCCAGTATACATGTTCTGGAGCCAAAGAATTGTTACTTCCTCAGTTCTGAATGAATACAAAGGTAAGGTTTTAAATAATGCTGAAGTTTTAAAATTCATACAATAGGTACAAGGTGTAAACGTTGCACAGGGTTACTACCTATCTGCGTGTTTTACTATCCTAATAGCCAGCCCCAAATTAAACCACAGTGAGAAAATCACAACTTGAGCCACCGGGTTCTCTGTAGTTGTGTCCTTCCAAACTGGATCAGAATCCAGAAGCCTTCCTCCTTTCACATGGATCATGTGCTGCTTTCTGTGGAGTTGAGCTTAAATTAAAGGAGGCACTGAGGGAAGCAGAAATATCCTCATCAATTTCTCAGATTTAAGGATGAAGAGGCCCTTTAACAGTGTTAACAGAAATGTGTACAAACAAATCTGCCTATAGCTTTTCTGAAATTATAAAATAGAAACTGGTAACTTTTCTTGAGTTATGTTGCTGCTCATGACAGGTAGTATGAGGTCCGTGGCATCAGTGGGACTTGTATGTCATTGTTAATGTGTGAAGACTGCAGCAGCAATGGGGCAGGAGGATGTGCCCGTGTCCCCCTACTGAGAAGTGACTCCAGCCTCTGTCCATGCCCTCTGGACTGCTGCTGTGCCACTGTGCCTTGGTGTGCTGTGATGCCATATGGTGTCAGCGAAACTAAGCTCCAGGTTTCTGAAGTCTGCTATTAGCTTCTGGCTGTTTTACCACTTGGAACCAATGCAATGAATTCTGAAGCAGTGCTTAGTTAGAAGCTATGGAGTCACCTCTAACTCTTAGCAACTCTGCCTTTTTAATATTATTGCTGAATTAACATTCAGTTTCAGAACTCAAGAGACTGACAGTCTGAGAGAAACTGTTAAGAGTGAGCCCCATCCGGGTCTCTGCTGGTGTGGAGGGACCTGCCCGGCCTGCCAGTTTCCTCCTGTCTAAGACAGTAAATAACAGTGCTTCCTACTTCTAAGGTCATTGTGAAATATGCACAGGTGAATCCCTTTTATGTACCTGTCAGTGGGTGTTAAGATGAGCTGCTTTTAGTCACAAAAAAAGAAGAAAGTGAAACAGTAGTCTAAGTGGGTCTTGCACAGCTTTTCATGACTAGATCTTATCAGATTGGAGGGAGGCAGCAGAAGATGAACAAGGATTGTCAGTAGAGAGGTTTTCACCACTATCTCTTGCTGTCCCCGTAGTTATCCATTTAGTTTTATACACATTTGAATGATGTGTTTTGCCACAGAAAAATGCCTTTCTGAACCACGTGTTCTCCCAAGGGTCTTAGGGAGCAACAGATATCACCTAGCAATTAGAACTGAATACGAAGAGTTATCTCCCCAGCCAACTTTTGTCAGCATATCCATGGGGTTATAAATAAACACATCTAATATTAATGAATAACCTCCATTACACAGATGACACACACAACCTTACTTGCTGAAACTGAGGAGGACCTGAAGCGCTTGCTGCAGAAAGTCAAGGATTGTCATCTTAAATATTGATTCGGGGGAAAAATGGATTGAAGCTCAATATCAAAAAAACAACGATTCTCACTGCTGGGCCAACTAGCAGCACCATGATGGATGGAGAAGAGAATGCAGTTAACAATCACAGCTTGCTTAGCTCCATAATCAACACACCTGGCATCAGCATTCAGAAAATCAAATGACAAACTGCACTGGGAAAATCTACTGTAAGGGACCTCTCCAGAGTACTGAGAAGCAATGATGTCTAGAGACTAAGGTGTGCCTGATCCAGGCTATGGTCTTCACAATTACTTGCAGTGCATCAGAGAGCTGAACAAAGACTAAGGATGACAGAAGAGTTGTGCTGGAGAAGAGTCTTTAACATATCATGGACCGCCAAGAAAACATAGATCTGTCTTGGATAGGGTGAAACCAAGTTTCTCCTTGGAGGCTAGGATTCTGAAGTTCTGTCTCTCATCATGGGTACATGGCCAGGAGGGTCTGATCTTTGGAGGACGACACCATGCTCAGAATGGTGGAGGAACAGCGCAGGAGAGAAGACCATGGATGAGATGGATTAATACAGTAACTGGGGCGATGGGGGTAGGTGTGACAGGAGTCAGTGAGACTGGCTGAGGACAGGGCAGGCTTCAGAGCTGTTGTACATAGGGTCGCAATGGCACATAACAATATTCATTCTCAAACAGGAATGGAAAATACCCCAAAGGATGATGGAAATCTATTCTGAGGTGGTGGTTATAGTTAGGTGCTGCTGAGTATGACTTACAGCAACTCCACAAACAGATCAGAACCCTATCCTATTCTGTGCCATCCTAACAATCTCTGACACAATCAAGTTCATTGCTGCAGTCATTGTGACCGTCCACCTGGTTGAGGGTCTTTTTCTCCTTCGCTGTCCCTTCACCTTTCCAAGCATGCAAGGAATAGCCTCTCTGAGAACATGCCCAAAGTACCTGAGATGAATCTTCATATCTTTGCCTGCCAGGAGCACTCTCACGGCACCTCTTCTAAGACATATCTGTTCTTTTGGCAGTCCATAGGATATGACACTCCTCCAACACCACAGTTCAAAGGCATTGATTCTTGTCATCCTAACTAGTTGTCCAGCTCCTAGATGCATGGCAAGTGACTGACCATGAGCTGGATCAGGCACACTTTAATCCTCAAACTGATATCAATGCTCCTCAATAATCTGGAGAGGTCCCGGACTACAGATTTTCCCAGTGAACAAGTCTACTGAACTACTGACTGCTAGTACTAAGTGTACCGACTGTGGATCCAAGTAAGATAAAGTTTGCTGACAGTTTGGTTACATTGGCTAAAAAGTAGGTTTTGTAGGCCATTAAGATTTTGAAGTGAACAATTCCTATATGCCAAACATTTGGAAAATTTTACTGGTTCTATTATAAGCTATCTATGTGTCACCCTGAAATTGGCCTAAGTGTGGCTCTGTAGTTAATGATTACCCTGGCGACTATGTGAACTGCTGGGTCCCACCGAGCTGCAAGCAGTGCACCTGTAGAGGACTCTGGAAAGCACCATGTCACTCATGCTTTTTGGCGCTGGGCTGGTGGTTCTGAACCTGGTGGCCTCTGCATGGAGCCAGAAGACAGAACCCCTAGGTGGCTCCGGGGACCAGCCACTGTTCCGTGGAGCTGATCGATATGACTTTGCCATCATGATCCCACCAGGAGGCATGGAATGTTTCTGGCAATTTGCCCACCAGACGGGATACTTCTATTTCAGCTATGAGGTGGGTGCTTGAGGGCTTTTTCCCTTGGTAAAGTAGGTCAGGTTTAAGACTAAATCAAGGTTCCAGTCTTTTGTGTTGTCACTGCCTGCTAATGAAGTGGGCCTCCAGCTAGATGGGGACTGCCAGTGGGTGATGAGTCATCAGTGGGAACTGAAACATATGGTTTGATGTCTCAGACTAGGGTCATGAAAGTGTGTGCAAAGTCTCCCCCAAATAATACTCAATGCAAGATACCCCCTAATGAAAATGTTATCCAACCTACTGATTTAGACATGGATGTGGTACAAATATGAATGAAAAAGTCTGTAGTCTGGGTTTCACAGATACTTGTGTTAGTTCATGGAGCAGAGGGAGCAAATCTGTCCTCCTGTACTTAGGGATAGATCGATCTTGCAAACTGGAGAACCACTGGTACAAAGTTTTTTAATTCTGCCCAACAACTGTATTTCCTTAAGGAAAGTAAACATTTTCAATTTAATTATATAGAAGCTATACTACTCAAATCTGTGCCATTCAGGGAGCTACGAGATGTACAGAGGAACAGGCTGAGGCATGACTGTTGAGGTCCAATTCAATGGTGGCCCTAGGTACAGCAGAACAAACCAATGCTCTCTTTACAATCCTTGCTATGTTTGAGCCCAAAGATGCGACCACAGGTCAATCTTCCTCTTCACTTGCCCTGTTAAGAAATATGGTGCTGGACAGATCATCTTAAATATCCTTCAGAGTGCACAACTTCTGAAATGTCTCAAATGTGATCTTACACATATGCTCAAGGATGGCAGCTCAATATTAAAATTAGGGCTGTTCATGTTCTTTGTTCTCTATCTTAAAACCTGTTAACTTTCTAATTTTTGTTGACATAGTAACAGACCATGTTGATTTTACTGTAACTTAAAAGTCACTTAAGTTTCTTATCTGAATTTAAATTACAGCAGGAGTTATTGGCCAGTTCATTTTACTTTGAGTTGATCAAGATCCAGCTTGGGGTGAGAATGTCAGGCTGTCAAGCAGCAAATAAAGCCAAGTCTAGGACACCACCAAGGTGCTCAAAACCCAAGAAAGTTCATTGACTCTACAGCCAGAACAATACATACCAACTGATACACTCCGGCTGTGAGATGTGCTTTCTCTCAACGGGATAGGAACTGCTGGTATTTTGAGCAACACAACTGTTCCTGCAATACTGTCCCACTGGAGGGCATCTGCCATTACTGCCACCCCAAAAGGACAACTAAAAAGGGCTTCTGTCCAATTCCAAATATCTCAATAGGGAAGGGTAGAGACAGAGAACCATCCCCGATTGAGCACTACTGTGCTGATATGTCAACCTTAACACTTGGCTTCTTGTGCCATCAAGTCACGTGGCTGATCCTCCTGCACATGTTCAGAGGCTGTTGTGTGGGAGATTGCCCATCTTTCTCCCAAGGAATCATGTGCCTATAGGCTGGCAGCACAACTCCTTACTAAGATCACCAGGGCTCCCTTCTTGGTGATGTTAGTGACTATGTGAGCAGAAAATCTGTACTGCTCTCTGCCCTGTGTCATCCTCATCCTCTCCAATATACTTGAGCCCAGTGGTACAATCACTGTCAGTCCTTCTTGTTGAGGGTCTTCCTCTCTTTAAATGACCACAGTAGGGGCTTTTCTCTTTTAATGTGTCTTGGCAGGTACAGCGGACACTGGGAATGTCACACGATCGACATGTTGCTGCCACAGCACATACTCCTCAAGGTTTCCTGATAGACACCTCTGAGGATGTTCGGGGTCAGATTAACTTCTATACCCAAGAGACAGGTCTGTTCCCATCACTCTAGCTATTAGAATAGTCACAGATTTCTATAAAACTGAGGAAACGAGGATATGCTGAAATAAAGCAAATAAAAAGACCAGCCTTTTCCAAATAGAAATGATGAAATAATTTGGAAAAAAATTAGATTTCAATCCGTCTATCAGTCAGTTTTCTTGGAGATGCTGGTACACAAAGACATGTAGCAGCAGTTCACTGGAAGTGTTGGGTCATGTTCTATGGATGACTCCAAACTTCCACGGTTCATCATCCCCAACTGATCAGATTCAGACAAAGGCCCATGTAGAATATAGTCTTAGTGAATACATTTATTATGGGATGGCACTTCTTTCCAGCCATCAGAATACTTGATTCTGTACCTAAAGACTCAGATCACAAGAGAATGGAAGGTCATGTGAAATAGCTGCAGTCTGCAACAAAGCCCACTTTTTCAGTCACCAGAAATCCCCAGAGCCAGCCACAGAGATAATCCTCACCATGAACAACAGATTTCTACTCATGAGACTATGGTTCATGGCAACCCCATGTGTCACAGCAGAATGCTATGTGCTCCACAGTGTTTTCAATGGCTGATTTTTGAGAAGTAGATCAAACCTTTCTTCTACGGCACTGAGGTGGGGTTGCTCACCTTTCAGTTAGCACCCAAAGGCATTAACATTTATACTACCTTTGCACTCCTCCTTTACTAATCTGGAGCAGTAAAACAGATTCAAAAGCCCACTAATATAGAGTCACAACCAACTCATTGCTAGATGACCCTCCACCAGGCTTTCTGAGACTATAAACAGCACAAGGGGACTGTCCTTCTCATCAAACTGCTGGCAGATTCGAAATGCCAGACATTGCCTTTGGGTTAGCAGTGCAATTTCCTATGAACTATGTTACCAGAACTCCTTCAAAGAGATTTGGGTTGGGGTGGGGTGGTCACAGCTGATGCAAGGCCATCCTTCATTGTGAACAATGGGAGAGTAACCACTAAAGGATATTTAGCATCCCTGGGTTTTACATACTAATAGTGTCTTCTAAGTTTGGCAAAAACACCCCCCTACATGTTTCTACTATCTTTACCCCCACACAATGAATCCAAGATGGTGACCTCCCCTCTTTTTTTAAAAAAAAATTCTTTTTATTAATAATTTTAATGAACATTTACAGAGATTTTGGATTTCCATTCATTTCACTGTTGCATTTTTCTCCCTGCCCACCCCTCCCCCTAGTTCGCTTTTCTCTTTGAAAAAGAAAATTTCTTCATTGGTATACAATCCGCCTCCACCCCCGCCCCGAGTACACTCCACTATACAACCTCCATTCTGGACTCTTATAACCGTAATACCCAATTACATATTGCTTTTAAACTGTTCTCTCCCTTATTTGTTTCAAAGCAGTATACATAATTTATCCAGTTTTTCTCAGTCTCACCCCAACCCTGATGTCAGTCCCATTCTGGCACTATGCAGTATTTGTCCTTTTGTGACTGAGATATTTCATTCAGCAGAATGTCCTCCAGGGTGACCTCCCCTCTTTAGTGGTGTACAAAAAGGATCAGAATCTGAGTTTCAGCTGTTTGTTGCGTCTTAATCTACTAACATCGGAGCCTTATGCTGTCATTGAGTCAATTCACGTATAACAACCCTATGGGGCAGAGAACTGGTTCACAACATTCCACAGCATTCCCAAAGCTGTAATCTTTGTAGAAGCAAGACAGTTCCTGACCATCTGGTTAGCAACCAAGCCCTTGAACCACTACTTTAAAAATTACACATTGGAGACAAGGAAGAAAGCATTTCTACCCAGTCAGTCATATTTACTAGTATTTTTAAAACTGCAGTCAGTACATTAACATGTTGCCGCAAATGACAGCTAAATGTGTTTCTAAGCACAGTCATCAATTTAAAAGTGTGTGGCAACAAGTTAAATATGATATCATCAGTAACTTACATATAAAAACTTTGATCACCATACTTCCTGAGAGAGAAGAAAGTGCTGTACTAGGAAACGGAACACTGCAGAGAAGATACTTAAAAAAAACAAAAAAAACCACAGATACCCTTTGGGGAAATATAACAGGGGGTGAGGAGCAAAGACCTAGTAATGATCCAGGAATCTCCACAGGCTTTTATCAGCTTTGTCTAAAAAACCAGCAAAACCGTTTTGGTTCTGTGCAAGTGTACCTGAACTTTGGAGTCTTCTATGAGGGGCCTGAGATGGAGCAAAAAGAGAAGAATGAACGAAAACAACTGAATGATACTCTGGATGCAATTGAGGTGAGAAACATCCATGCAAGTGGATTTGATAGTTGGGAATAATATTACTCATTTAGGCAGACCCAAAGAGGCAAGAGGGTCTGGTGGGTGGGTGGGTGTCTTTCGCTAGAATCCAGTTTATGAAAAGGTTTTAGTAAAGTTTTGGGACAGAAATTCTTCACTAGTTTCATCAGCAAACCAGTTCATAGGCCAAAACAACACACTGTGATTTTTATTTGAAATATAATTAACAGACTCCGGTCTGTAACAATCTTTAACTGAGATATAATGTACATAACCATAAAATGTTAACATTAAATAGTTTAAGTGTTCTCAAGGTTGTGCAAACTGTCAAATTGTGCAACTATAAAATGATAAAATCTGAGGACATGCCCCTCTAAAAAAAACCCATCCACCCTCCTTTTCCCTTAAGTCACCCTTCATTCCCTTTTCTCCTTTACCCTTTGGCAACCACTGATCTACTTTGTCTCTATTGCATTGCCTATTACAGACATTTCATACAAATACAATCACATAGTTTACTGATTCATTCACTCAACATAGTATTTACACTATCTATGCAGTATTACGTATCAATACATCATTCCTCCCATTCTATGGATACATTTTATCTATTCATCCTAATAAATTTTTTTTATTTTGTGTGTGTGTGTGTGTAGTCAAATCGGGATCTGACTGGTACAGGAGATTGCCCCTCCTCCAGCAGAGCATCTGGTGGAGTCTAACAGAATACCTCTGCGATTGCAGTACAGCTTCTTGCCACTAGGTCACCAGAACTCCCCCACTGTGAATAATTAATAATTCTGAGTTCCTGCTTTCAAGTCTTATGAGTATATAGCTAAGAATGGAAATGCTAAGATACATAGTAATTTAACTTTTTTAAATTCTATTTTATTATATGGGCAAATCTATTTTAAACAATTAACTTTGATCTTTAATATCCAGGGGAAAATTAACTTGCACATACACAGTCAAAATATCTGATTATAAACCTTTCCTCGCTTGGACTTCATATGAACATCTGGCTTCTATTCCGAGCATATTGTCAGTAGCAAAATGATTACTACATAATAAACCATTCCAACATATGCAAAAACATTGTGTTCGTCAATACACACACATATGAATACCTTCATCTAAGTAATTTAACTTTTTACAGAACCATCAACCTGTGTTCTCTAGTGGTTGTATTTTACAGTCACCTTAACAGTGTATGAGAGTTCCAGTATCTCCACATCCTTCTTAACATCTTTACTTTTTGATTATCACCATTCTATTATGCGTCAAGTAGCAACATGCTGTCTTGGGCTGCATTTCTCTATTAAAGATGTTGAATATTTTCTTGTGCTTATCAGCCATTTATATTCTTGTTTGGAGAGATGTCTAACCAAATTCTCTGTGCATATTTAAGTCAAGTTGTGGAGTTTTAAAGAATTCTTTATGTATCTTAGATACTAGACTCTTATTACTATGGTTTGCAACTATCTTCTATTGGTCTGCAGGATGTCTTCAGTTGTGGAGGGGTTTTTTTAGCAGTTACTATTTCATTAGCCTCCATGTAACTTCAAGCCACCAAATACCTCCCACTCCCATCCCTGACACTCTTAAGTCTTTTCAGCAAAAGTGCTGAGGCATTTGGCCTTCACGATGACATGCTAGTTGGAGCTTGCTCTTCCACAAAACTCTGTAGTCATCCAATCGTACCACATCAATTGTGGGAACTCTTTAATTTTTGGCAGCATTTATCAACTGACTACTAACCAAGTTCTATGATTTATCAAGGTTGACAGCTGGGCTGAAGCTCTACTTTCTATACAAATGATAATGTCTAGCACAAGCCTTGTTGAAATAGACTGGAGACGGTGTCCAAACTGATCTTGTGATGATTCATGCCACCAGCCTCATGGGGATGTGGGGGGCTCATGTGGCTTAACTCTTGAGTCTTCCTTAGTCTTGATACTTATCAACAGCCAAGAAAGAAATGTCTTTACAGCTCTGGACAAAGCACCTGGAAGTTGTAATGATGTGATAAGTATCTATCTAGAAATCTTGTAAAAAACCTCATTAAAGTCTGAATATTTTTCAGTATAATTTTATTTTTTCTAAAAAACCACTAATTCTAATCCATTTTTTCATAAACCACAAAAATAACTAATTAAGAACAAAACAGTAGCCTTGTTACCTATCACAAAATGACCTGAGTCATCTACTAACTTCCTCATGGGTACTTGTTGAATACCTGGTTGTGGATGAATGTGCTGGCCGGGGAGCTTTCTCTTAAGAGGGAAAAAAAAATTTTTGTTTTCCACAGCAGAGTACCCGAAAGGTGCAGAATAATATTTTTCACATGTGGCGATACTACAATTTTGCCCGAATGAGGAAAACAGCGGACTTTTTCCTTCTCCAGTCAAACTATACCTATGTGAACTGGTGGTCAACTGCCCAAAGCCTTATTATTGTTCTTTCTGGGATCCTGCAGCTCTATTTCTTAAAGCGTCTCTTCAATGCTCCAACAACTACAGAGACAAAGAAGCCAAGGTGCTAAGCTGGGACAATTACATGTGTTTTCCCTTCTGGCACAGAAAATCATTAAATCAGCTTTATAAACTTTATGTAATTATCAATTTATCTCATGTCAAAGTTTTCATCTGTTGCTCTACTAGTCAAAGAAGATTCGTAAGAAAAACAATGTGAAAGATCTTTTTCTTCTGTTTTCTTAAAAATTTTATTTGGAAATAACATGTAAGAAAATAAAAATACAAACTGTCTAAATCGACAAAACATTAAAAATTAAGCTATTTTTATTGTTAACCACTTTTTCTCTACTTTCTGTCCATTTCTCAGAAGTAGCAATTTCTGACATTCTTTTTTTAGAAAGGAGCAGATGGAACGTGAAGACAGCGGTGGCCGAGTCTGACTTTTAACTACTTCATAAAGGAGAAGGGCCCCCATCCATAATATCTATAGCAGCAAAGATGCCACCACTCCATGCTTCTGTACTTCCTTCTGTTAACCACTGGGGTCTGATATTTGCTGTTAACTCATGGACTTGACTCACAGTTGTGGTGCCGAGAGTGGGGTTTATGAGGGAAGTAAGCTGAAGAATGGGAGAGGCAAAGAATATCACCCAATGCAAGGCCAGGCGTTAGTCCAGTAGTTCCAAGGCACAATTCCTCAATTAGTCCAGGCTCTGGTTTCAGTTGAGCAGTCAGCTTTTCCTTCCATCATCCAGCAAGAGCAGCAAAACCATTAACGTGGTCTTTATCTCAGGGCTCCTCTGGTTACACCTTGCCACAGGCTTTTTACAGAGCCATAGTCTCTCCAGCACCATCTACAGAGTTTTACTCTCACCAGGGTCTTGCTCCAGTCTCTCTCAAGTTTTGCTTTTTTCCAGTAGGGAAAGCACTCTTATCCTAGCCTCACAGCTGTTGATGATTTGCAAGACCAAGCTGGAGACAAGAGGCGGCTAATTGCTAAAAAAGCCAACTTTAGGCTAAGATCACACCTTCTATGTTCTGTGGCTATCTGTGTAACTCTGAAGAACATGGTTATTTCCTCTTTTAATTGTTAAATACTACATAGTGACTTTACCTATCAAACGTTATCCATCATGTAACAGTATTTAGAGATTAACAAAGCTGGCAAAGAAAGAAGGTGAAAAAATTGAGACAAAAATCAAGTTATAGTTCATACATAAAAACAAGAATTGTTACTTTTTTGCAGTTGAGATAGCCCCTTTGGAATGAAAAAAATGAGCAGTATACTGATCAGAGAAATTGATTTATTTACTCTGGAGTTTTCATGTATGGCTAGTATCTTAAAATTATAAAAACAATTTTGAAAAGCAAAATAGAGAAAGGAATTTACTTATTTCAGGGTCTCTCTTTTTTTTTTTTACATTCCAGCTAGATGAAGTTCATAAAAGAAATGACGCTTTACGAAATCCAAGTGATAAAGAGAATATTTCAGTTTGAGATCGCATCAAGAAAAGATCAACTATGTAGTTCACAAAATACAAGAGAACAAATTCTACTCAGAAAACACTACTGAGTAATAGAAAAACTCAGTGTACGCAATATAAAAATAGTAATTCTTAACAACTATATTTGTCAGGTACTGTGTTAGATGCCTGATAATCATGATTTCTAGTTTCAAAAACAACCTGGACAGATGGTTAAAGCTATTTTTAATGTCAGATAGTAAGACTTTAGAGCTGGTAAACAAGAGAAATGGAATTTAAGTCTAGGTGTCTTCCCGCATATCACACAGCAATTACTACATACAAAACCAAAATAAACTGCTCTTAAAATGTCATGTTATTATTAGTTGCCGTAATAAGTACAACTCAAGAGTACCTAAACCATGGCCTACTTTTTTGAGAAATATCTTTCCTCGTATTAATAAATAAGAGAATTTTATTCTTATCATGAATCAGAAAAGGAAAGTGTTATCACAGATAACAGTAATGAGCTATTCTTGTCCTTAGTTTCAAAATTAAGGACAAGATGTCTTCTGAATCAAATAAAAACCACATTATTCTATTCAGTTACAGAGACAAAGACCTAAAACCCCATATTCCAGCCATTTCTGTTTAGCAAGAATCCAGCTTGCATTTGCCTATAAACTACTCTACCAGAAGTCCCTGAAGAGGTCACACTGTTGACAAAACTCATCAATGGTGGCACTTACACAGACACAGGAAACAAAGCCCTTCCACACAGTCACAAATCCTTGTGATAGCTTGGTTTTAAGTCAGTGTTTCTTCATGCCGCACATACTCCCCAATGTCTGCTTGATGAAACACCACAATCGCCATAGGATCTACTTTCCTGCAGTCTTGTGTGGACTTTGCTGCCACCCCAAAACCCTGAGATTCAAGAGAAATCAATTTATCTGGTCATTCAGTGAACATCGAAGGCTGGGGCAAAAAAGTCCAAAAAACCATTATCATGCTTTTGAAGAATTAAAAACGTACTGAAACATGACTTTCAACATGCATCTTCAAAGTCGATCCTTCTTGAATAAAAAGGTACTTAACTCTAAAAAAAACCCAAACACATCTCTACTCACCAAAGGGATATCTGCCATGGAGTACACCACCACACCCTGGTACTGAGTGGTATTTTCAGTAATTCGACCAAGACCCGATTTCAACACGTGGTTTCCATACAAGAAGGACTGCTCTGCTCCAGGCTTTATCCATACTTTATACTATTTAAAAAAAAAAAAAAATTGTACCTGTTGATTCATCCCTTTAAAGAATTTTAATCAAAAACCAGATACATGTTTAATACACAGTACAGTTGCCATGCAATCAATCTGGACTCATGGCAACCTCATGTTAGTGTGGAACTACATTTCATGGTGTTTTGTTTTTTTGTTTTCTTTTTAAAATGTCTTATTGTAACCTGGGAGGCTCTATAACTAGGGACCACTCCAAAGTGCTGAAAAGCAATGTCAGTTTGAAGAATAAGGTGCACTTGAACCAAACCATAATCTTTTCAACTACGTGCTATGTAGCTGGAAGGAGGATAGTGATTAAAAGAGGACAAAGAATCAATGCCTTTGAGTTTTGCTAGAAAAGTGTGGTGACTATCTATGAACTGACAAAAAGACAAACAAGTTTTCCTTTGGAATGGTGCAGCCAAAGTCCTCCAACGAAACAAGGATAGTGAAACTCTGTCTCACATATTTTGAGCATGCTGTTAAGAGAGGCCACGTCTTGAAAAATGACATTATGCTTGGAAAGGTAAAGGGGTCAGCAAAGATAGGGAAGACCCTTATGGAGATGGACTGACAAAGTGACCGTAACAAGGTGCTCAAGTATGTCAAAGACGGCAGAGGACAGAGCCGAGTTCAGATCTACTGTTCACAAGACTACCAGTCTCAGTTGACTTGAAAGAACAGCAACAATATAGCATTTTTCTCAACTGTCCGGTTTTTCAGAAGCTGAGAGATGCCAGAGTTCTCAAGTGTCTCTGGGTGAGTTTGCAGCTGAGATCGTTAACTGCACAGCCCCACCTGGGTATATCATCTTTCCTTTAACCGTTTAATCCCTAACTGCCCGGAGGGTTATACCCTCAACTCCAGAAACAGCTCCTCTTGGGAGAAACAGCTCCTCTTGGGACTCTTTAACCACAAATACCTCCCTGTTCTAGTGCACACCTAAGCAACGCCAGAAATCCTGGTAAAGGAAAGTGCACGCAGGTGTGGCCCTTATTCCTATGCCTAATTTCTCTGCCTCCCAAGTGGAGCCCACCCGACAAACCTTGGCGTAGGGCGCGAGGTAGTCTAGAGCTGTGATGTGCAACCGGAACTTGTGAGTCTTGGTGAATTTCCCAAAGCAGGTGCCCAGCGACACCAGCTTGTCTCCAGAAATGTTGGCGGCCAGCTTCAGGATCTTCTCACTGTAGGTTTGTAACGGGAGGAAGGTGTTAGAAGGACAGGCGTGCGCGACGCAGGGTCCCACGCAGGGCAAGCCGCCCTCCCGGCTCCGCCTCACCTCACGTAGTAAACTCGGTCGTTGTGCAGCCTGAAACAGTAGGTCCCATCGGGTCGGTCAACCAGCAGCTGAAGGTTCTCCCCGATGCTGAGGGCGGAAGACAAGACTGGAGGGCCGCCCGCATTAATGCGTCCCGACCCCGCGCCCGAAGCCACCCACGTCCCCGCCGGTCACGCACACTCCTCGGTCCCACGTGCGCTTACTATTTTGCGAGCTTCTCGAACATGACGCGAGTCTCTTCTTCAGTCAGAGGCCGCATTTTCCCGCTAGGCCGAAACAGCGGATCCTCGTGCTGCAGCCGCCGGAAACGGAAGTCTGTCACCAGCCGCTGCCAGACAACATCGAAACTGGCCGCTCCCGCTAGTGTACGCTTGCTCTCCTCCACACGAGCGCCTCTCACCTTGGAGGACCGATGGGACTAATGAGGCCTCCGGGTAAGAAGCTATAGAGGCCGGAAGTGAGCGCCTGTTGCTTCCGGTGCTGGCTGTGGAAGCAGCGCCCTCACGGGACCGGAGGTCGCACTACAGGGCTTTCGGGAAGATGGCGGCGGCTGGGACTCTTCCGTCCTCGACTCCAGCCTCGGCCATGGCATCGGCGACAGCAGCAGCCCTCGGGGAGGTGGAAGATGAAGGACTCCTGGCGTCGCTGTTCCGGGACCGCTTCCCCGAGGCTCAGTGGCGAGAGCGGCCAGATGTGGGCCGCTACCTCCGGGAGCTGAGCGGCTCCGGGCTGGAGAGGCTGCGGCGCGAACCCGAGCGCCTGGCGGAGGAGCGGGCGCAGCTGCTGCAGCAGACGCGCGACCTGGCCTTCGCCAACTACAAGACCTTCATCCGCGGGGCCGAGTGCACCGAGCGCATCCATGGCCTCTTCGGGGTCGTGGAGGCATCGCTTGGCTGCTTGCTCGACCGCTTGCCCAGCTTCCAGCAGAGCTGCAGGTGCGGTGGCAGCACTAGAGCTCTTCACAGCTGTCAGCGCTGACGTTTATCGTGGTAGAAATAGCCGACACTCACACGTAGCTCACCTTGTGCCAGGATTCTACTCTAAGCGCTTCATTAATCCATTTAATTTTTACATTAGCCTTTGAAATGTCTCTCTGTGCCTCTGTCTGTCGGTGTTATCAACATTTTAAGTATGAGGAAGTTGTTAACGAGCACAGTAAGTTGTGTCAGAAGGCAAAGCACATTCCTCCCTCATAGGACTATTTGTGAGCAATGAAGAGAACCTATGTAAAAAAAGTCCTCGCCGTGCCTGGATATGCCAGCTTCACAGGCATGTGCGTATTTATATAGAACAGCTAACATTCTAGCAGAGAATGTTGCAAAGCTTTTAGGTGAAAAGAAGACAAAAAAATTCTTTCTTTGGGAATAGCAAAACTGCCAAGAAGTGCCTCTTCATTTCACTACCCCTAAATTCGGCCCACGAGGGGAGAAGGATAAAATACAATTTTTTTTTCTCTTTTCATTAGTAGTTTGAGTTAAAGGGTTAAGTGTTGAGAAGTTAGAGACCAGCACTCTCTTGATTGTTCCTAGGAACTTCGTGAAGCAGGCTGAGGAGATCAGCTCTGACCGCCGAATGAACACCCTGACTTTGAACCGGCACACAGAGATCCTAGAAATTCTGGAGATTCCTCAGCTTATGGACACGTGTGTCCGCAACAGCTATTATGAGGAGGCCCTGGAGCTTGCAGCCTACGTACGCCGACTAGAAAGAAAATACTCCTCTATTCCTGTCATTCAGGTAGCCTGCTTACCCAGAGAGGACTTAAGCTGATATTTTTGTAACTGTGCTCATTAGGGAGAAATCTTAAGGAGACCCCTGCATGTTTGTGACAGGCTTAACCATATGACATTAATTCATTCAATCAGTTAATACATAGCAATGATGTAGTGTATTAAATCCTGAACTAGGCACTGGGAATAGTGTGACAAAGCAGAAGAGGCCCTCGGGAAACTTGCTTCTCATGGGAAGTCTGGTGATTAACAAATGAATAAGTAGTATCATTTCAGATGATGACAAGTGGTTTTTTTAAAGAAAAATAAACCAAGGGATGGTGTAGCGGGAGACTGGGTTGGCTTACATTAGGTAGGGCAATCAGGAAAGGTCATTTAGGAGAGATAACATTTAAATGAGACCCAAATGATGAGAAGGAACTGAAAGCCATTAAGATCTAGGAAGAGAGCAAACCAGGCAGTGTGAGATTGGATTATAGGGAGCAAGGAACCAGAAAGCTGCAGAATGAGGCCAGGTGAGTAGCTGCATTCTATTAATGCAGTGAGAGCATATGAGTAAATAGATGGCCCAGTCAGGTCTTTGAAAGCAATAAGATAGATGAGTCTTCATTGTGTTAGAAAAGCAGTGTTAGTGTTAAGGGTTAGTGGGACAGGTTCCCATGGGCAACCTTCCAGCATGGTGTAACTGACTCCCTGTATCATCAGGGCATTGTGAACGAAGTGCGCCAGTCCATGCAGCTGATGCTGAGCCAGCTGATCCAGCAACTCAGAACCAATATCCAGCTCCCTGCCTGCCTCCGCGTCATCGGCTACCTGCGGCGCATGGATGTCTTCACAGAAGCTGAGCTGAGGGTGAAGTTTCTTCAAGCAAGAGATGCTTGGCTCCGCTCCATCCTCACTGCCATCCCCAGTGACGATCCCTATTTCCACATCACAAAAACCATTGAAGCCTGTCGTGTACACCTCTTCGATATCATCACCCAGTACCGTGCCATCTTCTCAGATGAGGACCCGCTGCTGCCCCCAGCTGTGGGGGAGCACACTGTGAATGAGAGCGCCATCTTCCATGGCTGGGTGCTGCAGAAAGTCTCCCAGTTCCTGCAGGTGCTGGAGGCCGACTTACAGCGGGGCGTTGGCGGCCGCCTGGATTCCCTGCTTGGCCAGTGCATGTATTTTGGATTGTCCTTCAGTCGGGTGGGGGCTGATTTCCGGGGCCAGTTGGCTCCTGTTTTCCAGCGGGTGGCCATCACAACCTTCCAAAGAGCTATTCAGGAAGCGGTGGAGAAATTCCAGGATGAAATGAACTCTTACACCCTCATCTTGATTCCAGCAATCCTGGGCAGCAGCCACCTTCCTACCGCCATGCCGGTGACTCAGCCAGGGACGCTGCAGCCACCCATGATGCTGTTAGACTTCCCGCCCCTTGCCTGCTTCCTCAACAATATTCTGGTCGCGTTTAATGACCTACGCCTCTGCTGCCCGATGGCCTTGGTGCAGGAGGTCACTAGGACTCTGGAAGATGCTCTTACCAAGGTAGGCATTTTTGTTGGCTTTCTGTTACCTTGTTTGGCCAGAATTTGTAATCCACCAGTCCCTGTGATTGTGATGTCTGCTGACTTGGAGCAGGGTAGCATGACTTCACAAAGTTTTTGGTGGAGAAACACTGACTAGCCTTCTTCATGAGGATTCTTTCTCTCTCTGCAGAATTAATGATTGCAGACAAGTAGCTTAAAACAACACACATTTATGATATTGGTTCCTGAGGGTCAGGAGTCCACCATGTCCTTGGCTCAGGCAGTGGCCCCGCTCAAGCCTCTACCAGGAGCCATGCCCCTGCAGCTGTAGGACTGAGGCCCCAGGTTCCAGAGACCATTGTGCTCAGGAGCAGTTCACAGCACGGCTGTTTGCCTCTTCTTGGACATCTGCAGAGCACCTCTTCTGCCTAAGTCCCTGCTTCCTGGACCCACTTTTAAAAGGCTCCTCACCTTTCAAAGGCCACATCCACTATTTTAAGTAGGGACTGTTTTTTCTTGTTAGGTGCTATCAAATCAACTTCAACCCATAGTGACCCCGTGAACAACCGATCTGAACCGTGACCTGTCTTGCATCATCCTTACCATCTGATATGCTCCAGCCCACTGTTACAGTTCTTATGTCACTCTGTCTTGTTGAGGGGCTTCCTCTCTCTGACCCAACCCCCTTTCCCAGCATGCTATCTTTTTCCAAGGACTGGCTCCACCTGACAACATGTCCATAGTATATGAGATGAAGCTTCACCATCCTTGCATCCAAGAAGCACCCTCATTGCTCCAAGACAAACTTATTCTTTTGGCAATCCATGGGATACTCAGTCCTTTTCTCCAATGCCACAATTCAAATGCATTGAGGGGTTGATTGTTTGGGGCCTTGATTATATCTGCAAAGTCACTTACCTTTGCTGTAATCTGTTGGGTAGAAGCAAATCACTTGGTCTGCCCTTACACAATGGTGTGGATATTGGGGGCTGGAATCTTAAGGGTCACCTTGGACTTCTGCCCACAAGTAATAGTAACAGGCTAGGGTGGAGCAGTTTCCACACAGTTTAAACCTTTGGCTCTTGAGGTGTCGTTAAAATTGATAGCGTTACTCTTCTACCGGAGGCCTGCCGCCGCCGTTTCTCTAGTGATCCCAGAGAAGTTCCAGCACATTTTGCAAGTACTCAACACTAACATCGATGGGCGGCGGAAAATAGCCTTTGCCATCACTGCCATTAAGGGTGTAGGGCAAAGATATGCTCATGTGGTGTTGAGGAAAGCAGACATTGACTTCACCAAGAGGGCAGGAGAGCTTACTGAAGAGGAGGTGGAGCGTGTGATCACCATTATGCAGAATCGGGGGGAGCTCTGGTGGCCTAGTGGCAAGGAGCTGCAACTACAATCCCAGAGATGCACGGTTCGAATCCACCAGATGCTCTGCCGAGGAAGGAGGGACAATCTCCTCCTGTACCAGTCAGATCTGATTTGACGGTACACTCACACAAAAATAATAAAACCATTATGCAGAATCCACGCCAGTACAAGATTCCAGACTGGTTCTTGAACAGACAGAAAGATGTGAAGGATGGGAAGTACAGTCAGGTTTTGGCCAAGGGTCTGGACAACAACAAGCTCCGTGAAGACCTGGAGTGACTGAAGAAGATCCGTGCCCACAGAGGGCTACGCCACTTTTGGGGCCTTCGAGTTCGAGGCCAGCACACCAAGACCACTGGCCGTCGGGGCCGTACTGTGGGTGTGTCCAAGAAGAAATAAGTCTATAGGCCTTGTCTGTTAATAGTTTATACACCTTAAAAAAATAAATTGATAGCATTAGTCACTGTCAGCCAAAGGCATTTTCACATGATCTTACTCAGTAGAAATATCTACTTTTGCTTCATTTATGTGGATTCATCACATTCTGGTCTGTCCTTAGTGGGGTTCAAGAAACATAATCTCTGTAGAATTTCAAAACACCTTCACTGGAATCTGAAACTGTGGCGTGAAATAAGTTGGATCAGAAGTCATATGTGTGAGGTGATAGTATCAGATTTAGAACAACATTCTTTTTTAAATTTATTATTTGTGTGTGTGTGTGTGTATGCCATCAAATCAGATCTGACTGGTGCAGGAGATTGCCCCTCCTTCTCCAGCACAGCATCTGGTGGATTCGAACCATGTACCTCTGGGATTGCAGTGCAGCTAGCTTCCTGCCACTAGAACAACGTTCTTCATGACAACAGGAGGGGTGCACTTTTCTGTGTGGGTTCATGTCCTATAGTAATGATAGATTTGCTTACGTGGTTGCCATGCTCTTGTCTCCCAGGTCACCAAAGTCATCCTGGCCTTCCATCGTGCAGAGGAGGCTGCCTTCAACAGCAAGGAGCAAGAGCTCTTTGTCCAGTTCTGCACCGTCTTCCTGGAAGACCTCGTTCCTTACTTAAATCGCTGTCTCCAACTGCTTTTCCCACCCGCTCAGATAGCACAGATTTTAGGTAAGAGAAAAGAGACTGCTGTAAACTTTATTACTGAGATAGAATTCATATACTAAGGAAGTGTTGTAAGTGTACGATTCAGTTCTTTTTAAAGATACAGATGTAGCCACCGTGACAATCCAACTGGAGAACATTTCCATCATTTTGAAACATCCATCATGCCCATTTAACAACATGTCTGTTACTGGTGTTGTGTTTTTTTTGTTTTGTTTTTTTATGATATCTATACTGATGGGAATCCCAGAACATTTAATAGTGCTAGTGCGAAACCTATACTTGGATCAAGAGGCAGTCGTCAGAACAGAGCAGGGTAACACTGCATGTTTCAAAATTGGCAAGGGTGTATGCCAGGAATGTGTCCTATCTCCATACCTTTTCAACCTGTATGCAGAGCAGATTATC